>NW_028318431.1:1082500-1444166 GCF_062004578.1 Staurois parvus | reverse complement strand
ATCTCAGGAGGGATTGTGGTCCACTCTTTTTTACAGATCCCAATTTTTCTGTAGGATTAAGGTCTGGAGACTGGCTAGGCAACTCCATGAGCTTAACGTGCTTCTTCTTGAGCCACTCCTTTGTTGCCTTGGCGGAATGTTTGGGTCATTGTCATGCTGGAGGACCCATCTTCAGTGTTTCGGCTGAGGGAGGAAGGTTCTCATTCAAGATTTTACAATACATGACCCCGTCCATTGGCTCCTCAATGTGGCAAAGTCAGCCTGTAATGTTAGCAGAGAAACAGCTCCAAAACATAATGTTTCCACCTCCGTGCTTGACTGTAGGGATGGTGTTCTTAGGGTCATAGTCAGCATTGTTCTTCCCCCAAACACGGCAAGTTGAGTTAATGCCAAAGAGCTCAGTTTTGGTCTCATCCAACCAGCACTTTCTCCCAGTCCTTCTCTGAATCATTTAAATGTTCATTGGCAAACTTTAGATGGGTCTGTACATGTGCCTTCTTGAGGAGGGGGACCTTGTGGGCACTGCAGGATTTCAATCTATTATGGCGTATTGTGTTATAATTGGTTTCTTTGGTGACTGTGGTCCCAACTTCCTTGAGATCATTCCCAAACTCCTCCCATGTAGTTCTGGGCTGATCCCTCACTTTTCTCATGATCATACCCCAAGAGGCGAAATCTTGCATAGAGTTCCAGACTAAGGGCAATTGGTTATTTTGTATTTCTTCCATTTCTGAATAATCGCTCCAACAGTTGTCTCCTTCTCACCAAGCTTCTTGCTGATGGTCTTGTAGCCCATTCCAGCCTTGTGCAGATCTAAAATCTTGTCCCTGACATCCTTTGACAGATCTTTGGTCTTGCCTATGGTGGTGAGGTTTGAGTAGAAGAAAGAATCTGTGGACAAGTGTATTTTATACACATAATGAGTTGTCGTTAGGAGTACCTTCTTAAATTGACAGGACTAATTTGTGTACCACATGAGCACATAGCCAGTCTGTGAGAGTCAGAATTATTGTTGGTTGGTAGGGGATCAAATACTTATTTTACTCACTGAACTGCAACTCAAGTTATAACATTTATATCATGTATTTTTTTTGGATTGTTGGTTGATATTCTGTCTCTATCATTTAAAATACACCTATGATAAAAATTATAGACCCTTCATTTCTTTGTAAGTGGGCAAACTTACAAAATTTGCAGGGGATCAAATAGCTTAGATTGTAAGCTCCAAGGAGCAGGGCCCTTCTAACCCTCTTGTATTGAACTGTATTGTATGCCGTTATATTGTAAAGCGCTGAACAATCTATTGGTGCTATATAAATCCTGTATAATAATTATTTTCCCCCCAGTAGCTATTTCCTACATGTGGTATCCAGGGTTTTATTTTATAGGTAGGTAGGTTTTCAAAGCAGAATGGATCCATGATTCTGGCAAAACTGATTTTGCTGCAAAATTACCAATCTTGTCGTTGCTATTGATATGAAACTTCATTTAGATGTTTAGAAAAAATAGAGGGTATTTTGTTATTGATATTTGGGGCCATTTGTTTTAATTCTTTTAAGTGTGTGTATATTTTTTCCCATATGTTCTGTTGCTTAAATGGTTTTATTTTTCACTTTATGCATTTTCTGTTTTTTTCTTTATCAAAAAAAATTAAGCGAGTGAAGGGACATTTTTTGGCACAAGAACAAGTCCAGGACAATCGAAAGGAGCTTCTGTAACCTTCATAAGCCATTAAAAGGCCATTGCCCCAAAGAGGGTAGTATTTAGGAAAGCCATCAATGTGGCAATTCTTATATCCCAGGGCAAGGCCTAGAACAGCCTTTCTCAAGCTTTTCAAAACAAAAAAACCCTTGAAATAACTTTCTGGTCTCATAGAACCCCTGCTAAAATGACTATTTAAAACTCATGATACATTAGTGTGATGGTCAGTGGGAAGAATGTGCCTTACACTTGTGATCATTGGGAAGAATTACCCCCTTACAGAGAGCTAAAAAGATCGATGGAAGTCAGTGGAAACTTATCTGAGAGTCAGAAATTGCTCATTGCTCAAGGAACCCCTAGCAGCCTCTGGAGGAACTTTAGTATTCCATGGAACCCTGGTTGAGAAACCTTGATCAAGCGGCTTGGAACACAAAATGCTGCAGAGCTGCAGTGTTTTGATAGTGCTGCTACCATCCTTGCTATGCAGTGTGGTAGGGGCGTGTGAATAACACCACTGGCTGATAAGATTTACAAGTATTTTGGTAAATAAAGTGGTCTGTGTGTATATTTCAACTATTTATTTAGGCAGTTTCATTTTAAAGCAGTGGTCTCCAAACTAACTTCTTCTGGCCAAATGTGGCCTACTTCAAGATTTTATCCAGCCATCTGATATAAGAGGGGACTCTGATGGGGACTCTGTTGTAGGGAGGACTGTGATGTAAGGGTGCTCTGAAGGGGACTCTAATGTAAAGCCTCGTACACATGATGAGAATATCGGACGAATGATCGTCCATATTTTTTGCTTGCTAGTGTCATATTGAAAATGAAGAGGTTACTAAAGTTACGAAAATTCTTGTACGACAGAATACAACTTCGGAAATAGTTTAATACAGCGGTGGGCAACTGTGGCCCTCGAGCTGTTGTAGAACTACAAGTCCCATGAGGCATTGCAAAACTGACAGTTACAAGCACGAATCTCAAAGGCAGAGGCATGATGGGACTTGTAGTTCACCAACAGCTGGAGGGCCACAGTTGCTCACCCCTGGTTAATGTATTGTATTGTATTGTATTGTAATGCATTCTTTTGTTTTTGAGCATGCAGGGTCTTGGTCGGTTGATTTTTTTTAGGACAAATAGCACTACCCCCTGTCATTGCTGTTTCAATGCATTTCACATATATTTTGTCCCTACTGCTTTGTCCTGTGTCCTGCCTGTATTTTGAATGTTCTTTCTGCCTGGAAACTGAGAAAAGTCCATGGCGTCCAAAAAGCGTCCCTTTACGTCAAAAGTGGTTTTAGAACAGCGATAGTAAATTAGAAACACTTGCAGAATTGAGTGATACTGATTTGTGGGGAAATTCGTCATCAGACACTGAAAACGATTTTGCGACTTTGCTCAGCGATGTGCGAATTTGCCTCTGTATTTAAAATTTGAGTGTTTTTGGTTTGATTATATTATTGAATTAAATTTATTATTATATTATTATATTTTATGATTATTTATTAAATTATAATTTATGATTTTGTGTTTCAAATTTTATCATACCCGGGATGTTTAATAGACTGTTGTTCGGACAGATTTCAGTGAGTTATTCCTAAAAATTACAGCCTACAATAAAAAACTACATATTTCCATGCAAAAAAATGGTACCGCTTTCAGCACAAAACATCGGAAAGAATCATACCGCAGAGGAGGTTAAAGCACATGTGATGAACTGGCTGAAATTTGCTTAGTGGGTCGTCCTGTCATCCCCCTCCCGCCTGACATCCTTTGATTGAAAAAGTCAGGCTGAGAAATGTCAGCCAAACAGTGGTTGCACCCAATCAGACGCAGCCACTAATTGTATATTTTGACAGCTGGTGGGCTGTGACTTCCTCCCATGTGACAGTGCTCAACTGTAGCTGACAAACACCAGGCCTGAGCTCTGTAACATGATTGACAGATGAGCCCAAATAGATTGTGGTTTATAAGGCAATATTCTAGCAACTAGCAACCAGTGCAGAAGCAATTTTTGAAGACAGTATACTCAGGGGCGTATCTGCCATGAGGCAAACAAGGCATTTGCCTAGGGCGGCATTTTTCAGGGGGGCGGTTAGCTGACCGTAAAGAGGAGGTGCAGGGGAGGAGACCCTATCACCGCATGTTGGGTATCACTGCAGCCACAGACACCACAGACCTCAGATAAGTGTTGCTTTACTTGTCAAATAGATGAGATGCTTTGGTCACTGTCTCTCTCTCTTACAATGTGAGTGATACTGGATAAAGTGAAGGCATCAGAGATCAGACATTTTATCTTTTGTTATCCTCTGTTTAGTTCCACTCACATGGAAGCTGGAACAGGAAGCTGCTCAGCCCAGAGTGCTTCCTAGTCATTTAGAGATGGGGACCAGGGAAACTCTGTCCTTAGTCCCTTTCTCTGTGTCAAAAGTGAGACATCAGAGGTCTGTTTAGACCCCTTATATTTCACCAAAGCCCCCCAAGGGCTCCTAACAATTGTGAAAAATAATATTGTAGAAAAAAAATTATATTTAAAAAAAATCAGTAACAAAAAAAAACCTGACAACATCATATAAACTTCGCAGCCGGTATGAGTATGCTTTCCCAAGGTATGGAGTACTCCTTTAAGGCAGCTGAAATTATCTGGCGCCTAATAGTTAATGTTGGTCGGCTTTCGGTGGGGCCCTTATTTAGATGGTGCACATCAACTGCCCCTTTAAGTGTTTGCGGTGGATGTATATGAACATCTGGGTAAGAACGCTCTCTGCAGAGTGTAATGTGTATGGCAAGAGTTTAAGAGGTGTAGTTCAGCCCCTCGCAGGAAATTAGTTCATTTACAATTGCAGATTCCTGTGGTCATTGCAGATTCTGGAGGCACAGCAATTCTCTCTCTGAAGCTCAGTCTCTGGGGCAGCTTGGCAGGCTCAAAACAGATCCATCCTCTCTCTCTCTGGTGTAGATGGACAGGCACAGAAGAATGTTCGTTAGCTCCTCTACATGGTTTTGGTCCCGTGGATGTGTAATACAGACCCCTACAGTAGGCCTATATCCTTTGCTCTCCTCTCTAAAACTGACCCCCTCTCAGCAGATTTGCCCAGAAAAATGATGAAGCTCCAAATCATCCACTATCAGGGATCTATGGGAGCTGAAGTCAAGAACTTGTTAGCCCTCATTTGACAAGGGTGGTGAAACATCCCTTTAAGAACTACAATTCCCATCATCCATGGTGCCCGCACAATGAGTCATTACTGATGCTCCCATTGGCTTCTTCTTTTCTGCCTACTGATTGGATTCAAATCTGCATTGCCAGGAGGGAGAGAGGAGAACAGGAGTCAGGGTTTATCCCGCTCCTAAGCTGTGCTAAATCTCTGGGTGAGAGGATAAACCTGCAGACACAGCCATCTGCTTACACAGCAGGAGATAGCAGTGGGTGGAAAGGCTGAGGAGGAGCTAAAAAAAACTTGTTTTTTTTTACCAAAAAAAATATTTTGTTTGGTCATATAATGGCAGTTTTACCGCGTTTTTCATCAGATCATTTTTACAGCTAAAAAAACTGTGTTTTTTTTTAGTAAAAAAAATATATTTTTTGGTCAAAAAAGTCAAAAAAGCCAGTTTGCGGTGTTTTACTGCGTTTTTCATTGGCTCATTTTTACAGCTAAAAAAACTTTGTGTTTCTTTTTACCAAAAAAAATTTTTTTTTTTGTCAAAAAATGCCGGTTTGCGGCGTTTTACCATGTTTTTCATTAGATCATTTTTACAGCTAAAAAACTTTGTTTTTTTTAACAGAAAAAATTTTTTGGGTCAAAAAAGTCCAAAAATACCGGTTTGCTGCTTTTTACCGCATTTTTCATCAGAGCATTTTTACAGCTAAAAAACTTTGTGTTTTTTTTTACCAAAAAAAATTTTCTTTTTGGTCAAAAAAGTCAAAAAATGCCAGTTTGCGTCGTTTTACCGCGTTTTTCATCGTTAGAGCATTTTTACAGCTAAAAAACTCCCCTAGAAACCCACTAGTTTTGGGGGCTTTTTCCAGCCAAAATACGTCCCAGCCCATGAGGGCTAAAACTCAGCATAACAGCCAGATAATTAGCATTTTCAAAAGGCAATGCCAGTCAATGTGCTTTCTCAGTAATGGCTCTTTTAACCGTTTCAATACCGTGCAATTTTACACCTTCCTGCCCAGGCCATTTTTCAGGTTTCAGCGCTCTCACACTTTGAATGACAATTGCGCGGTCATACAACACTGTACCCAAACTAAAATTTTATCATTTTCTTCACACAACTAGAGCTTTCTTTTGGTGGTATTTAATCACCACTGGGGTTTTTATTTTTTGCTAAATTAACAAAAAAAGACCAAAAATTTTGAAAAAAAAACACATTTTTCTTTGTTTCTGTTATAAAAGTTTACAAATAAATAATTGTTCTTCATAAATTTAGGCCGAGATGTATTCTGCTACATGTCTTTGGTGAAAATAACCCAAATTAGGATGTATTTTTTAGTTTTTAGGAAAGTTATAGAGTTCACAAACTATGGTATAGATCTGAATATTGATCAATCCTGAAGTACTGACGGCCAATCTAATTTCTTGAGGTCCAAGAAAGTGAGAATAGTACAGATATCCCCAAATGACCCCTTTTTGCAGAGTAGACAGTCCGACATACTTCATAAGAGGCATGGCGAGTTTTTTGAAGTTGTATTTTTTTGTCATAATTTTTCGGAAAATGAAAAAATGAAAAAAATTATTTTCACTATTTTTTTTTTTACATACTGTCACCAGTGCAGTACAGCATCATCATATAACTGGCATGGCAGTGAACAGGGACACTGACTGGTGACAGTATGAAAAATATATATATATTTTTTTTTTTAATTTTTTTTAAATTTTTTTTATATATTTATTTTTTTATTACATTTTTTTTAATTTTTTTTAAGATTTTTTTTCATATTTTACTATGATCAAAATAGTACAATGTTACCATAGTAACATTGTACTACTTTGGGGAAGTGATCAGTATTTTTTTTTTTTTTTTTACACAATTTGCTTATAGCAAAGAATTACTTTGCTATAAGCAAGCATTTACCTGAATGAAATCGATTCATTCAGCTTTTTTTTTTTTTTTTTGTGCTTAGCTGTGATTTGGTCACAGCTAATCACATGACATGTGCATGTGATTAGCTGTGACCATTCACAGCTAGGCACTAGTATACAATGGATGGCATCATGAATGAAGCCATCCATTGTATACAACTGTCATGTGACCTGCTGTGATTGGTCACAGCAGGTCACATGGTACCAGCAACGGGAGCCGGTACTCGGATCTGTCATCGGCTGTGTCCGAGGTGCACGGCCGATGACAGATTGCACTGCTGCGCCGCTCTGCACCAGCGCAAACGGCGCATGTGCGGGAGCACGCCAAATGGCGTGCACCCGGAATGCAGATACACATCTGAAGCCGCCAAACGGCCATTGGCCGGGCGGCTAATGGTTAATGTGCCTATCATCTTCCACAAATCCAGACACTGATACGCTAAGGCTAGGCACAGAGAAATGCGGACCCACGGGCAGGTGCCATTAGTTCTGATGGCACTCCGCCCGCACTGGAAATCGCAAATGTACTGGGAACCGAGGTTCCCATGCGGGCTGCGTTTTCAGAAGAAGTGCAGGGACTTCTTCACTGCGTGTCCTGGGGCGCGGGAGTCCATTCAAATGAATGGGCTCTTGTGTCCACGTAAAACGCAGACCGCAGGAAGGCGGATATGTGAACCAGGGGTAAGTGCAGAATCCAGCCCTATATCTGGATAAATCATCCTAAAGAAAAAAGTCCACATATAGAAAAGTCACGTGCAGGGGTGGACTGACCATTTGGAAACTCGGGCACTGCCCGAGGGCCCAGGGTCAGTAAGGGACCCCATGAGATGCCCCCGGTACCTTTTTCATAGGCTTTTTTGAGTTTGGGCAAGGACACAGGGGCCCCATGATCCCCTATTGCCCGGGGGCCCCATGAGTTGTCAGTCCGCCCCTGGTCACTTGCTGCATAGGGACATCTCTGCATACTAGATAAAGCTGGGAAAATTTAAAATGACCTTTGCTCAACCTGGACCGCAGGGGCTAAATGCTCATTTTTGTCTAAGGCGTGGTTCACACCTATGCATGTTGCAATTTGCTGCAGAAAAAAAACAAGTCCCTGATCCTTTCCAAAAATACAACGGCTGAAAATGCATAAATGTGAACTTGTCCCATAGGAAACTATGTTAAATGGACTGTAGTGAGTTTTTGCAATAAAAAAAATCACTAAAAACGCATAGGTGTGAGCCAGGCCTTAGGGTACCTTTAAATGCAGTTTTACTTACCTTATTCCTTCCACCTGCAGGCTTCTCCCTTTCCATGTAGCCGATCACCGAAAGCCACTTCTCTTCAGCACTCCATGAGTTGCAGCCACTCTTACATCATCACATACACATACAATGCAGGACCAGTAGTCTGCATTATAAGTGAGGATGCCGAGGGCCCCCCACAACCATAGCATAGGATATGTTAAGTGAAGCTGCTTTTAATGGTACCCTAGGATTAAAGAGCATTTAACCCTTGCAGTGCAGGGAAAGCCCCACCTACAAGGGTAGTTTAAAATTTTCCCCAGAGGTCAGCTTTAAAGTGGTTGTAAACCTCATACATGAAATCTGAACAAAGAACATATTTCTATAGTGTTTACTTGCCTCTCTCCAAAGCTCTATGTGTCGTTTTTCTGCTGTCTTGTTCCTCTGTTATCAGCATGAGTCACTTCTGACATGTTTTCCTGACACGAAGAGCTAAAAAGGTGACAGGGGAGAGAGCTCCAGCAGACAGCCTGTGATTGACAGCCTCAGTTCTGTTCCTGTATGCTGTGTGAAGGGGGGGGAGTCCCTTTCCTCCAATCAGCTCTCAGAGCTCTTATACAGTGTGCAACTGCAGCTCCCCACCCCTGCTCTGTGAATCTTTGAATAATCCTTTTCATCTCTGAGTTTTACAAGGATGTACAGAAGAAATGGCTACAAATAAACAGGTACAACTTATTATTATTATTATTATACAGGTTTTATATAGCACCAACAGTTTGCTCAGCCCTTTACAATATAAAGGGAGACAATACAGCAACAATTCCTTGGAACGTATTTGGATTTGTTTCACCCCTGTCTATCATATAAGGTCAGTCACTTCACTAGGTATATGTAAGGGTTTACAACCACTTTAGATCATTGATGCTGAACTTCAGGTATGATCTTCACTGCATATTTTGATTGGTCCAGCTCAGACCGATGTAAGTATGCACATCATACCTGAGGAGCTAATGTCGAAGCTGCCAATCATTGCTACTGTACTACACTGATCACCACTGTCCTCTTCATTTTTAATGAATACATGATGTTCTCTGAATGGACGAGGTGGAGAATGTGATATCACCATCCCTCCTCTTCAGTTAATTCAGTCTTGTATTCATTGAAAAAATACAAGGTCTTTTGTGAATGGGAGATGAGCAGTGCCACGTGAGCAGATCAGTGTGGAGTGGGGCAGCTGCTTGCCACAAGACCCAGACGACAGTGACGATCACTGTAATAGCAGTTACTACTGCAGTCATTGAGAGCTTCCACAGCGAACTCTCAGTATGAGATATGCATACTTACGAGATAATGTCATTTCCAATGTGAGTATACAATAAAAAACCTAGTTCAGGTTTTAAATACACAAATTCAAACTTTGGAACCTGTTTTGCACCAGTCAGAAAGCAGAGTACCCCTTTTAACGTTTTATCTTTACCCAAGCGCCATCATCCACATAGAATGCAGCATGCAGGGGCTCGGTGAAGGTTGCCTTGAAGGTATGCAGATGTAGGATGGTATCGCACAGCTGATAGAAGGACAAGTGTCCAGACTTGTAATCCAGGTACACAACATATCTCAAGCAGGGAGACGTGCGAGGAACTTCCTGTGTTTCTGAATTATGCATAGCTAAATATTTATTCGGAGCAAGTCGTAAGCTCCAGGACTTGTTGTTTTCTCCAATACCAGACCTTTCTTTATGCCTTTCCATGCTAGGGTAGCACACCCCAAATTCGCACAGTCCAAAGTGACTGGTTTCTATCTCCCAGAAATGTTGTCCTGAGGAGAAGCTCTTGGTGCTCAACACTTGACTCCAGAATGTAAATCTCCCCGGTAATTCTGACCTGACCTGAGGTGTTGTGTAAAATGATGCTACCTTCAGGTCATGGGATAAAGCCACATTCATATGCGCAGTGTTGACATCCAATAACATGTCAGAAGCCTCTTTTATGTGGGAAGAAACTTTCAAGTTTGCCTTGTTCACAAAATCAGTAATGGATTTATGCAAAGTCAACATAACCAAAACCTCATCCAGACCAGGGATGTCCAGATCTTTATTGACTTTTACATCTTGGCCCTCAGAAGCTTCATCTACATTTGCTTGCTGTTCTTGCAGAAGAGCTATTGAATCAGTCATGTCACTCAGCTTCTTCATTTCACGTATCTTCTTGGACAGCTTGGTCTTTTGTGATTCCACCTCCTTTATCACATCAGAGACTTTGTTTAAAACATGTTCTTCCACCTTGGAGATGTCGCTTAGGACTTGTTTCTCTTGGATCTCTGCCTGTCTTCTGATATCTTTGTACAGGTTGGTAGCCTGTTGTTTTTCAGAATGTGCTTTCCCCTGCACTTTTTTCTTGTGCTCCTGCAGACTTCGAACTTGTTTTTCAAGTTTGTCTTCCAGTGGAGTAAGTTTAACCAAAGCATTTTTTAGTCTCTCCTTCACCTGCTCGGCAGCCTCTTCTACAAGAATCACATCATGTCCCTTGTGCTTTCCAACCAAACAACAGGAGGTACACAGACAAGTAGTATCTTCACAGCAGTAGAACTCCAAAGGTTTCTTGTGGATGGAGCACTTTTTATTACCGAAGGAGGAGGTGGGTTCTGTTAAAACATGATCCAAGTTATTGTTGTGGGCTTCCAGGTGCTCTGCACACAGAGAGATCTCACAATAGAGGCAGGTCTTAACAGCGGGTGTAGAAGATTTAACACAATACGTACATAATATCTTCTCCTGGTCTCTCTGGATAGATAGGAAACCTTCCACTATGTTCCGTAGCTTCCTGTTTTTCTCTAGTAGAGGCCACTCGGCATACTCAGCTTTACATTCGGGACAGGTATACAGTCTGGACTTCTGTGCATTAAGTGCTGACACCACACAGTCTTGGCAGAAGTTATGTCCACATCTTAATGACACAGGATCTTTATAGATGTCCAGACAGATGGAGCAGTCCAGCTCTTCTTGTAGATTGACAGACGCCATGCTGAAACGAGCGAAGCAGAAATGAAAGTGAAAATGTTACTCCTAGAAGGGCGGGAGACATTCACAGAATGTTCAGCTTGAACATTAACACATGCAGTCAACACTGCCAATTGAAAATAGACCTGTCATGGGAGAAATATGGGAGCAGCCTTTGCATACCATTTCTGAAAATGCTATTTTGTCTGGCTATCTGTAAATCACAGCATAATTGTAGTCAGAATGTTTCTAAAGAACAGTGCTATTCCTGTACACAGTCAATACTTTATTCAATGGTTACTCAAGATAAAATACATATGAAAGCGCAAATATACAATCCATAAAACTTGAATCCCAATACAAATTGAAGTATATCCAATGCAGAGTAAAATGAGAGACAAAACACAGGCGTTGCCTATTCAAAGTAGATTTAATGCATCACGTGTCACAACAGAAGAGATAATAACAGATAACTAGAAAAGCTATCATCTCACACCTGGACTATTGCAATTCCCTTCTCACTGGCCTATCCAAACGAACGCTATCCCCACTCCAGTCGATCCTAAACTCAGCGGCTAGACTCATCTACCTCACCAACCGCTCCACATCTGCCTCCCCCCTCTGCCAATCCCTTCATTGGCTCCTGATTGCCCAACGCATCAAATTCAAACTGCTAACTCTGACCTACAAAGCCATTCACAATGCCGTCCTGAACTACATAACTGACCTGATACCCAAATACTACCCTACCGGTACCCTCCGCTCCTCACAGGACCTCCTACTCTCTAGCTCCCTGGTCTCCTCCTCCCACGCCCAATTGCAGGACTTCTTCAGGACTTCCCCCATCCTCTGGAACTCCCTACCCCAATCCATCAGACTGTCATCTACCCTCCTCACCTTCAGGCACACCCTGAAAACCCTCCTCTTCAGGGAAGGCTACCCCAACCTCACCTAACACCTGACCTCACCTAACAACTAACCTCCTCCACTCCTCCCACCACTCCATCCCCCACAGCCATCTCCTCCTGTACCACCTTCCCCTCCCTCCTAGATTGTAAGCTCGAAAGAGCAGGGCCCTCGAACCCCTTGTGTATTGTATTGTTACTGTCTTGTCTCATGTTCTGTCCCCCTTGCTACTGTACAGCGCTGAGCATACCCTTTGGCGCTATATAAATACTGTATAATAATAATAATAACTAGAAAAGCTACAATTTCTGGGGAAATTGTGTGAAGTGTTCTTGCCTCCACCAGTCTACAACTGCAGTGGGCAGAGTAACTGGGTGGAGTGGCTTGAGTAACTGTTGTGTGGTTGGAATGGCTAGAGTAACTGTGAAAAGGTTGGACTGGGCAGAGTAAAAACTATAAATCCTACAGCAAAGAGCTTTATATTGTGAGAATCACAAGACCCAGAACTACATTTTGATGCATAGTATGTCTCTGAAATATTAAAAATGAAGGCACAGTCGTAGTTTAGAAATTGTCGTGGACATTTTTAGTGGCAGCAGGGATAGCTGAATGTTTTGATATAAGATTTGTGTAGGTGGGCTTGAAAATGAGGGAGTGATGGCAGTTTAGAAATCATGTCCTGATTTTTCCAGAGCTGCCTTCTGCTGTGTTCCCGGATTATCTTTGCTTGAACTACCCCTCTGCTGTGTTCTCGGACTTACCCATTGTCTGTCTGAACTGCCATGTTGTAGCCTGAACCGGATCCTGAAAGCGTGGGTCTGAAAGGTCCAGTTTAATCCAGCGTATCTTTGCAGCTTTAGATCTCTTTCCTTTAGATGGCATGATGATATTCACACAGCTCTAATTTCTTTTCATAAATGTAGCTAGTTGAAACACCTCAAATACTCTCTACTGTAGAAAACTTATTTCCAAACCTTTAACCAAAAGCCGGCCAAACTGTCACAAATTCAAAATTAGATTTCAAATAGGGCAGAGAAGAGCGGTTAAAAACAAACTGCTCCAAATTGCTCACTTCACTGGCATCTTCAAATGGTCGTAGGTTTAAAAATTATAAATCCTACAGTGAAGAGCTTTATATTGTGAGAATCACAAGACCCAGACCTACATTTTGATGCATAGTATGCCTCTGAAATATTAAAAATGAATGCACAGTCGCAGTTTAGAAATTGCCCTTCAAATTTGAGGTGGCTAGAGTGGAGTTTCAATGAATGTCAATGGGCGGCATGAGTTGCAAACAAATGGTCATATTGTGAAAACTATTAGGACTATGGCTTAGCTGTGGACATTTTTAGTGGCAGCAGGGATAGCTGAATGTTTTGATATAAGATTTGTGTAGGCGGACTTGAAAATGAGGGAGTGATGGCAGTTTAGAAATCATGTCCTGATTTTTCCAGAGCTGCCTTCTGCTGTGTTCCCGGATTATCTTTGCTTGAACTACCCCTCTGCTGTGTTCTCGGACTTACCCATTGTCTGTCTGAACTGCCATGTTGTAGCCTGAACTTTACCCATTACCTGCCTGAACTGTCCCTCTGCTGCGTGCCCCGGACTTAACCCTTGCTGCACCGATCAAGTGCCCCAAATCCCTCAATAAAAACCTTGTGTGCCGACTGCTCTCCGCGTGTGTTCTGTCTCACCTACACCTCCGTCACAGGAAGATTATCCCAGGAAGCTTGTTTGCCAACCACAAGAGTGGAAGGCAATTATCTGTGGTGAGTGCACATCCATGTGGGGGATTTCTGTGAAGCACTTGGTTATCAGTCTATTGTACACAGTGAAGGAGAAGAATTGAGTTTATGGACTTTGGATCACTTTATTATGTTTTGTTATGGACTTTTGATCACCTTTAATTTAATTGATTTTTTATCACATTAATCACGGATATTTTATTCATTTTTGGTCACATTTATTTTGTGGTATTCACTTCACAATTTTTTTATTTATTATTTATTTAGCACCACTATAACACTATATGAGTTGTGTGTTTATTTTATTTCATCCTTGTTACTGTTCAATAAATATTCCATTTTATTCTGAGTTTGTATAAAAATAGCCGTGTGCCAGTGTCCTGTATACAGTGCATCTGTCTTAAGGGCATTCTGGAGGTGGGTGTTTTTTTTCCATTGCTTTCCTCCCATGGAACTGTTGTGTATTTCTATTATCTTGCCCTTGCTCTGCCTGTGAAGTGTCTGTTTGTTATCCTGGACTTTTCAGCACTTCATCACACAGCTAAAGGGTGGGGGATGCTGAATCAGTGGTTGGAAATTGAGGGTAATGGGTACTATCTTAACTGCTTTAAGTCCGCACTATAGCTGAAATACTGCTACGGGGGGACTCTGTGCGACATCACGTGTATATATACGTGATTCGCGCGACTGCGGCGACTGCGCACGTACCCGCCGACCCACCAGTGCCGTGATTTGGTGCCTGACCAATCAAACAACAGGTTCAGGCCAGTGATGTTCTGCCTGGATCTTCTGAATGATCCCTGCCCTTTCAGAGATCTTCCTGTACCTGTGATTACATTTACACAGGTACAGGAAATTATTAAATCTTCTCTCTCTGGGCACATTCCGTCCCAGAGAGAGAAGAAAACAGATCCACGTGAGTAAAAGCAGTACACCTTACATCAGGGGCGTGACTAGGGTTGGTGTCACCCGGTGCAATAACGCTTGGTGACACCCCCTCCGACGATCCCCGCAGAATGGATCGGATCTGCGGATTGAGCATAATGGATCGGACTCCGATCCATTATACTCCCCAATCCGCAGATCTGATCCATCCTGCGGGGATCGTCGGCTTTCTTTACAACTTACCTTTTCGTGGAGCGGGTCTGGTGTCAGCCTGTATAGGTTGCATGCCGACGATCCCTGCAGGATGGTTCGGATCTGTGGATTGAGCATAATGGATCGTTTGAAGCTGGAGTACATTACATTTGGTTTCAAGGTTTGGATATCTTTTAAAGCCTAACCAGAAACTTTTTCTAGTTTTGCATAGAATGGGGAAGCGTTAAATATTATTATTACAGGTACTTATATAGCTCTGTCAGTTTACATATATATATTGTAAATTCACATCAGTCTCTAACCCTCAACGGGCGTACAATCTAAGGTCCATAACTCACATTCATGCATTTACATACTAGGGTCCATTTAGACAGGAGCAAATTAACCTACCAGCATGTCTTTGGAGTGTGGGGTGAAACCCATGCAACCACAGGGAGAACATGCAAACTCCAGACAGGTGGTGCTGTGGATGGGATTCGAACCGACGACCCTAGTGCTGCCAGGTGGAAGTGCTACCCTTTTAGCCAGAGTTAATAATTCTGTAAGGTTTTTCTATCTGTAACTCCTTTGCGGAGATTTTCTTTTACGTCCTGTCCCTGTGACACCTGTGAAAGAAATGAGGACTAACCTGAACAGGATGGCACAAACAGCAATAAAAACATTGTCAGATGTTCTAAACCTGCCTAACTCTACAAACAAATGTGATTTAAAACTGTTTGTAAAGGTTCAGGTTTTTTTTTTACACAACATACATGTAAAGGGCAAGGTGGTGATTGTTTGTCACATCCTCCATGTTTTCCCTCCCCACTGAGTGCCAAGCAAGGGTGGGTTCTTTTTCGCTACACTAGGCACCTTGTACAGGGTCTCTCCTACTTCACACAAAAGGGGTACTTTTCACCAATGCCTTGGGACAAGGCTAAGCTGGCTGCCAAGAAAAAGTCGGTCTTAGGGCAGGCCCCTGCTATTAGAGATGAATGTACACCATGTACACTTGCACTGTCCTCCAGTTAAGTCCCTGTGTAAATGTATATCCTTCTACTGTAACTTGCAATTAGACAGGACATGTTGAACACTGACTACAGTCACCTGTCCAGTGTTTCCCACTACCAGTCCCAGTAGCAGCATGGAACACCATCGTGCGCAGGCTCAAAAGTGAACTTGGCTTTAAGTCTTGAACTTCCATACCTCTTTACAGGATGGGACCTGTGCACTGAAGTTCTGTTCTAGCTAAGGGAGACGGAATGAGGCGTTGGGAGTGTCAACAACATCTCCCTGGTGGCTAGAGGCAACTCCATCTATAACAGGTACACATTTTGACAGGCTGCTTGCTGACTGTACCTTCATTGCTCATGGCAACCACATGTATAACTTCCACTAGAATGACTCTTAACGTGATGACTCTTCATACCCCATGCGATGCAAGCTGTAGAGTGTGTGATAGTGCCAGTTACGTGCAATGCACCCTTTTCAAGGACTTCAGACCAGACAGGAGGCAAAGTTTAATGCTTTACTTGTATTAAAGTGCAACATTACAATAGAATCCAAGCAGACATAACAATCCAGTAGAGCGTCAAAAAAACAGTCAACATCTTAAGTCCCTAGTCCCTACTTCTAACCAGGCTACAGAGAGTCCTTCTGAGGCATTCTCCAGCACTGGAGTCTTTGACAGTAAAGTTTTGACAACTTTACATCTTGATGGCAGACTATGACATCTTTGTACTCTTTTCAGGTGTAGCTCTCCTCTGGGAACTGGGAAAATGGGCAAGACCAGGCAATCACTCCAAAACTCTGGACTCGGCCCACCATCCCCTTTTATATCACATGTGCAGTGGGTTCGACCCAAAGATCCCGCCAAAAAAAGCCAAAGAACCTGGAAGGCATTAACCCCTACCCTCCCATCTGGAGCAGGACCTATCTGGCTGATTCAACCTGCCTACATACTGTACGTTATACTTATATGCCCTGTGCAATGGTATTGCACAGAGAGGCCCCAAAGTTCTTCTTCTGGGCCCCCTGCCAGGGCTGTAGGCTCCTCCTCTTCTCTGTGCACCGCTCAGGAAGCTGCTTCTCATTGGGGCACAACTGTGGGCTTGCTTCTGTGCCGGACTGTGTGTGTCTATAGAAACAAACAGTGCAGCTCACCCCACCCCAATCTCTGCTGGATTGAGATAGGACTCAGGTAAGTATAAAGGGGGCGATACTTCCACTGGAACATTTTTTAGCTTAATGCAGAGAATGCATTAAGGTAAAAAATGTTCTTTATCTCCTAAATAGTTCAGCACTTCCGTAAAATTCTGGTCAATGGTATTGTATGCAAATAAATATAAGTAGTCAACAACTACTACACAGGTGGAACATCAGAGAAAGTGAGAAAGCTAAGTCCCATCCAGTTTAGGACATATAAATTGTATTAGAGATCATTAGTTAGACAGAGCTCTCTTTAGAATCCAATACTATGCAGGGGCGGACTGACCATTTGGAAACTCGGGCACTGCCCGAGGGCCCGGGGTCAACAGGGGGCCCCATGAGATGCCCCTGGTACCTTTTTCATAGGCTTTTTTGAGTTTGGGCAAGGACACAGGGGCCCCATGATCCCCTATTGCCCGGGGGCCCCATGAGTTGTCAGTCCGCCCCTGATACTATGTATTGTGTTTCTCGCCCTGCATGCTTGTATAATAAATACATCTACTTTCCAATCTGGCTTCAGCAGTCAAAATTTTATCAAAACCCATGGGTATAGGTTTCCCCTTCAGGGGGAATGGCTGGGTGTTCACAAACTTCTGGCCACATAGTGTATTTATAAGGTCTGATTCTTCATAACATTCTCTTGGCGTGACCTTCGCTTCTTCTCTAGTTCCTTTTGGATTTTGTAAGTTTTCTCTGCAATCAAATGGTAGTACTCATCCTGGATGAAATGAAATAGACAAAGGTAAACAGACAAACAGAAAATAACTAAATTCCACTATTACACAATCATTATCTTTAAAATCCATGGTCCCTTAAAAACTCTCTGCATGGGCAGAACACAGGATTGCTTTAACCACTTGACCTCCAGAAGGTTTACCCATTTTCCTGAACAGGCCTTTTTTGCGATACGGCGTTGTGTTACTTGAACTGACAATTGCGCAGTCATGCAACACTGTACATAAATGAAATTTATGTATTTTTTTCCTCACAAGTAGAGATGTCTGTGGTGGTATTTGATCACCTCTGCGTTAATTTTTGAGTTATAAACGAAAAAAGACTGAATTTAAAAAAAATATATATATATACTTTATTTTCTGCTATAAAACCAATCCAAAACAAAATTTAAAAAAATCAAATGTCTTCATAAATTTAGGCCAGAATTCTGCTACATATTTTTGGTAAAAAGATCCCAATAAGCATATTTTGATCTGTTTGCGCAAAAGTTATAGCGTCTACAAACTATGGTACATATACTGGAATTTTAAAAACATTTTTTTTTAATATTAGCAATGGGGCGATCAACTACTTATAGCGGGACTGCGATATTGTGGCAGACATTTTTATATTAACTGACACTAGCTGACACTTTGTGGGAACCAGTGACACCAATACAGTGATCAGTGCTATAAATATGCACTGTCACTGTACTAATGACATTGGCTGGGAAGGGGTTAAACATCTTGGATGATAAAAGGGTTAACTGTGTGCCTAGCTATGCGCTTGGTGTACACTAGGTAGTGCTTTTGCAAGGGGAAGTGAAGGATACATGATTGCAGAGACACACGATTCTTCACCCCCCCCCCAGGCAGAGCTCTGTTCTGTGTCCTGCCCAACGATTGGCAGGTGCCAGCAGATGTCTGTTCACCGGCACTCGCAGATCGGCTTCTGCTGTGAGTGTTAACAGCAGAAGTGATCCGCCGGCCTCCCTATGATGGAAGTGCAAAATCACTTACTGTATAAAGCCAAATTCCAGTTACATTTTTAACCCACTGCTAAGCTTTTGCACCCTGCACTACAAGTGATGATAATGCTGGGGTGCAGGGGTTGAGGGAGGGGATGTATTTCCAATCTAGAGTTGGACTTTAAACAGGGAGCAAGTCACAATCCTGCTTCATCAAATGTAGCATGCAGAAAAAACCTCAGATACAAAATTGTATTAATAAATGTAAATATAGTATAACAGTATCCAGACTACTAGTACTTTCAAAAGAAGGTCCGTAATTGAAGCCATCTTCATATCTCGCTTATCATTCTAATTAGAGATGAGCGAAGTATTCAAAAATTCGATTCGACTGATTCGGCGAATTCGTAGAAAAATTTCGATTCGAGTCGAATATATTCGCTGTGAATTTAACTTAAAAAAGGGTGTTTCTAGGCTTCAGAGAGACTTAATATTAGTGCTGAACACTGTACCTTTAATTTAAATGCCCTTGGAGTCTGCTGGGGAAGAGAAATAATTCTGTCAGGCAGTATGACATGCAGATGAGTGCCGTCGATCTTAGAATCACCGCACACTTCACTCATTTGGGCAGTCACGGGGCCAAAACCAGAGTGTGGAGCCACAGTGTGGCGGTGGAGGCAGCAGCAATGGGAGGCCATACAGCACCCTATGACAAAAATGGAAACCACCAGCAGTGTGAGGAGACCTGAAAGTGGCACATGGCAGAGTGTGGCGATAGAGACAGCAGCAATGGGAGGCCGTACAGGGACCCATGACACACTCTGGACCTGGCAGCAGCATGAGGAGGCGGTACAGGGGCCCATGGCAGATTACGGGCCTGGCAGCAGCATGAGGAGTCGGTACGGGGGCCCATGGCAGATTACAGGCCTGGCAGCAGCAATGGGAGGCCGTACAGGGACCAATGACACAATCTGGACCTGGCAGCAGCATGGGGAGGCGGTACAGGGGCCCATGACAGATTACGGGCCTGGCAGCAGCATTTGGAGTCGGTACGGGGGCCCATGACACACTCTGGACCTGGCAGCAGCATGAGGAGGCGGTACAGGGGCGCATGACAGATTACGAGCCTGGCAGCAGCAACTTGGACAGGAGGACGTTCAGTTTCTGCACCGTCTGGTGCGTGCTCGCAAACTGTTGTCTCTTGGAAACGGATTCCAAGAAAGACTGCTGACGGAATCCGTGAAGAGGAGTAGCAGGAGAAGGAGCATCTGAACGAGCGGAATATGCCAACAAGCGACAACAGGGGCCCATGGCAGATTAGGGGCCTGGCAGCAGCTATGGGAGGCCCGTAATCTGCCAGCACCCTATGACAAAAAATGGAACCCACCAGCAGTGTGAGGAGACCTGAAAGTGGCACATGGCAGAGTGTGGCGATGGAGACAGCAGCAATGGGAGGCCGTACAGGGACCCATGACACACTCTGGACCTGGCAGCAGCATGAGGAGGCGGTATATAGGGGCCTATGGCAGATTAGGGGCCTGGCAGCAGCTATGGGAGGCCCGTAATCTGCCAGCACCCTATGTCAAAAAATTCTACACACCAGCAGTGTGTGAGACCTGAAAGTGGCACATGGCAGAGTGTGGCGATGGAGACAGCAGCAATGGGAGGCCGTACAGGGACCCATGAGAGACTCTGGACTTGGCAGCAGCATGAGGAGGCGGTATAGGGGCCCATGGCAGATTAGGGGCCTGGCAGCAGCTATGGGAGGCCCGTAATCTGCCAGCACCCTATGACAAAAAATGGAACACACCAGCAGTGTGAGGAGACCTGAAAGTGGCACATGTTTGGGGCATGATTCATGGCGGATTTAGTCAGTTGTGTCAGGAACTGGTGGTTTGAAATCCAGACTAATCCACGCCTGATTCATTTTCACAAACGTCAGTCTCTCCACACTTTGGGTGGACAGTCGTGTCCTCCGCGGAGTTGCAATACCTCCTGCCGCACTAAACACGCGCTCCGATGCCACGCTACTGGCCGGGCATGACAGCCTTTCAAGGGCAAATTCAGCTAGTTGGGGCCAAAGGTCAAGTTTCGTTGCCCAGTAGTCAAGGGGATTGTCTACCTCGGTTGGCAGGGTGCTGTCCAAGTAGGCCTAAGCCTGTTGTTTGAGGTCCTGCTCCAGGTCCACCTGATGCTGCTGCTGCTGCTGCTGTGGCTGGTTAGTAGTTTCCTCACTGCGCTGGTGAAGAAAGCTACTCATCATCGACTGCAGACTGAGGCAGCCGCTGCTGGTGGAGCTGCCACTGCTCCTACCACCCCACCCCTCCCCTGCTGCCATGGCAGCGGAACGCGAGCGCACAGGGCCCACAGTGTCTGAGGATGGACGTTGGCGCAGACAGGCAGAGACCAGCTGACTACATAGGTGGTTTTTATAGTACGTTATTTTGGCCTCCCTCTCAGCAGGTGTGAAAAAGGCCACCATTTTTGAACGGTAGCGAGGGTCCAACAAGGTGGACAGCCAAAAGTCATCCCTCTGTCTGATGGTTATTATTCGGCTGTCGCTACGCAAGCAAGCGAGCATGCTATGGGCCATTTGTGCCAAGGAATGCGAGGGACTCCCTGCCTCCATCTCCACAGCATACTGCCACGGTGCGTCTGGGTCCTCTGTCTCCTCCTCCTCCTCCTCCTCTACCAGATGCTCCTGCTCCTCCACTCCTGTCCGCTGAGTGGAAAAACCACCCATTTCACTCAATAATTCCTGAGCACCAATGTCCTCCTCTACCTCCTCCTCTTCTTCCTGTCCTGCCCCCACAGGGGTCATGTGGCGTTGAGATCTGTGCGCCACGTCTACCGCACCCTGACCAGCCATTGTTAACAGCATTTGTTCCAGGACGTGCAACAGAGGAATGACGTCGTTCATCCCATAGTCCTGCCGACTCACGAATAGCGTGGCCTCCTCAAAGGGCCTGAGCAAGCGCAGGTGTCACGCATGAGCTGCCAATGGCTGACATCTAAGTTACACAGGGAATACCTTTATCCGCTTGTAACATCAGGAAATCTGTGATGGCCTTTTGCTGTTCGTAAAGGCGGTCTAACATATGTAGGGTTGAATTCCACCTTGTTGCAACGTGACAGCATGAGGAGTCGGTATAGGGGCCCATGGCAGATTAGGGGCCTGGCAGCAGCTATGGGAGGCCCGTAATCTGCCAGCACCCTATGTCAAAAAATTCTACACACCAGCAGTGTGTGAGGAGACCTGAAAGTGGCACATGGCAGAGTGTGGCGATGGAGACAGCAGCAATGGGAGGCCGTACAGGGACCCATGACAGACTCTGGACCTGGCAGCAGCATGAGGAGGCGGTATATAGGGGCCTATGGCAGATTAGGGGCCTGGCAGCAGCTATGGGAGGCCCTTAATCTGCCAGCACCCTATGTCAAAAAATTCTACACACCAGCAGTGTGAGGAGACCTGAAAGTGGCACATGGCAGAGTGTGGCGATGGAGACAGCAGCAATGGGAGGCCGTACAGGGACCCATGAGAGACTCTGGACCTGGCAGCAGCATGAGGAGGCGGTATATAGGGGCCTATGGCAGATTAGGGGCCTGGCAGCAGCTATGGGAGGCCCGTAATCTGCCAGCACCCTATGTCAAAAAATTCTACACACCAGCAGTGTGTGAGGAGACCTGAAAGTGGCACATGGCAGAGTGTGGCGATGGAGACAGCAGCAATGGGAGGCCGTACAGGGACCCATGAGAGACTCTGGACCTGGCAGCAGCATGAGGAAGCGGTATATAGGGGCCTATGGCAGATTAGGGGCCTGGCAGCAGCTATAGGAGGCCCATAATCTGCCAGCACCCTATGTCAAAAAATTCTACACACCAGCAGTGTGTGAGGAGACCTGAAAGTGGCACATGGCAGAGTGTGGCGATGGAGACAGCAGCAATGGGAGGCCGTACAGGGACCCATGACAGACTCTGGACCTGGCAGCAGCATGAGGAAGCGGTATATAGGGGCCTATGGCAGATTAGGGGCCTGGCAGCAGCAATGGGAGGCCCATAATCTGCCAGCACCCTATGTCAAAAAATTCTACACAGCAGCAGTGTGTGAGGAGACCTGAAAGTGGCACATGGCAGAGTGTGGCGATGGAGACAGCAGCAATGGGAGGCCGTACAGGGACCCATGACAGACTCTGGACCTGGCAGCAGCATGAGGAGGCGGTATATAGGGGCCCATGGCAGATTAGGGGCCTGGCAGCAGCAATGGGAGGCCCGTAATCTGCCAGCACCCTATGTCAAAAAATTCTACACACCAGCAGTGTGAGGAGACCTGAAAGTGGCACATGGCAGAGTGTGGCGATGGAGACAGCAGCAATGGGAGGCCGTACAGGGACCCATGAGAGACTCTGGACCTGGCAGCAGCATGAGGAGGCGGTATATAGGGGCCTATGGCAGATTAGGGGCCTGGCAGCAGCTATGGGAGGCCCATAATCTGCCAGCACCCTATGTCAAAAAATTCAACACACCAGCAGTGTGAGGAGACCTGAAAGTGGCACATGGCATGAGAGACTCTGGACCTGGCAGCAGCATGAGGAAGCGGTATATAGGGGCCTATGGCAGATTAGGGGCCTGGCAGCAGCAATGGGAGGCCCATAATCTGCCAGCACCCTATGTCAAAAAATTCTACACAGCAGCAGTGTGTGAGGAGACCTGAAAGTGGCACATGGCAGAGTGTGGCGATGGAGACAGCAGCAATGGGAGGCCGTACAGGGACCCATGACAGACTCTGGACCTGGCAGCAGCATGAGGAGGCGGTATATAGGGGCCTATGGCAGATTAGGGGCCTGGCAGCAGCTATGGGAGGCCCATAATCTGCCAGCACCCTATGTCAAAAAATTCAACACACCAGCAGTGTGAGGAGACCTGAAAGTGGCACATGGCATGAGAGACTCTGGACCTGGCAGCAGCATGAGGAGGCGGTATATAGGGGCCTATGGCAGATTAGGGGCCTGGCAGCAGCTATAGGAGGCCCATAATCTGACAGCAACCTATGTCAAAAAATTCTACACACCAGCAGTGTGTGAGGAGACCTGAAAGTGGCACATGGCAGAGTGTGGCGATGGAGACAGCAGCAATGGGAGGCCGTACAGGGACCCATGACAGACTCTGGACCTGGCAGCAGCATGAGGAAGCGGTATATAGGGGCCTATGGCAGATTAGGGGCCTGGCAGCAGCTATAGGAGGCCCATAATCTGACAGCAACCTATGTCAAAAAATTCTACACAGCAGCAGTGTGTGAGGAGACCTGAAAGTGGCACATGGCAGAGTGTGGCGATGGAGACAGCAGCAATGGGAGGCCGTACAGGGACCCATGACAGACTCTGGACCTGGCAGCAGCATGAGGAGGCGGTATATAGGGGCCCATGGCAGATTAGGGGCCTGGCAGCAGCAATGGGAGGCCCGTAATCTGCCAGCACCCTATGTCAAAAAATTCTACACACCAGCAGTGTGAGGAGACCTGAAAGTGGCACATGGCAGAGTGTGGCGATGGAGACAGCAGCAATGGGAGGCCGTACAGGGACCCATGAGAGACTCTGGACCTGGCAGCAGCATGAGGAGGCGGTATATAGGGGCCTATGGCAGATTAGGGGCCTGGCAGCAGCTATGGGAGGCCCATAATCTGCCAGCACCCTATGTCAAAAAATTCAACACACCAGCAGTGTGAGGAGACCTGAAAGTGGCACATGGCATGAGAGACTCTGGACCTGGCAGCAGCATGAGGAAGCGGTATATAGGGGCCTATGGCAGATTAGGGGCCTGGCAGCAGCTATAGGAGGCCCATAATCTGCCAGCACCCTATGTCAAAAAATTCTACACACCAGCAGTGTGTGAGGAGACCTGAAAGTGGCACATGGCAGAGTGTGGCGATGGAGACAGCAGCAATGGGAGGCCGTACAGGGACCCATGACAGACTCTGGACCTGGCAGCAGCATGAGGAAGCGGTATATAGGGGCCTATGGCAGATTAGGGGCCTGGCAGCAGCAATGGGAGGCCCATAATCTGCCAGCACCCTATGTCAAAAAATTCTACACAGCAGCAGTGTGTGAGGAGACCTGAAAGTGGCACATGGCAGAGTGTGGCGATGGAGACAGCAGCAATGGGAGGCCGTACAGGGACCCATGACAGACTCTGGACCTGGCAGCAGCATGAGGAGGCGGTATATAGGGGCCCATGGCAGATTAGGGGCCTGGCAGCAGCAATGGGAGGCCCGTAATCTGCCAGCACCCTATGTCAAAAAATTCTACACACCAGCAGTGTGTGAGGAGACCTGAAAGTGGCACATGGCAGAGTGTGGCGATGGAGACAGCAGCAATGGGAGGCCGTACAGGGACCCATGAGAGACTCTGGACCTGGCAGCAGCATGAGGAAGCGGTATATAGTGGCCTATGGCAGATTAGGGGCCTGGCAGCAGCTATAGGAGGCCCATAATCTGCCAGCACCCTATGTCAAAAAATTCTACACACCAGCAGTGTGTGAGGAGACCTGAAAGTGGCACATGGCAGGGTGTGGCGATGGAGACAGCAGCAATGGGAGGCCGTACAGGGACCCATGAGAGACTCTGGACCTGGCAGCAGCATGAGGAAGCGGTATATAGGGGCCTATGGCAGATTAGGGGCCTGGCAGCAGCTATGGGAGGCCCGTAATCTGCCAGCACCCTATGTCAAAAAATTCTACACACCAGCAGTGTGTGAGGAGACCTCAAAGTGGCACATGTTTGAGGCATGATTCATGGCGGATTTAGTCAGTTGTGTCAGGAACTGGTGGTTTGAAATCCAGACTAATCCACGCCTGATTCATTTTCACAAACGTGAGTCTCTCCACACTTTGGGTGGACAGTCGTGTCCTCCGCGGAGTTACAATACCTCCTGCCGCACTAAACACGCGCTCCGATGCCACGCTACTGGCCGGGCATGACAGCCTTTCAAGGGCAAATTCAGCTAGTTGGGGCCAAAGGTCAAGTTTCGTTGCCCAGTAGTCAAGGGGATTGTCTACCTCGGTTGGCAGGGTGCTGTCCAAGTAGGCCCAAGCCTGTTGTTTGAGGTCCTGCTCCAGGTCCACCTGATGCTGCTGCTGCTGCTGCGGCTGGTTAGTAGTTTCCTCACTGCGCTGGTGAAGAAAGCTACTCATCATCAACTGCAGACTGAGGCAGCTGCTGCTGGTGGAGCTGCCACTGCTCCTACCACCCCACCCCTCCCCTGCTGCCATGGCAGCGGAACGCGAGCGCACAGGGCCCACAGTGTCTGAGGATGGACGTTGGCGCACAAAGGCAGAGACCAACTGACTACATAGGTGGTTTTTATAGTACGTTATTTTGGCCTCCCTCTCAGCAGGTGTGAAAAAGGCCACCATTTTGGAACGGTAGCGAGGGTCCAACAAGGTGGACAGCCAAAAGTCATCCCTCTGTCTGATGGTTATTATTCGGCTGTCGCTACGCAAGCAACCGAGCATGCTACGGGCCATTTGTGCCAAGGAATGCGAGGGACTCCCTGCCTCCATCTCCACAGCATACTGCCACGGTGCGTCTGGGTCCTCTGTCTCCTCCTCCTCCTCCTCTACCAGATGCTCCTGCTCCTCCACTCCTGTCCGCTGAGTGGAAAAACCACCCATTTCACTCAATAATTCCTGAGCACAAATGTCCTCCTCTACCTCCTCCTCTTCTTCCTGTCCTGCCCCCACAGGGGTCATGTGGCGTTGAGATCTGTGCGCCACGTCTACCGCACCCTGACCAGCCATTGTTAACAGCATTTGTTCAAGGACGTGCAACAGAGGAATGACGTCGTTCATCCCATAGTCCTGCCGACTCACGAATAGCGTGGCCTCCTCAAAGGGCCTGAGCAAGCGGCAGGTGTCACGCATGAGCTGCCAATGGCTGACATCGAAGTTACACAGGGGAGTACCTTTATCCGCTTGTAACATCAGGAAATCGGTGATGGCCTTTCGCTGTTCGTAAAGGCGGTCTAACATGTGTAGGGTTGAATTCCACCTTGTTGCAACGTCGCAGATCAGGCGATGCTGTGGAATTCCGTTCTGCCACTGCAGCTCAAGGAGGGTGTGCTTTGCGGTGTAGGAATGGCTGAAATGCATGCAAAGTTTACGTGACATTTTAAGGATGTCTTGCAGTGGGATGGTGGATTTTAAGAACCGCTTGACAACCAGATTGAACACGTGAGCCATGCATGGCGCATGGCACAACCTTCCTTGACGCAGAGCAGACACCATGTTCTTTCCGTTGTCGGTCAACATGGTTCCGATTTTCAATTTGCGCGGAGACAGCCATCTGTCGATTTCTCTGTTCATTACACTCAGAAGTTCCTCCCCTGTGTGACTACGTTCGCCAAGGCATACCAGGTGCAGAACAGCGTGACACCGTTGCGCCCTGCACATGTGATATGCCGGTCGGGTAATGGGACTTGGCACGGAGGTGGCGGCTGAGGACACGGCGGAAGAAGAGGTGGTAGAGGCGGACATCTTTGCCGGACCAAGGACGTGCAAACGTGGAGGCAAAAGCGGCGTGACCTGTCCAAGTTGCTGGTGCGGCTGTGACGGCACCACATTCACCCAGTGGGCCGTAAATGACATGTACTGTCCCTGACCATAGTTACAGCTCCACACGTCGGCGCTGCCGTGCACTTTGGCAGAGACCGACATGCTCAAAGACTGGCCCACCATGTCTTCTACATGTGAATGCAGGGCTGGCACTGCCTTTTTGGCGAAGAAATGACGGCTTGGCACTCTCCACCGCGGCGCGGCACAAGCCATCATTTCTCTGAAAGGTGCTGAGTCCACCACTTGGAAAGGGAGGGACTGCAGCACCAGCAACTTGGACAGGAGGACGTTCAGCTTTTGCACCGTCGGGTGCGTGCTCGCAAACTGTTGTCTCTTGGAAACGGATTCCAAGAAAGACTGCTGACGGAATCCGTGAAGAGGAGTAGCAGGAGAAGGAGCATCTGAACGAGCGGAAGATGCCAACGAGCGACAACTCCCCTCAGCAGAGGTGTTGGAGCCTTGACTGGCTGATGGAGGGCGATTGACGTCGGGTGACGGAGCAAGTAACGGAGCGGGTGATGGAGCGGGGGCTGGGGCGGGCAGAACCGCCGTATCTTTATCACGGTTTTCCCAGGCCACCAAATGGCGACGCTGCATATGCTGCCGCAACGCTGTAGTCCCAACATGGGCCCCCTGGCCACGCTTGACTTTCTGGCCACATAGTCGACATACGGCTACGTTTACTTCCTCGGGCGGCTTGACGAAAAATTGCCACACCGCCGAGTAGGAAACTTTGCCCCCGATACTCCTCACTGGCTGACTGCTGCTTCCTCCGTGCACACCGGCACCACTACTGGCCGTGGTGGTAGGCTGCAGTGGAGCTGGTGCTCTACTCCGTGGACGTTTGGCTCCACTGACACTGCTGCGACCCTGCTGCTGTCTCCTGGGCAACCCACCGACTGTTTTGCTCGCTGCCAAGCTGCCACCCTCTTCTCCTGATGATGCGGAAGAAATTGCCTGATGACGACGAGGCTGCCAAGTGCGATCAACCTCCTCATCATCAAGTAGGGTCTCCGCCTCACTACTAGCCCCCTCGGCTGCGTCTGGGTCAGGAGACAGACCTGTCTCTAGACCGGCTACCGAGCCACTCTCCTCGCCACTACTTCTTCGCCTGGCTGCTGAAAAGGCGGATGTCTCCCCCCGTTCCTGACCGCCCTCTGTTAGCTCTTTCTCACTGTACAGTGGGGCTGAGCCCACAGCATGCGATACTTCGCTTGGTGAGGGAACACCAAAGGACAGGGGCAGGTAGAGGACACGTGATTTCAGTGGGCTTGGTCCCGGGCCATGCCAACTAACGGTTGTGTCTGACGTACCCACCGACCGTTGGCTGTAGGTGTCAGAGGTGACCTGGGAAGAGGAAGACGACCGAGCCAACCAATCGACGACGGCAGGGTTGTCGGTGGAGACACGACCGCTGGATGACACCGGGAGCACTGGCCTCTGGCTGCGAATAGTGCTGCCTCGACCCCTTCCTCTGCTGCCACGTCTGCTTGCTCCTAAAACATTGCCTCCTCTGCCACTCCTCTGCATGTTGTCTGACATACTCTTTAATTAAACGATTATGTGTCCCTGAGTAACAATTCTGTGTCCCTGAGTAACAATTCTGTGTCTGTGCGAGTAACAATTCTGTGGCCCTAAGTAACAGTTCTGTGGCCCTCAGTAACAATTCTGTGTCCCTGATTAACGTTTCTGTGGCCCCAAGTAACAGTTCTGTGGCCCTCAGTAACAATTCTGTGTCTGTGCGAGTAACAATTCTGTGTCTGTGCGAGTAACAATTCTGTGGCCCTAAGTAAAGTTTCTGTGGCCCTAAGTAACAATTCTCTGGCACTCAGTAACAATTCTGTCTGTCCCTGAGTAACAATTCTCTGGCACTCAGTAACAATTCTGTCTGTCCCTGAGTAAAAATTCTGTGGCCCTAAGTAAAGTTTCTGGGGCCCTGAGTAACAATTATCTGGCACTCAGTAACAATTCTGTCTGTCCCTGAGTAACAATTCTCTGGCACTCAGTAACAATTCTGTCTGTCCCTGAGTAAAAATTCTCTGGCCCTAAGTAAAGTTTCTGGGGCCCTGAGTAACAATTATCTGGCACTCAGTAACAATTCTGTCTGTCCCTGAGTAACAATTCTCTGGCACTCAGTAACAATTCTGTCTGTCCCTGAGTAAAAATTCTCTGGCCCGAAGTAAAGTTTCTGTGGCCCTGAGTAACAATTCTCTGACACTCGGTAACAATTCTGTCTGTCCCTGAGTAACAATTCTCTGGCACTCAGTAACAATTCTGTCTGTCCCTGAGTAAAAATTCTGTGGCCCTAATTAAAGTTTCTGTGGCCCTAAGTAACAATTCTCTGGCACTCAGTAACAATTCTGTCTGTCCCTGAGTAACAATTCTCTGGCACTCGGTAACAATTCTGTCTGTCCCTGAGTAACAATTCTCTGGCACTCAGTAACAATTCTGTCTGTCCCTGAGTAAAAATTCTGTGGCCCTAATTAAAGTTTCTGTGGCCCTAAGTAACAATTCTCTGGCACTCAGTAACAATTCTGTCTGTCCCTGAGTAACAATTCTCTGGCAGTCCGTAACAATTCTGTCTGTCCCTGAGTAACAATTCTCTGGCACTCAGTAACAATTCTGTCTGTCCCTGAGTAAAAATTCTGTGGCCCTAAGTAAAGTTTCTGTGGCCCCTTAGTAACAATTCTCTGGCACTCCGTAACAATTCTGTCTGTCCCTGAGTAACAATTCTCTGGCACTCAGTAACAATTCTGTCTGTCCCTGAGTAAAAATTCTGTGGCCCTAATTAAAGTTTCTGTGGCCCTAAGTAACAATTCTCTGGCACTCAGTAACAATTCTGTCTGTCCCTGAGTAACAATTCTCTGGCACTCCGTAACAATTCTGTCTGTCCCTGAGTAACAATTCTCTGGCACTCAGTAACAATTCTGTCTGTCCCTGAGTAAAAATTCTGTGGCCCTAATTAAAGTTTCTGTGGCCCTAAGTAACAATTCTCTGGCACTCAGTAACAATTCTGTCTGTCCCTGAGTAACAATTCTCTGGCACTCCGTAACAATTCTGTCTGTCCCTGAGTAACAATTCTCTGGCACTCCGTAACAATTCTGTCTGTCCCTGAGTATGAATTCCGTGGCCCTAACTAGCGTTTCTTTGTCCCTAAGTAAAGTTTCTGTGGCCCTCAGTAACAGTTCTGTGTCTGTGCGAGTAACAATTCTGTGTCTGTGCGAGTAACAATTCTGTGGCCCTAAGTAAAGTTTCTGTGGCCCTAAGTAACAATTCTCTGGCACTCCGTAACAATTCTGTCTGTCCCTGAGTAACAATTCTCTGGCACTCAGTAACAATTCTGTCTGTCCCTGAGTAAAAATTCTGTGGCCCTAAGTAAAGTTTCTGTGGCCCTGAGTAACAATTCTCTGGCACTCCGTAACAATTCTGTCTGTCCCTGAGTAACAATTCTCTGGCACTCAGTAACAATTCTGTCTGTCCCTGAGTAAAAATTCTGTGGCCCTAAATAAAGTTTCTGGGGCCCTGAGTAACAATTATCTGGCACTCAGTAACAATTCTGTCTGTCCCTGAGTAACAATTCTCTGGCACTCAGTAACAATTCTGTCTGTCCCTGAGTAAAAATTCTCTGGCCCTAAGTAAAGTTTCTGTGGCCCTGAGTAACAATTCTCTGGCACTCCGTAACAATTCTGTCTGTCCCTGAGTAACAATTCTCTGGCACTCAGTAACAATTCTGTCTGTCCCTGAGTAAAAATTCTGTGGCCCTAATTAAAGTTTCTGTGGCCCTAAGTAACAATTCTCTGGCACTCAGTAACAATTCTGTCTGTCCCTGAGTAACAATTCTCTGGCACTCAGTAACAATTCTGTCTGTCCCTGAGTAACAATTCTCTGGCACTCCGTAACAATTCTGTCTGTCCCTGAGTAACAATTCTCTGGCACTCAGTAACAATTCTGTCTGTCCCTGAGTAAAAATTCTGTGGCCCTAAGTAAAGTTTCTGTGGCCCTGAGTAACAATTCTCTGGCACTCCGTAACAATTCTGTCTGTCCCTGAGTAACAATTCTCTGGCACTCAGTAACAATTCTGTCTGTCCCTGAGTAAAAATTCTGTGGCCCTAATTAAAGTTTCTGTGGCCCTAAGTAACAATTCTCTGGCACTCAGTAACAATTCTGTCTGTCCCTGAGTAACAATTCTCTGGCACTCCGTAACAATTCTGTCTGTCCCTGAGTAACAATTCTCTGGCACTCAGTAACAATTCTGTCTGTCCCTGAGTAAAAATTCTGTGGCCCTAATTAAAGTTTCTGTGGCCCTAAGTAACAATTCTCTGGCACTCAGTAACAATTCTGTCTGTCCCTGAGTAACAATTCTCTGGCACTCCGTAACAATTCTGTCTGTCCCTGAGTAACAATTCTCTGGCACTCCGTAACAATTCTGTCTGTCCCTGAGTATGAATTCCGTGGCCCTAACTAGCGTTTCTTTGTCCCTAAGTAAAGTTTCTGTGGCCCTCAGTAACAGTTCTGTGTCTGTGCGAGTAACAATTCTGTGTCTGTGCGAGTAACAATTCTGTGGCCCTAAGTAAAGTTTCTGTGGCCCTAAGTAACAATTCTCTGGCACTCCGTAACAATTCTGTCTGTCCCTGAGTAACAATTCTCTGGCACTCAGTAACAATTCTGTCTGTCCCTGAGTAAAAATTCTGTGGCCCTAAGTAAAGTTTCTGTGGCCCTGAGTAACAATTCTCTGGCACTCCGTAACAATTCTGTCTGTCCCTGAGTAACAATTCTCTGGCACTCAGTAACAATTCTGTCTGTCCCAGAGTAAAAATTCTGTGGCCCTAAGTAAAGTTTCTGTGGCCCAGAGTAACAATTCTCTAGCACTCCGTAACAATTCTGTCTGTCCCTGAGTATGAATTCTGTGGCCCTAACTAGCGTTTCTTTGTCCCTAAGTAACAGTTCTGTGGCCCTGAGTAACAATTCTGTGTCTGTGCGAGTAACAATTCTGTGGCCCTAAGTAACAGTTCTGTGGCCCTCAGTAACAGTTCTGTGTCTGTGCGAGTAACAATTCTGTGTCTGTGCGAGTAACAATTCTGTGGCCCTAAGTAACAGTTCTGTGGCCTTCAGTAACAATTCTGTGTCTGTGCGAGTAACAATTCTGTGTCTGTGCGAGTAACAATTCTGTGGCCCTAAGTAAAGTTTCTGTGGCCCTAAGTAACAATTCTCTGGCACTCAGTAACAATTCTGTCTGTCCCTGAGTAACAATTCTCTGGCACTCAGTAACAATTCTGTCTGTCCCTGAGTAAAAATTCTGTGGCCCTAAGTAAAGTTTCTGTGGCCCTAAGTAACAATTCTCTGGCACTCAGTAACAATTCTGTCTGTCCCTGAGTAACAATTCTCTGGCACTGAGTAACAATTCTGTCTGTCCCTGAGTAAAAATTCTGTGGCCCTAATTAAAGTTTCTGTGGCCCTAAGTAACAATTCTCTGGCACTCAGTAACAATTCTGTCTGTCCCTGAGTAACAATTCTCTGGCACTCAGTAACAATTCTGTCTGTCCCTGAGTAACAATTCTGTGGCCCTAATAACGTTTCTGTGGCCCTAAGTAACAATTCTCTGGCACTGAGTAACAATTCTGTCTGTCCCTGATTATGAATTCTGTGGCCCTAACTAGCGTTTCTTTGTCCCTAAATAACGATTCTGTGGCCCTCATTAACAAGTCTGTGTCCCTGAGTAATGGTTCTCTGTCCCTAAGTAACTTTTCTCTGTCCCCAATTATCGTTTCTGTGGCCCTAACTCTGTCCCTGTCCCTAGTACAGAGCGGTCTGCCTCTGTTCAATAACTGCAGGCAAATGAAGAATTCCAAAATGGCCGCTATTTATAGCTCGACCATTACACAGTGCTGGCTGGCTGGCTGCTGATAGGCTGATGCGATCACATGTAGTTGAGGAATGCATTATGGGTCAGCGCGCCTTGTCTGCGCGCCTTCCCAGACATCCCCGCTCCGTCGCCGCACATGTCAGCCGCCATTTTCTGAAAAATTTCGATTCGCGCGTCCGAATTAGGCTATTTTTCGGATTCGGCACGAATCGAAATTTTTCCGATATTCGACTCGAATTCCACTTCGGATACTTCGATTCGCTCATCTCTAATTCTAATCAACAAAATTCTGTAAGACACTGTAGTACAATACATACCCGGCTATTGGCAGACGCAAACATGTCACCCTCAACCCTCTTAGCATACGCCACCAGGTTCTCCACGCGTCGATCTCTCATGGCAGCTGGATCAGGAGCACGGAAGATTGCCTGGACCCTGTAATTAGAATAACATTGGATAACATTCACATATACTACCTTAGGGGAATTCAGTACAATTCAGTTCTTACACCTACAGTATAGCCCAACACTATTTCCCTACTGAGATTCACTTACAGTCTGTAGACAATGTGATTTCGAAGATCCTGAGTCACGTGTTGGTGCCAGGCTTTCCTCACCCCTAAAGCGCACTCAGCAGTTGGTATAGTGCCCATATTGCCATCTTGCCTGTGATTATTTACATAATTCAGTAAAGAAGTGAAATGAGAAAATTATAGCAAGTATTAACTATGGGCATTTTTCATTAGCAGAAATATACAGTAGCCATTGTGAGTCTATGAAGGGGACCAGTCACCTATATAATAGATCACGTAGTGAAGTGTGGTTTTGGCAATGGTCTCAGGCTCTGCCGGGTGCGGTTGGGTGGGTAGTGCTGTTATATTCCCAGCTGCTTACTTGGCGTTTGGGCCAAAGCAGGGCAGAGATGAAACCCAGCCTGGATTCAGAGTCTGAAGTTGGCAGCTGTGCTGTGCCTGCTGCACAATTTGAATCTGGCTGGCTGGCCTTTCCTCCTAATGTGCTGAATGAAAGAGGCTTAGATTACAGCTGGCTGGATTCACTCTGTTGTATTGGGTGTTCCAATACTTTTGTCAATATAGTGTATGTCTGTGTGACCAAGCTCTGTACAAACAACCTTACTTCTGTCCTTAGCAACAACGGTTCTGCACCTTACACGTTATGCCAGTCGTGTGGCTTAATCCGAGGGTCTGACCCTATGATCATAATGTGTAAGGGGGAAAGACGGTGGTGTCACTATGCTAAGAACGCTAAAATCCAATGTATATTCTGGTTATTCTAAGTATAGGGATACCACATACTGTATGTAAGACTTTTTTGCAACCTAGCTACATAAAGGGACCTAAAATCCAAAAAGCACCCTCAAGCTTTCAAGGGGTATCAATTAGGCATCTCATTACCTGACTATTTATCACAGGTTTGGAGGCCCAGGAGTGCCAGGACAGTAGAAATACTCGCAAAATGACCACATTTTGAAAAGCAGACACCACAAGGTATTTTTTTAGGAGACATAGTAAGCCTTTTGAAGATTTAATTTTTTTGTCACAAGTTTTTGAAAATGCGTAAAAAGAAATGAATTCTGTTGCAAGCTGTAAATTAATAGGTTATTCCTAACACACAGTAAGGATATACTTAGAAAAACACCCCAAAACACATTCTGCTTTCTTTCTAAGTATGGGGATACCACATACAGTATGTGAGACATAGAGGGGCCAAAATCCAAGGAGCACCTCCAAACTGACTACCTATCACATTTTGGAGGCCCTGAATCACCAGGACAGTAGGAACACCCACAAAAAAGTATTTTTTATGGTAAAATGGTGAGTCTTTGTGAGGATTTAATTTTTTTTGCCACAAGTTTTTGGAAAGTGCATAAAGAAAATAAATTTTTTTTTTTTTTTTACACAAAGTTGTCAATTTAATAAGATGTTTCTTACACACAGCATGAGTATACTTAGAATTACATGCCAAAAAACATTACACATATGTGAGACTTTTTTAATGTATTTATTTATTATGTATTGAACATTGTATCTTGTGTATCGCAAAAAATCAACCAACATTGTATCAAAAACATACTGTAATGCCTCTGTAAAAGTGGTCAGGGAACAGAGCTTAGTGCAGCTTCACCTATAGCAGTTCCCATCCTATAAGCCAAGCAAAGCTAGCCTACTGGTACATCGATTTCCTCAGGAATTATACTCTGCTATGTTCACTGGCCAGAAAGTGTAGGACGTTGAGCAAAGGGTGAACAACAGAGTTCCTGTGGTCCAGAAGTGCAGTTGTCAGCAGAACATGGCTGGGATTGGTGACTTGCAGGAACTTAGTCAGTGGGATATGCAGATGGATCAGTTCAGGCAGCAGGCAGAGAGGTGGTTGTCAAACAGGCAATGGATCAGTCCAGGCAGCAGGCAGAAACATGGTCAATACATAGGCCAGGGTCAGCACAGGTGACAGGCGGAGGCAACACTGCATTAGTATGGCAATGATTAAGACCACTGTTGCTGGCTGCACTTTTAGGCAGGTTGCCTACTGTTCTGAGCCTGGTCTGAGGTTATTCAAAGGGGTGCATGTTGGTTCTAGTGTATCAAAAGAACTTAAGTCAGTAAAGCACAAGTGGAGCATGGAAAAAAGCTCCTACAAAAGTCTAGCAGGAGGATCAATGCAGTTGCTATGGGTAACCAGGTACTAGTGCAAGGTACATCACAGCCAGTCGTGAGGCATGCTACCTGATCCAGGTAAACCTCAGTAGCAAGGGAGGTCTGTGTTCTGGTTCCCTTCACAGCAGTCAGTCTCCCAAAGGAACCAGGACTGAACCCACGTTAAGGAGATCCTTAGCCTGATCACATGGCACAGGAGCAAAGGATTTATCAAGTACACACATGAGGTCTGAGTGCACGGCAGACCCCATTCTGTTTCTGGGAGTGAGGTAAAAGAGGTTAGCTGGACTGGTGTAGAGGGCTCGGGCTCAGAAGCTGCCCTCCTAAATGCTACATACAGGCAATGTGTGTATCGACATGGGACAACACTTTTCAGAGGAACTCTGTACATGTTATTACTGCATACAGTGGCAAGGATCATCTCTAATTCGGGGAACTTCCATAATGTTTGATTTGCCTGCAGCCCCCACCTTGTCCTAAGCATTGATGAGCACAGCCACATCAAGGCCCCCCACGTGCAGTTCAAATGTCCCCATCCACACACTGGTTCTGGTGATACTGAACTGATGTGTTGGAAATCAGGGACACTGTTAATGGCTGCACTGCCTCTGGTGACATTGGCACTGGTGTGGCTAGCAATTAGGAACAGGAACATTGTTGCTGGCTGCACTTGTTTGGTGACACTGTCAATGGTGTAGCAGCAATCAGGAACATGGTTGCTGGCAGCACTGGTTTCGAGTCATGGTACTGGTGTGGCTAGCAATCAGGAACACTCTTGCTGGCTTAAACTGGCCTGAAGACTGAGACTGGTGTGACAGTGAACAGGAACAATGTTGTTTGGGGTCAATGGAACTCATGTGGCGATGATTAGGGATATTGTTCCTGGCTACACTGGCTGTGCTGACACTGGGACTGCTGTGGCAACAATCAGGTACACTCTTGCTGGCTGCACTAGTCTGGGTCACTGGCACTGGTGTGGCATCTAACATGAGCACTGTTGCAGCCTGCACCAGTCTGGAGACACTGGGACTGGTGGGACGGTGATCAAGAACACCGCTGCTGGCCTAAACTCATCTAGTAATACTGGGACTGGTGTGGTGGTGATCAGGAACATGGTTACTGCCTTCCACTAGTCTGGTAATACTGAGACTGGTGTTGTTGGGATTAAGAACACTGTTCTTGTCTCTCTGCAGGTTGAAGACCGAGAGCTCAGCGTTCAGCGGTGTTTGATCACTCAGTTCTCGGTCCTAGACCCAGTGGGGGACAGATGCAGTATTAGATCGATGCTGCATCCACCGAGGTGAGGCCCAAAGTAGGCTCAGCAGCCATGATTTCTTCCTTTGTGTCCACCATGGAGCTTGCAGTTCCAGGAACCTATGCATGGGAGGCATCCACAGAGGACTCTGCACTCGTGGCCAGAGAAAGGGTGACAGGAGTGGATGGCTGGTCTCCATTTGCCATGCTGAACCCCCATCGGACAGGCCTCTACTCCTGCGCTGTTGCATAGTGCACCAATCTGGTGACACTGGGACTGGTGTGGAAACAATCAAGTACAATCTTGCTGGCTGCGTTAGTCAGGTTCAAATCAGTAGTCAAAATGCAGGCAGAGCTCAGAGAGTAGTCGATGTCAGATTCAAGGACGTCAATGATGAAATCCAGACTAGCAAGCAGGGCAGACAAACAGGGAGCTTGAAGCATGTGTTACAAATGAAATATCACAAGCATGAGACTGCAGACTTGGCTGGCTTAAATCAGGTTTAGTCTCCAGCCAGAGACTGGCCACATCAATCACCTTGCAAGTGGACAGACAGGCAGACAGACATGAAGAATGTATTATATCCAAAACCAGGATGCTGGAATGAGACTAGCAGCTGAGATGGAGCAGGAGCGCTCCTGACGGGGACACATTGCCCATTCTGGAGTTGTACTGTGATATTCCCCCAGAGTTGTACCATGGAGCTACTTTGCAATATGCTACAAGGTGGAGTGATCCGGGAAATCTGCAGCCCCTGGGCCGCTTCCATTGTACTGGTGCTCAAGAAAGACAGCAGTCTGCGGTTCTGGATGGACTATTGAAAAATGAACGCATGCAGCCACAGGGACGCCAACCCCCTTCCTTGAGTTGAGGAATCCCTGATGGTACTTGGACAAGCCAAGTTCTTCTCCATCTTGGACCTATCCAGTGGCTACTGGCAAGTCTCTTTATGAGACCAAGACAGGGAAAAAACCGCCTTTATTACAACCCTGGGATAGTTCGAGTTTAATTGCATGCCCTTCAGCCTTAGCAACACTCCCAGCACCTAATGGAGAGATGTCTAGGGGATTTCAATTTTGAGACTGCTGGTTTACCTTGATGACATTATCATCTTCTCCAAGACGTTTGCTAAAACGTGAAACATCTGGACCAAGTGTTCTCCTGTTTGGCTCAATATGGACTAAAACTCAATCCCAGCAAAGGCCACCTTGTGAGGCAAAAGATACAGTACTTGGAATATGTGGTCAAAGCTGGAGGCATGACCCCATATCCAGGCAAAGTACAAGCTGTCCAAGATTGGCACCCACAAAACCATCAGGGAGTTACGCTCCTTCTTGGGTCTTGTAGAATATTACCAGCGTTATATCCTTATCGTGAAGTTTACTCAGATAGCTGCCCTACTTACTCAGTACCTGGAGGAAGGGTGGACCCTCCCCTTCCATCCAAGCCCAATGGTACGAATCCCAACAGCAGGCCTTTGAGATACTTAAGCAGAAACTGACTTCTGCCCCATTACTGGCCGACTCAGACTACACCCAGCCCTTCCAGGTGTACATGCACGGAAGACTCCAGGGACCAGGTACTGTTCTGGCCCAGTTGCAGGATGGCCAACAGAGGGTGATTGCATATGCCAGCAGGAGCCTACTCCCTGCTCACGAGAGCCGACATTGGGGTCTTTACTGACAACAACCTGCTGACCTACCTGGGAACTGCAAAATTAGGAGCAGAAATGGGCAGCCTGCTTGGCATGGTTAAAACTCAAGATACTTTACAAGCCAGAAAAGCTCAGTCCTGCTTGCCCTGTCCCGTTTTCCAGTGGAGCGCCCAGGAGAGGATGTGGACTCTAACCTGGAAGACAGAGGTCGCTTCTGTCCTTCCTCGTATACCATTTAGGAACGAGATCATGGCCCACAGACCAAGACAGCAGAGCTCTATGGGCAGGAGGAATGAGCACTGATCCAACTAAAGGACCCAAATTTCAAACAAGTGCAGCGCAACCTCTCACAGAAGTACAAGCCTACCTCTCGGGAGTGCCAAAAGTTGTCCTCTGTTAATAGGGCAATCCTGAGATAATGGGATTGACTGGAGTTATGAGACAATATACTGTACCATTAAGCCTGCATCCCTTCTGAACAACGGGGTATCCTTCAAGTTGTGGTCCCTCAGTCTTGGAAATCTGTCAATTACTCCACACCATGGGAGGCCATTTGGGGGCAGATCGAACTGAGTCACTGGATCGGAGGTACTTCTTTTTCCTCCATTTGCCACACTGGGTACTCAAAGCATGCCAGGAGTGCAAAAGCTGTACCATCCACAAAGCATCCCCTGAGAAGGTAACACCTATGATTATCACCACCTCTGAGCCATTTGAGTTGGTGACCATGGACTTTCTGACAATTTCCAGTGCACCTTTCTGGTATCAGTATGCAGTGGTCTTCATTAACCACATCACTAAATTTGCAGTGGTGGTGTCTACCAAAGCCCATACAGCTGTCACCCCCTCCAAGCTCTTCTGCCACACATCATTTAACCCTATGGTTGCCCGTAGTGGATCCTTTTGGATCAAGGTTCAAACTTTGAATCCATGATCATGATGGAACTGTGCCACCTCAGTGGTATTTGGAGGTCCCACACCACCCTCTACCACCCTCAAGGGAATGGGACCAGTGAGTGGTTTAACCCCACTCTGCTGGGCATGCTACAGACTCTAGAACTGAGCTACCGGGATTGCTGGCATGTTGGAGCCGTAGTGTGGGCCTAAAACAACACCGTCCACTGGACACACACCCTTCTTCCTGATGTTTGGGCGATATGGCCAAATGCCTGTGGACCCCCTATTGGGAACTCCAAAGCACCTCCCACCCAGAACACCCAGTTCTTGGGTACAGGAGCATTGGGAGCGAATGCAAAAGGCCAAGCAGATAAACACAAAAAAATGTCTTCTGACCCTGTTCTGAGAGAACTGCCACTACAACCGGGGGACATGTGTTGGTTGGTTAAGAACACCAAGCACACAAGAGGGAGAAAGCTGGAGCCCAAGTGGGTCGGAGCACACCCAATCACAGGGTGGTGGGGCAGCTTTTCCCACCTACCCCACTCTATGACCTGGTCTCTGAGGGCCCCGACCCAAAAAGAGACTGCATTGGAACATGCTGAGACTTTATGTGCTGAGTGGTGACTGCCCCAGGAGGCCCACCGATGACTGGGAGGCGTTTGACACCACATATCATCCCCCAGTGCATGAAGCTCCAACGGATTGGTTCCCGCTGCCCCCCATACTCGAGTCTCTAGCTTCCCAGACCTAGAGCCTGACTCCATTGATGTTAAGAGCATGGGGGGCCAATCTATTTTATTCAGTAGCACAGACTGTATTGACTCATCTGAGGACTTAACCATGGGCTCAGGTGAAGGAAAGGCAGTGGACTCATCTGACCCCTTGTAACCCTAGGCCTCTGAGTCACTACATGTTGAGGAACCTGTTCTGAGTGACTGAGAATAAGGGAAGCCAGTGCCCTCTGTGGCCTAACTGTGGGAAGCTCCCTGCAAGATATTCACAGGAGTGCCGATCAAGCGGCATTCCTGTGATTCATAGGAGAAGTACAGCCAAAAAAGCTTTGACTATACTTCTCTTTTAAGCTTAGTGCTAGCCTGGACTTCCACTTTAAGGCATTAGAGGGCATACACACGCACCAGCTTCAGACATCTTGCTGTTCAGCACTTACTAAACATGTTTAGGACTATGGGGGCATACAGTGCCAGTCAAGGTCTTCAAGCACCTTAGGCAAAAAGGCCAAAGTGTGCTCTTATCCTCTTCATGAGCTGTGTACTACTTCAGCAGCATAAGTTGCAGGTCTTGCCATTTTTGCACCCCTCTATTACTGATGTGCCTAAGGCAACCGCCTTTTCTGCTACACCTAAGCCTGGCCCTGGAGGCGAATTACAAACGCCAATGGCTTCAACCTATGAGGAAGAAAATAGTGATGGGATAAGGTTTTCCAATCCAATCAATCATTATTTCCTCCAGTGAGCCTCAGCACACAGGTTCATCCAGTGGTTTCTTCAGCTGCTCCCAAGACATTACATCATTGCCCAATCTGTGTCAATGACTGGTCAAATTGGAAGGGTGAGGAGGGTGGACTTTGGCACCTTTGCCTTGAGTGCTAGAGGACCTTGTCTTGGAACTGAATGGATTTTATATCTGAGAATAGCCAGCATAAATGTGAACCATCCACACTGACTGGGTTTTACATGTCTCTATGGTTTCTTCTCTAGTCATTATTATATACATGAGAATAATCTTAAAGCGGAACTTCACACTCTCAATTAACATTGACTATTTGTAATCCGTATGCTGCTAGCATTAGTAAATAGGTAGGAATGTAAATCATATTTACATTTATATATTTTAATACTTATTTTCCACCATAATTTGCAAATAAATTCTTTCCAAATCAGCCAATGTGATTGTCTGGATTTGTTTTCTCATTTTGTCTCTCATAGTTGAGGTCTACCTATGATGCCAATTACAGGCCTCTCTCATCTTTTTAAGTGGGAGAACTTGCACAATTGGTGGCTGACTAAATACTTTTTTGCCCCACTGTATATGAGCCGAACTGTATGTAAAGCACTGCGTAAATTGACAGCGCTATATATATATATATATATATATATATATATATATATATATACATATACACCTGTAATAATAATATCTGCGCAACACCTCATTTTTTAATGTGAATGTTTTAAGTCAGGTGCATTGCTTTGATTGTAAAAAATTTTGTGCAACCCTGGGCGCACTGGAAAGAGAAATCCCAAGGAACGTACAGTATATCATACCACAGTGAACGGTGGAACAAAAATAAAAAAAGAAACCAATCCTTCACGCATGCCTTCCTGTGCACAAAATATAGACATTAAGCTAACTCTATGCCTTTGCCTTCCTTAACTTCAACATTTGTGGAAAAAATAGAGAAAATGCAAAAAATAATGAAGCATATACTCTGGAATTGCTACACAAGCCATGTTGTAATGTTATGTTATTAAAATTACTTTTCTTTTTCAATCTGATGCTGTAATCTTATGAAAAATTCAATGTAATATGGCAACCCGATTGTGTTCTATACACTGCTGGTGTAGAGAAGGGTCCCAGAAATTCATATTCCTGTTCATTTGATTGGTTCAATAAATTTCCCAGATGTTTGCACTAAGATATAAGTAAAAATTTTAAACACCCCCTGCACAAGGGATTTCAGTTTTGGTTAGATACTCCCTAAGGGTTAAATGATTCTATAGGGATGTAGATACTGCAACTTTTCTCTTTAAAATACTGAGTACACCAGCTGATTATAATGAGTCAGTCCCTCCCATTCAGAATCAGTCCGCAGAGGACATGGTGAAACAAAAACAGAGAAAACTTCATGGTAAAGGGCAAGGCAGGAATCTGCCACAAAGTTTGATAAAATCCTTGAGATGTACATTGGTCACCCAATAGGGATTGGAGCATACAGGTGGCGCAAACACCTAGTGCATTATCCAAGGTTTATTGAAAAAGTAAAAAAGACGAAAACATACTCACAGACATATCATGTGTGTAAAGCTTTGTATGATAATAGAAATGACCACAACAATGGGCAGGGTGTTCCAACTGTCAGTGTTGTCGGCTTGCTGACACGTTTTGGGGATGAATTCCTTTCATCAGAGCTAATGATGGAAGCTTAGCTTAGCTCTGAGGAAAGGGATTCGTCCCCGGAACGCTTCAGAAAGCCAACCACACTGACAGTCGGAACACCCTGCCCATTGCTGTGGCCATCTCTTATTATCTTACAAAGCTTTGCACACATGCTATGTCTGTATGTTTTTGTCTTTTTTACTTTTCAATAAACCTTGGATAATGTACTAGATGTTTGCGACACCTGATTGCTCTTTTCAAGTTCTTGATTTCCCTATCTGAGGAGGGCTGCATCTCCGAAACGCTATCCATAGGCTACCTTTTGCCCTGGTTCCCCTGGCCTTCCTTTGGCAATTGATTCCCGGAGCGCTGGAGAGTACACTGTTACCCAATAGGGCTTGCATTTTTGTCAACAAAAGTAGAGTTATTGTTTAAGTAAGAAATTGATTAACTAGGTTGGGTACTAGTTAGCAATCAGCAACCACTGAGATAACAAACCCTTAGGTCAGGAGTATGTAATGTACAGCACAGCTTATGAAATTCAGTGGTATTTTTGCAGTATGTTCACATAGTGTTCAGTGTGGTATCACCTTATATTCCTTACATAGGCAGTCATAGGTGAAGTGCACCTTTTCACTGATTGTCAGTGGAGAAGTGTCTCCTACATTAGTGGTCAATGGTAAAGTGGTCCTTTTAGGTTGGTGGTCAGTATTGTGTGCCCCTTCCATTGGAGGATATTAGAATGCCTTCTTTTGTTGGTGGCCGATTGTGAGTGCTCCCATGAGTTTCCATTTTGTCACCTGTTCAAACAGGGAAGGAGCTTCAGGAGAAATATATTATTATTATACAGGATTTATATAGCACCAACAGTTTGCGCAGCACTTGAAGGCAGACATTACAGTTACAATACAATTTGGTACAAGAGGAAACAGAGGGCCCTGCTCGTTAGATATGTTGCATTATTACCATCTCAATAACTAATAAAAAGCAAATTTTTAAAAACTAACTTATTTTCAGCCTTCTGGACATGTCAGGGCCCACACCTAAAGTGATATTAAAGGCTATAAATTTTTTTGTTAAAGTAAAAAAAGAGGTTATATTTACCTGCTCTGTGCAATATTGTGGCTTTTATTTTAAGGTTTTATTTAAAAGGTCCCTTACCTCCTCTTTGGCAATTCCCTACTGGCACTGTCTGATCCTACTGCTCCTCCTCTGGGTGCCTCCCCAACAAGCCGGATGCTAAGAAGGCACCCATGTGTATGCGCTCCCAAGCCGAGCGGTGTGCATGCATAGATACACACAGCGGTGGTAAGCCATGCCCATGCTTCCTCCTTGCAGGAGTTTGACTGGCAGCAGAAGGAGCTCCCTTCTATCTGACACAAAAAATGTTTGCTTTTAGTTATACTTTAATTCCAGAAATAAAGATTACAGCACTTCGGTACTTAAGAGTATAGTAACAACTTCTGCTTACACCATGTTATCCTGGAGAAAGGGGCCCTAAAACATTTCCCAGTCCTTAGCTGCATAATGTGAGGAAGCATAGCTTTCATCAGATAGAGAAGAGTCAGGCCTTCTTCAATTTAAATTCTCAGACCACGGAGAACCATAAAGAAGAAGTTGGACAGTTCCCCAATAACCCTTGAAGTCTTCATCTGTTATATTTCAGTTTCATACACCCGATATCACCTACAAATAATTTGTATTTATTCCTTTTTTGCAGGCGAAAACTGAAAGGTTATTTGCCCAGCGTAAACCTTGATTGGTATCATATAAAATAAAAATGGTGAAAAATAAGAAAAAAAAAACTTGTAGTCTTCAATGGGCTTTTGGCTACTGGCAACCATTAGAATTCATACACAGACCATTTTTATTTTTATTTGTTAGTTGTATAGTTTTTTTATTTTGAATCTTTAGTAAAATCTGCACCACGTAAGTTCACACGGTAGGTTCTGGCAGTGTTCGCTCAGTTGGGCTACTGATGTCAGTGAATCTTGCTTCATTTTGCCTTTCAGTTCTGTATTGACTTTATATCCATGTATCTATGCTGTAAAAAAAAAAAAAGAGAGAAAGTAAAAATATTCAACAGAGAAATACTATTTGCTATTATTTGTTTTTGCAGCACTACCTGTATATACCCAAGACAATCCAAACTATTGTGTTAGAAATTGTTACCTAAAGCTGACCGTAGACAGTTCCTCCAACTACACAAACGGGTTGGATGGAGGAATCCATCAACCCCTCCTACCCAACTGGGATATTGTATTCTGACAGTGAGGCCTGGCGCTGTCAGAATACACTAATTACCAGCTGCAGCCAATTGACTGCAGCAGTTGATCATCAAAAGTTTTCCAGCTTGTTCATTTGACAGTCGTCAATCTAATGCAGGCCATAGATGGGTCGAAAATCGGCCGATTTTTCGTCCGAAAATAAAATCGGCTGATTTTCGGATCGTTAGTAGGCTATTTGTTCGGCCGTTTTTCGGTATTTTGGCAGATTTTTTTATCGGTAAAGTTGGAAAAAAAATCGGCCGATTTTCGCGGCAATGATGGGGGAAGAAGAAGAGGAAGAAGAAGAGGAAAAAGAAGAGGAAGAGGAAGAAGAAGAGGAAGAGGAAGAGGAAGAGGAAGAAGAAGAGGAAGAGGAAGAGGAAGAAGAAGAGGAAGAGGAAGAGGAGGAAGAAGAAGAATTCCAGTACGGCAAAAAGTGTCCCTGCAGAGAGCTCTGCTATTTCTTTGACAGTTCTTTGACATTTATAGCGGCTGCAACATTGTATCTATTTGTTTCCGAATAAAAACATCTGTATCCTAAATGGATACAAATAGATACATTGTTGCAACCGCTATAAATGTCAAAGAACTGTCAAAGAAATAGCAGAGCCCTCTGCAGGAACACTTTTTGCTAGCTGTAGACGGGATGAAAATCGGCCGATTTTTTTTTACCATTGCTGGTAACGTCGGCCACTTGAACGACCGATTTTTCGTTTTTTAAAAGAAAAATCGGCCGTTTTTCTCCCCGTCTATGGCCTGCATAAGGGAAGGTCTCAGACTAATTGAAATTCCTTGCTGAACTTGTCAAATTTTGATCCATCTATGGCAAGCTTTAGTCTCCAGACTAAAAAACCCTGTATGATGACTATATAAAGTCTCCTGAGGAAAAGGACATCATGCTTATAAACTCGCACATTCAGACCTATTTATCAGATAGGGACACAAAGGAAGAGGGGATATTTGCCTGCAGCCCAGCCTGGTTCATATCTTCTTACTGACATACGTATGTATCTGCATCTTTACTGACCTGGGGCCCATTCTGCTTTGCATAGATCTCAGAGGATCCACATAAACCACCAATAGTCTAATGCATTTTATAAAGAAGATGTATACTATGTATGTACAGTATGTGTGGTTATATTGGTGCTGATATCACATTTTTATAGGCATTTTTGCACACTACATAAGCACTATTTAAAAGAGACAAAGGGTCAAATTTATATCCATAGGTTGATTGGAGGGCTGCATAGAATTTAACAAAACAATACAGTTTTTAGCACAAACAACGCTTTCTATTGATTATATTGTCTTGCAAAAATTATTTTTTTGTCTATTAAATCTATAGAATATATATCTATCCATTCAGTTGTATCCAACACTTGGCAATTGCATGGACCGTCACTCGCAAGCGACTTCTTCCATTAATTCTCTTAGCAATTATTGTACAGGGTAGGTTTCCAGGTCTTTCCCCAACCCCTACCATGCAGGAGATCCCGCATGGCCAGGGATAGAATATATATATATATATATATATATATATATATATATACTGTTTTTCTTCTACTTTGAATAGTATTTTTCTAAAACAGCTAGTGTAGTAGATAAAAATGACTACATTGTTCTTTGATTTGTCCAATTTATAACAACACTAAACTTACATTAATAGAACAAAGCATGGTGAACCTACCTATAATCAAAATAAAGTTTTTTGTTTTTTTTAATTTGGAGCATTTTTAATGTGATAATAAAATAATTAGGGAACAAATTTAAAACAATCATTAGAGAAATAACTAAGAAGGGGGGGGGGAGCGCAAGGGCCCAATCACAAGTGTGATCTTTGTGACCTTGGTAGTTCTGCCACTGGTGTCAGTAGTTTTCTTTATTGTGGTTTTATTTTATTTATTCTTTTAACCATTGTTAATTCTTTTTTTTATTATTTTTTACAATTTTTTTTAGGAGCTCTTTGGCTTTGGTGAGATATCTGGGGTCTAAACAGACCTCTGATGTTCCACCTTTGGGACAGAGAAATGAGATTAGGAGACAGCCCTCAATCTCATTCTCTGCATCCTCAGCTGCACAGAATGAATGGACAGGAATAGGTTTGTACAGATTTCCCTGCCCATTCATAAACTGAAGCATAGTAAACACAGTTTACTGTGTTTCAGTTATGAATAGATGGAGTCAGTGATTGGCACTGATCACTAACTGTCTATTGAGAAAATGAAGGGGCCGCTAAATGACAAAGCAGAAAGAAGCTGGATAGGCGGAGATATGGGGGCAGCTGCATATAGAGGAAATGACCTATCGATTTTCCTCCTGTAACCACTGAATTCCTGCGGTCGAAGCTGCCCTGCCTCTCCTCCTATCCAGGCGTACAATTGACCACATGGGCTCCCTGAAGCATGGGGCCAGGTCTCAGTTGCGACCCCTGTAGGTACACCTCTGGATACAGGCATGCCATAGAGTATAAAAGAGTGCCTGCCTCCCTGCATGTTTGTAGATAGATGGGCATTCCATTATACTCCACAGCAGAGAGTGCAATATTGCAGGAATGCATGCCACATTCAAGGTCCCATTCACAATGCTGTGTCACATTTGTCACCCATGTTTTGCTGTGCTTTTTCCGCAACAGAATATGGCAGTTTATTCATTTGAATGGGCTGCCCTATGGGGGAAAAACGTGCCAAAAGAAGCTCTCGGACCTTTTCAGGCATTAAGTTTCGCACACGTTTTACCATGCCACAAAACACGTGTTTGCTAGCCACATTTGGGGTACCATTAACAATTAATGGCAAACAAGTGTGATGTGCATTTTTAACACATTTTTTGAGCATTTCAAGAATGCGCATGAAGAGTTCCCGGAATGTGCGCCTTAAAGGGAGTGTGCCGCTATAATAAAAAATTCCTGAAATTGGATTCAGTGCCCACTGGATAGGTAAGTACTGTGTTTCCCCGAAAATAAGACATACCCATAAAATAAGCCATAGCAGGATTTCTAAGCATTTGTGCAATATAAGCCATACCCCGAAAATAAGACAGTGATAGGCGTGGCTATGTAGCGTACGGACGCGGAGCCGGGCAGCCCTTCTCATCTCCCCCATTGTGACAGCTGCTATCTCGGAGGTGAATGGAGAGGTTGCGGGCAGTCCGATCAACAAGGTCGGCTCCCGGTCATTCTGTGCGTGCTGCAAGCCAATTCATAGAGGGAGACAGTGAAGAGGTAGAAAGTGAAAGTAAAAGTCTCCTCAGTGAAGTGAGGATCAGGACGCTCTGCTTTAGGTACCGTATTGTGTGGCTTCAGGGGGAAGAAGTAAAGCTGTGCCTGCTGTTTTACTCGGCACTGTGGGTCTCTCTCCCCCAGCACCAACCAGCAACAGTCTGTGGGTCTCTCTCACCCTCACAAACACCAGTAAAGCTGCTGCTCCCCAGCACTGACCAGCAACAGTCTGTGGGTCTCTCTCACCCCCACAAACACCAGTAAAGCTGCTGCTCCCCAGCACTGACCAACAACAGTCTGTGGGTCTCTCTCACGCCCCACAAACACCAGAAAAGCTGCTGCTCCCCAGCACCGACCAGCAACAGTTTGTGGGTCTCTCTCACCTCCACAAACACCAGTAAAGCTGCTGCTCCCCAGCAACGACCAGCAACAGTCTGTGGGTCTCTCTCAGCCCCCACAAACACCAGTAAAGCTGCTGCTCCCCAGCACCGACCAGCAACAGTCTGTGGGTCTCTCTCACCTCCACAAACACCAGTAAAGCTGCTGCTCTCCAGCACCGACCAGCAACTGTCTGTGGGTCTCTCTCACCCCCACAAACACCAGTAAAGCCGCTGCTCCCCAGCACTGACCAGCAACAGCCTGTGGGTCTCTCTCACCCCCACAAACACCAGTAAAGCTGCTGCTCCCCAGCACTGACCAGCAACAGTCTGTGGGTCTCTCTCACCCCCCACAAACACCAGGGGATAGGGGAAAAGCTTTAGCTTAAGACAACTTAACTATATTTGAATAAATGTAGATTGCTGTACCATACTTAATAAAAATAAGACATCCCCTTAAAATAAGCCATAGTGTGTCTTCTTGAGGAAAAATAACTATAAGTCGGTGTCTTATTTTCGGGGAAACACAGTATTTATAAAATAAACAAAGTGCAGCGCTTTAAAACAGGTTTAAAAAGTTCGACCTCAAAAGTTCGACCGAGGATCGATCTAAAGACACACGTTTAAATGTTCATATGATCAAAATAGGCAATATGTGAACACAGCTGGAAATCTGGTCCGGGAAATGGCAAGAATGCGCACTCACCGACCGCACATAGGAAATGCGCGTTTACGTGTATCCAATCAAAACGAATGTAGATATCCCACAGAGAGAGATGTCCTCAATCGATCTGCTGGGCTGATGGATCAATCATAGGCACATGTTCCTTCCAGGTACAGGTGTTCCTCCTCTGGATGATATGTAGCTGTGTCTGCCTACCCCTCAGTGGGGTTTAAGAAGTGGGAAAATACTCATGGTGTAGTATGTCAAATATTTATTGATAGAAGTGATTAAAAAGCTAGGTCAGTAATGTCACTGGCAATGTGCCATATAACACATATACAAAAGTGAAGATTGGATACACGTAAACGCGCATTTCCTATGTGCGGTCGGTGAGTGCGCATTCTTGCCATTTCCCGGACCAGATTTCCAGCTGTGTTCACATATTGCCTATTTTGATCATATGAACATTTAAACGTGTGTCTTTAGATCGATCCTCGGTCGAACTTTTGAGGTCGAACTTTTTAAACCTGTTTTAAAGCGCAACACTTTGTTTATTTTATTTATACCGAAGGTGGTTGTGATCATCTTCAGTGCTATTAGCTGCTTACTTGATTATTCTATTAGTAGCGCTCACTTTATTACATATAAACACAGTATTTAGCTTCTCAGTGTTCTTTCTCTTCCAGAGCTAGGGGCATCACTGTTTTTCAACACTTCGTAGGTTTGTAGGTTAGTGTTTTCCCTGCCGTGTTCTGCAGTATCACCTACCTGCTCCTACACTACTTTAAGGTGCTGGAGTGACATAGTGACCAGCAGATGGAACCACAGAGTGCAGTGAGTACACACTATCTGACACACCCAGAAGTGTCAGATAGCAGCAGCACCCTTTAGCTCTGGAATAAAACAAATACTGGACTCTGCCCACCGGACAGGAAAGTATTCAGCTCCTTCTTTTACAGAGTACTTTGGGTTTATATCCTGTTATTACAACAGGGTCACTTTAAAGCTTGGAATTGCATTTGCTCTGCAACATATCATATGCACAATATTCTATCATCAGTAAGGGCACATATGGCTCACAATTATGCCCTTTTGTGGGACATTGTTCTATATCACCAAAGAATACATGGGCAATGAATACACTTACACAGCTGGTTCCTGTTGCTTCTGGCATTCCCTACAGGTGCGCACACAGGACAGTCCCGCCGTGTGCAATTCTTCCAATGAGAGATTATCTGCCTGGAGGAAGCACAGTGGGGAACTAAGGGATGAAAAGGCACAATATTCTGTAAGTGCATACTGTAGGGTAAGATATAAATAAAAACTTTATTTCATTTAATGTGGCCCACCCACTACACGCTGCCTGCAAAATACAATAGGGGCAGATACAAGACTAGTCACCCTGCACAGGGAGAGCGATTAGCAGTGACCAGTCTTTATTAGGTCTTTATTCATAGCCATGGCTATAATTAATGTTTTTTTACCGAAATGCATAAACTGCTGTAACTTGCACACTGTACCCTTTATTAACCACTTCCCGTCCTGCCATTGTATATAAACGGCCGGACGGTGGCGGTACAGGGTGGGGTGGCCGCTTATAAACGCCTCCCCGCGCCCTGCTTGTGCGCGCTCCCTGGGAGCATGCAGCACCGCGATCCAGTGCCCGCTGTATCCTCCGGACACAGTGGAACACCGATCGTCAGGCGGGACAGTCACGATCGCGGCGTCAGACCCCCGGCCTTCTCACCAAACTCGTGACCAAAGGACTAGCCGATCTAAAACCGCGATGTCACGTGTGTAACAATGCCACACCCAGCTGCACCCTGCACAACGAATTTCCAGCTAATTGGACCACAATCGATGTACAGGCAGCCTGAGCGATTGTTACTGGGTCAGGTTAATTACGCAATTAACCCTTCACACTGCCACCACCTCCTTTTTGTACAGAGAAAGAGGAAACGCGGCAATCTCAGCAATAACACTATAATGGTTGAGGTAATCGTTTGCATAACACGGTTATGCAGAGGGTTAAACAAACACAGTAGCATTCTCTTTAGAGGCAGGAATTCGTAAATTGCAATAAAAGCGCTATAGAAACAGTTCAACACTTTCAGAAGGAAAGATTTATTACTAAAAGGTTAAACGGGTGCAATAAAAATATTTACAGAAAAGAGGTAACTAAGATATATATATAAACATACAGAGACCAGCAGCACAGCAAAGAGATATCAGAGAGAGGTTAAAGGGTTAAGGTACTTGCCAAAATCCTGGGTTAGCAGATCCAAGTTTCAGAGCAAAAGGGCATGGGTCTCCCCAGGTGGTATTGATGTTAAAATGGGAGACGTCTTCAACTCCCACTCTTAGGCCTGACAGCCTATTTTGTAGTCCCCAGCAGGGGGTGTCTCTGAAGTCAAGGACCAATACCCCGTGTGGGGCGTGGAGGTATGGGTGGATACCTCAACTAGAGCCAAAATCTCCCGTTACTCATATTTTGGCCCATAACTTTCCATCTGCACAAGTGACATTCCACCCGCGGGTAGATTATTATGCAGACACGTCTCAGGATTGATTAGAGATGAAATATGTAATTCTATACTGAATGGTTCACGAGATCTACTTTTCTGCTTTCCTGTGTATTCGAGACAAGGCAAGTAATCCAACAAACTGTTCGCCTTTTTGTGGCCAATCTGGCGATATGTCCGGTTTTTATGTAAGTCTCTCATATTCCAAGATATGAGACATAGGGGAAAAATGGATTTTAACAACGGTTATCTGATTCTGTCACATACGCTGAGTTAGGTTTATTAGGTTGGAATCTCTTTCAACTCCTGGGAAAGCTTGCACTTATCTCTTCTGAGGTGTTACAATTTGCAGATTCTTTGGACAGGGAGGCCCCGGCTCCCTTGGGGGGCTTTATAGCTCCTATGACCCTTCTGTGACACACATACACACTGGCCAAATGTCGCTGGGACTCTCAGAAAGGGAGAGGGGAAGAATGAGGGAGAAATATATTTGTCAGGATGGTTAATCCCTTTGCCAAGATGGAGGTTGAAGCCAAAATGGTTGATCCGCGTCCATCTCTGAGTATACGCTGTTACAGGGACCTCTGTGCGAGGTCCCCATCATGTGATCACTGATTGGCAAGAGTAGTAAGCAAGATGTCACTTCTGACATCATTGCTTACTACGTGTGAAATCTGTGAATGATCAGAGGTCACATGGTACAAGGTTATTCACAACAGCTTTGTACCATGTGACAAGCTGTGACCAATCACAGCTCACACAGTAGTTCTCAATGGCTGCAAGAATGCAGCTAGAGAGACAGAAAAATGATTGCTTTTACAGTCTTTATGGGTGTAAAAGCAATCAGTGTAAAAAAAAAAAATCTTCATCACCCCCCACAAGTAGTACAATGTCACCATGGTGACACTGTACTGCTAAGGTGACAGTATGTAAAAAAAAAAACATAAATAATAATATAAAAAAAAATGTAAAAAAAATGTTTAAAAATTATAATTTTTGGTTATAAATTAATTTGGGTTATTTTTATTTTTTTACTAAAAAGATAACGGAATAAATTTTGGCCAAGATTTATGATGAAATACTATTTATTTGCAAAATTTTATAAGAAAAACACTTTTTTTTTAAATTTTTGGACATTTTCATTTACATAGCAAGCCTACAGCTTCGTTTGTGAATCCCACATGTTTACTTTAAAAGTTGAAGAAGAAGCCTACAACTCTTTAGACAAAGCTCTGTTATAAAATAAAACACTCTTAAAACATTCAGTTTTAGCCTACCTAAAAGCTTAAAATTGTTTCATCTCAAACGGGCAACCAAATCATAAGCAAGGTGGGCCATTTAATGTAGAATTGAAGAGTCAAATTTGGTTTCCAGCAATAATTTTATGGAACCAAGAAATATACAGTAAAGACATCGAAAATGATTTAATAGCTGGCTCCTGAACGCTAGGATTTACATATTGGAATCCTATTCACATTCTGCATCTTTTTTTCTTTTAATTTCATATTTTACAGGCACTATGATGTTACATTCAGAAGCTACAATGACTGAGCAGCCTGACAGTTTCTGCACTGAAGGCAATGGAAAAACAATATCTAAAAAGTAGGGAGTCAAAGGTTGGGAACATGGTACAGTGAATACAGAGCAGCAGTAAAGGTTATTTTAACAACTTGGTACATTTGATAACAGCTTACCCTGGCAGGTTCTGCTAGCTTTACAGTGTGGCATGTGATTCAGAACATTCTTCATGGTAAGACAATGGGGAAGACTTCATACATGCATGACACCACTGCCTTTCTGCTGTCATTGACACTTGTGTGCATGTAGCAATAACACCAACTGCTGTTGGATAAGCTTGCGACGTTCTAGGCCAGTAAAGGTTCTGGTTCCCATTGAGGAAAGTGTACCTGTGCTGGTTTCAGTGGTAGGAGTTGTGGCTACCGGGTGAACCCAAGCCTGTAAAGGAGACTGGAGAATGGAAAGAAGACATCCAAACACTATAAAGTACATATGCTAAAAAAAAATGCATACTTTATTCAATTAATAAAGTGTATAAGCAATAAAAACATGGGGCAGACATGCCCAGTATAGTGCAAAGAGAGCTGACAAAAACTTACCCACTTCAATCAAAAACTGATAAGTGCAGTCAGAAAAAACAAAAAACCTACAACAAAGTTTTAGCTTTATGCTCCAAGCATTGCCTTGAATCTGTCGGGGAAGGCTCTTGGTTTAACTTAAAAACAGTCTTCAATCATATCAAAGCAAACCAAGCTCTAGCAACCTGAAGATTGCAGACTGATAGTGCTAAGCCACTATCTTCCAATTGACAGTGGCATTGTCAATCTGCTGTGCAAGTCTTAGTTGTCCATTTGGCTGCCTCTCTGACAAATCTGATAGGCAGCCCTATGGTCAACTGAACGAATTCACTCATCATACTGGAAATGGTAACTGGAAACACAAGGGAAATGAGAAAAATATTCTGAGAATTACATGAGACGAAAGTGATCAAAAGGTGAAGATTAGGTGGCCAAAGGAATATTGTATAAGTAGGAACGATGACAAGGTGAGTTATATGTTGTCATTGAAGGTTTATGAGGAGTTTCCTGGAAATAGTGAGTGAGGTGTGGTCAGGCAACAAAGGGTTCATGAAATGGTGTTGGTCAATGTGATTTAGGTGTGGACAGCCAGCACAGGTTTCATGGAGAAGTTCTGTATCAGAAATAGAGGAGTGATGTGTAGTAAGGTAGTAAAGGGTTCATGGAAAGGTGTAGGACAGAGGTAAGCAAGGTGTGGTTGGGCAACAAAGGATTCCTGGAATGGAAACGGAGAGGTGAGTGACGTGAGGACACGAATCAGAGGGTTCACAAAGAGGTGTCAGGAAGAGGAGAGTAAGTTGTAGGCAGGCAGCGGAATGTTCACAGAGAACAGACAGGTAGAGATGAGTGAGGTGAGTGATGTGTGGACACGAAAATAAGAGTTCATGAAAAGGTGTCAGGTTGAGGTAAGCAAGGTGTGGGCAGGTAGGAAGAGGGTGCCTGAGAAATGTGAACGAGAAGTGGGCAAGCAATAGATTGAGATTAGAGAAGGAGAGTGGATGGCAAAAATGGAAACATGAGCAGAATGCTCTTAAAGTAAAAAATATAGGACATATAGGAAATTAATAAGGTGTAGTCAGGCAGCAGGGGTTCATGGAGAGGTGTTAGGGAGAAGTGGGTCAGTTGTGGTCAGGCAGCAGGGGTTCATGAAGAGGTGTTAGGGAGAAGTGGGAGAAGTGGGTCAGTTGTGGTCAGGCAGTAGAGGGTTTATGGAGAAATGCAAGTGAGATGTGGACAAGGCATAAAATAGCCAGTATTGGGAGGTGTGGTCAAGCAGCAAAGGGTTCATAGAAAGGAAACAAAGAGATGTGAGTGAGGTGTAGATGGCAAGCAGAGGGTTCATGAAGAGGTGTCAGGCAGAGGTAAGTAAGGTGTGGGCAGGCAGAGGGTTCATGGAGAGGAAACAGGGAGAGGTGAATGAAGTGTGGGCAGGAATAAAGCGGGTGGGAGAGGAGAGAGGTGGGAACAAGTTGGAGAGGGTTCATAGGGAGATGTTGAGAAGAGGTGAGCGAGGTGGGGACAGGCAGCAGAGCACTGACTGAGATTACAGAAGGAGAGTGGAGGGCAAAAATGGAAACACAGGCAGAATACCCTTATGACAAATATATACAGAACAGAATTGGTAGCAGGGGTTCATGGAGAGGTGTTGGGCATTGGTAGATTACGTGTGGTCAGGGAGCAGAGGGTGTATGGAGAAGGGTTGTGTAGAGATGAACAAGTTGTGGACAGGAAACAGAGAATTCATGGACAGATGCAGGTGAGTTGCGAACAAGGTGTGGAAAGGCAGTATTGGGAGGTGTGGTCAGCCAGAAGAGGCTGTAAATCAGTTTACTTACAGGTAATGTGTTTCCTAGGAATCCTTCAGGACACTCTTGAGAGGGGGACTCTCCACCTAATTAGGACAGGATGACAATATTGGTATAGCACCTTATACCAGAAATACAATCTAAGAAACAACAAGAAGCTATTTAAATTGGCCAGTGAGCTCCTAAATCACCAGCCTGGCATGTCCTCTTCATACATTGTGGGGGACATTTAACAATTTTATTGCACAGCAAGGTAGTGCTAAATATGGATGAACTCTGGTGTGTTTGGATCCTAGTCTAAACTCTACTACTTACTCCGCATTATATTCACATCATCCTCTGCCTCGGAGCCTCTATACTGGAACACAAGACTAAGATTCCAATACTAGAATCTACTGATCTGAGACCAGGGTTCAGAATGAGAGCCCTGCTTGCAGTGGTTGTGGGGTTGCTAAAGCTGGAGAAACACTCCCTGAGCACAAAAGACAATAAAGACTTCCATGTGATCTCACACCGACAGACTTCAGGATACAAACACGGGAACAGAAAATTAAATAGAATACATACATGATACCCCGTTTTTCTCCTGTTCTCTCTGCATTGATCTGAAGTATTCCACTATATTACGTAGCTTCCTGTTCTTCTTCAGAAAAGGCCTCTTTGGGTACTTTCCTCTGCATTCAGGACAGGTATAAGATCTACCCCCTTCCTGGGTGTCTAGTGCCTTCACTATGCAGTCATGGCAGAAGTAGTGACCACATCTCAATGATACGGGATCCGTGTAAATTTCCAGACAGATACCACAAGTCAGTTCTTCTCTCATAGCAGCAGACGCCATACTAAACAGAGCAAAATGAAAGTGAAAGAAATCTCAAGAATAGGTGACTTCTCAAGGACTCCAGATGGTGTCAATACTGAGCCACTGGCCTGAAATAAGCAGAGAGGTAGAAAAAATGACAGCACCTGATCCGCATTCTTGTCTTGGGTTGGTGATTCTTTACTTCTGACCTTCAGCCAGCAGTAAACTTGTACAAATACGGGTAGATAAGCGTTGCCTTATTGGATATTCAAACGCATAAGTGCAACACAACGTGTAAACAAATATCACTATAAAAAGTCCATCATATCAAAAGTACATCAATATCAGTGCCGGTGTGCTGTTCTCCATACAATTAGTGGCAAATTCACATGCTGTGCTCCCCACCAATGGTCCCACTCACTCACCGACTTCAGCGGACTCTTAGACTTGGACTCTAAAGCACTTAGTGGGAAATTCTGGCTCTGCTGGGGCTTGTAGTGCTCCTTGATTCAGACGATATCTTAGAATGTAAGCTTCAAGGAGCAGGGCCCCTCTAACCCTCTTGTATTGAACTGTATTGTTGCTGTATTGTCTCCCGTTATATTGTAAAGCACTGAGCAAACTGTTGGCTCTATATAAATCCTGTATAATAATAATAATATAATCTCCACATATTTATTTATTTCAGGTACTTATACAGCACCATCAATTTACACAGCACTTTACATATATATTGTACATTCACATCAGTCGCTAACCCTCAAGGGGCGTACAATCTAAGGTCCCTAACTCACATCCATACATACACATACTAGGGACAATTTAGACAGGAACCAATTAACCTACCAGCATGAGTGGCGGACCAATGGACTGTAGAGCCTGTGCAAGAGTTTGGAGTGGAGAACTAAGAGAGGAGAAGGAATAAAGAGTTTGCCAGGAGGGATATACCACTGAGGTGGAAACAGCTCTGCGGCCCTGTGAGGGTCAAGGAGGGGAGGTGAGCAGGCATTGCTGCCATTTGGAGGATTCATTTTACACCTAGAAGTGGAGAACATGAGTGGTTTTAAAAGCACAGAGTCACATGCATGGACATTTTATCACCTATGATGTATATATAATGTGTGTAAATTAGGCACGATATTTTAGTGGTTAATTGATATATTATATGAGTTTTTATTCACTTGTATATTCACTCTTAATTTGATTTGTGGAGTCCTTTTGATTATATGCCGTGCAAAATAGTATCTTTCACAGTGTGTGTTAATTCACCAATTTAATATGTTTGGTTGCACCATTTTTCTTCCTCCACTAGAGGGAGATATTAGCGTATATTATATAGAGTTGTCACATATTATTATTATATTTATTATAATTTTTGAAGGCACTTTTTATTTTATATTAATTTTTATGTAATGTAAGCGCTTCACTATTTTTCTTTATTTATTGTTGCTGTATTGTCTCTCGTTATATTGTAAAGCGCTGAGCAAACTGTTGGCGCTATATAAATCCTGTATAATAATAATAATATAATCTCCACATATTTATTTATTCCAGGTATTTATATAGTGCCATCAATTTACACAGCGCTTTACATATATATTGTACATTCACATCAGTCGCTAACCCTCAAGGGGTGTACAATCTAAGGTCCCTAACACACATTCATACATACATATAATAGGGACAATTTAGACAGGAGCCAATTAACCTACCAGCATGTCTTTGGAGTGTGGGAGGAAACCGGAGTACCCGGAGGAAACCCAAGCAGGCACAGGGAGAACATGCAAACTCCAGGCAGGTGGTGCTGTGGTTGGGATTTGAACCAACGACCCTTGTACTGCCAGGTGGAAGTGCTAACATTTTAGCCACTGTGCTGCCCAACATATACCAGGATGTCCCGGTTTGCACAATCACAGGTAATGGATGCTCATGTATGGAAAATAAAGGATGGGGGCCCATATAGTGTAATTTATGAAAAGCGACATGTTTACTTACTTTCCCTCACCCCACCCACCTTGCTTAAAGTGGAACTCCACTTTCTCAACATTGATTATTTTAATTTTTTTGCTGCCAGCAAATGAGGTCATACATCCCAGGAGTCTTCGGGAGGGGAGGAGGGGTTTTCTCAGCTAAGCACACCTTCCTGCCTGTATTCCTGAGCTAAGGGCAGATAAATTCCAGGAAGTGAATGTTACATGAATCATCTGCCCTTACTCAAGATGGCAGCAGCCAGAAACGCTAGGGAGTTGTTTTTCAAAGTGATTTATAAAAGGACAATAAACCATGGAGACATGGCTTGATGGGGGAGTTTGCTTTGCATATTAAAAATGAATTAAATAGCGATCTTGGTTTGTGGTGCTCAAATGCAGTGCAGTTCCACTTTAACTTAAAGGAATATTTTACTGAAATGAAACAGAATATAGACAGATAGCTAACACTTTGTGTGCGCCTACCTTGAAGAAGAATTTCATTAAAGTGCTTCTAAACGCAAAACCTTTTTTACCATTAAAGTTAAAAAAGTACTGCAATACCTATCCTTGCCCCCCTGTCCCTAAACATCTAGCTGGCTCATCTCACCAATCCCGTGCTGTCTTGGCTGCAGCACTGCCCCTCCACTTCCTGGGTTCAAAGGCTCCTACTGCTGTCATCAAACTTCTGAGGAGGGAGCACAGGTGTGGCTTACCAGTGCTGTGTGTGTCTATGGATGCATACAGCCTTGCTCGGTACCGCTGCTGCACGGGTGCCCCCTTAGCACACGGCTTACTGAAGGGGCACCCAGAGGAAAGGGGAGCAGACTGCACTGGCAGGGGACCCCAAAAGAGGAGTTAAGGAGCCGCTCTGTGCAATATCACAGAATATCCTTCTACAGAGCAGGGAAGTATAACATCTTTTTTTATTTTAAAGCAAAAAAATGTATCCTTTAGTATTGGTTTAAAATAGTTACAAACTACACAGCAATGAGCAACTTTTGAGAAAATAAACACTTTATGCATAATTACTGTATGTAAAACATAACATAGCATATCAGGTCTATGTGACGCTCTAAACCAGTGGTTCTCAACCTGTGGGTCGCGACCCCTTTGGGGGTCAAACGACCCTTTCACAGGGGTCCCCTAAGACCATCAGAAAACACATATTTCCGATGTGTAAAGAGCAGCTCCTGTGTAGAAAGCAGCTGCTGTGTTGAAAGCAGCAGTATTGGAGGTAAAACGACACTCATGAATTATAATTACTGGATAAATAATTTTATGGTTGGGGGTCACCACAACATGAGGAACTGTATTAAAGGGTCACGGCATTTTAAAGGTTGAGAACCACTGCTCTAAACCGTATATAGAGCATAGCGGTCAGGACTATGCAATGTACATAACAGTGCTGGAGTATGTACTTACATTTCTGGTCAATGGCAGAACAAATACCCCAGCATCAGTGGAAGGAAGAAGCCTCAGCAGCAGTGGTCAGAAGGGGAAAATGCCTTAGCTTCAGTGGTTAGAAACAAATACTTGTGGTTAGTGGGAGGCTGAATATCTGGCATCATTGTCTGGTGGAAGAAGAATGCCCTGACTTTGGTGGTCAGTAGGAAGAAGATTGCCCTGGTGAACATGAGCAAATTAGGTTTTTTTTCAAAGTGTAAAATCTTCAGATCCCCCTTTACATTGGTGGTCAGTATGAGGGCTTTCTACCCCGACCACCAATGTAATCTGAGCATTACACTGACCACCAATATAATGGAACATTTACATTAACCACCAATGTAATGGAGCATTTATGCTGACCACAGAAAAAAATGGGGAGTTCTACATTGACTTAAAATTTAAAGACGATCCTACACTGCCCCCACCTCCTTTCATCCACTGCACACCTCTGCACCCCCTCCACCCGCTGGTCAATTCTTCCCCCACCCCCATCCTCTGGTTACCTGTCCACCTCTTTCCTTAATCCACTGGTCACCTCTGTACCCACCTCCCATCATCTACTGGTCACTGTACCTCCTTCCTTCTCTGCTTACCTTTGCACCCCTTTTCCATCCATTGGTCACCTCTACCCCCACCTCCATTCACCAGCAATCTCTGCAACCCTTTCCTTCATACGTTGGTCATCTCTGCAACCCCCCCTTTTCTATCCACTGGTCACCTCTGCATCCTTCCTCTATTGGTCATTTCTGTACCACCCTCCATCCACTGGTCACCACTGCACCCCCCAGATCACATCCATTGCTCACCTCTGCAGCCACTCCCTTCCTCTGTTCACCTCTACACCCCTCCCTCCATACACGCTATATTACCAAAAGTATTGGGACACCCATCCAAATCATTGGATTCAGCTGTTCCAATAATTTCCATGGCCATATGTGTATAAAATCAAGCCCCTAGGCATGCAGACTGCTTCTGCAAACATTTGTGAAAGAATGGGTCGCTCTCAGGAACTCAGTGATATCAAGTGTGGTACCGTGATAGGTTGCCACCCGTGCAATAAGTCCATACGTGAAATTTCCTTGCTACTAAATATTCCATGGTCAACTGTTAGTGGTATTTTAACAAAGTGGTAACAACTGGGAACAACAGCAATTAAGCCATGTAAAATCACAGAGCGGGGTCAGTGCATGCTGAAACGCACAGTGCGCAAAGTCACCAACTGTCTGCAGAGTCAATAGCTAAAGGCTGCCTTCAGATTAGTTCAACAACAGTGTGTAGAGAGCAGCTGCATCCAAGCTTTACATCACTAAGCGCAATGCAAAGCATCGGATGCAATGGTGTAAAGCATGCCACCACTGAACTCTAGAGCAGTGAAGATGTGTTCTCTGGAGTGACCAATCACGCTTCTCTGTCTGGCAATCCGATGGGTTTGGCGGTTGCCATGAGACTGGTACTTGGCAAACTGCATTGTGCCAAGTGTAAAGTTTGGTGGAGGGTAGATTATGCTGTGGGGTTGTTTTTCAGGGGTTTGGCTTGGCCCCTTAATTCCAGTGAAGGGAACTCTTAAGGCGTCAGCATACCAAAACATTTTGGACAATTTCATGCTCCCAACTTTGTGGGAACAGTTTGGGGATGACCCCTTCCTGTCCCAACATGACTGCACACCAGTGCACAAAGCAAGGTTCACAAAGACATGGATGAGCAAGTTTCGGGTGGAGGAACTTGACTGGCCTGCACAGAGTCCTGACCTTAACCCAGTAGAACACCTTTGGAATGAATTAGAGAGGAGACTGGGAGCCAGGCCTTCTCGTCCGACATCAGTGCCTGACCTGACAACTTCTCGTCCGACATCAGTGCCTGACCTGACAAATGCGCTTCTGGAAGAATGGTCAAACGTTCCCATAGACACCCTCCTGAACCTTGTGGACAGCCTTCCCAGAAGAGTTGAAGCTGTTATAGCTGTAAAGGGTGGGCCAACTAAATATTGAACCCTACGGACTAAGACTGGGATGCCATTAAAGTTAATGTGCGTGTAAAGGCAGGCCGAACAATACTTTTGACAATATAGTGTATATGGGAGTGGGGGGGCCTCATAATTATTTTGTGGGGTATTTTTTGTGGTGGAGGGGAGGGAGGAGAGTGGACACACGTCCGCTCTCCTCCCCTTCTTGCTGTGACCCAGAAAACTATGTGTATGACATCTTTTCCAGGTCACTTGTCGCTTTCCCTGGCTAGCAGAGCCGGGAAGGAATGTATTGCAATGCGTTTTGCATTGCAGTACACTCAGTGAAGTACAGAGGAGACATCTTTTAGACTGAAAACCTGTCACCTAAAAATCATCAGCGGGTAAGTAACTTTAGTGCAGAAGAGACAAAGCATGTCTCTTCTGCATTAAACGTCCTGCCTGTTTGCCCATTTTTATTATTTTAGCTAAAGTACCACTTTATTGACTGTAGGCAGCCACACTCGAGTAAACGCCTAAAGTTATTAGAGCCTGACACTAACTTTTCTTAGAAATGTTCCCTTCCTGCTGTGTAAAAAAAAGATCTATATACTTACCTTTTTTTTTTTTTTTTTTTTTTTAAGTCCGATCACATGATCCTGCAGCTCTGGCTCTAGCAGTGACCACAGCTTTCCATGGCCCAGCCATTGTCAGCCCTCCTCCTCTCCCCTGCAGCAGCCACTCATAACACAGGGAAGCTGGAGCTGCAGGATCACATGACCAGGCCTGAGCAGACTAAATAAAAAGGTAGGTTTACAGATCTTTTATACACAGAGTAGACAGGATAGGCAGGAGGAGGGGGTAGGAACATTTTAAAAAATCGTTAGAATTAGGTTTTAATTCCACTTTAACACAAGATGTTATAGTGCATGCAGTACCACACTGTTGAGATAACAAACTGGTCTAAATGTCAGTGGACATCTGGCCGGTATAATCTAAAGCCCTGGTGCCCAGCCTGCAGCCCGAGGGCTACATGTGGCCCTTTGATATATGATGTGTGGCCCTCAGACCTTAGTGGTTTATAGTGGAAACATCAATTGGGGCAATAGTATTGATCTTTACTAGTTTCATGTAACGTGTTCCCTGTTTTCTATTGTCTCCAAAAGCACATCCCCAGCCCAAAATGTGGCACGTCTACACTCTCTGGCCCTCATTTTCATCTATTAAAGTCTGAAGTCTCTGACAGTCCTCTCAAGCACTATATATATTGAACAGTATGTGCGGTCCTTTGGTGATGTCAGGGGCCACATTTGATGCCCCCTTTAGCTCATACGTTGACAACAACGGATCTAAAGTGACTATAGATCTTTCCATAGGGTGTGAATGAGCCAGTCATTAAAACACACAGGCACATTTTCCTTACTGCAATGATTGGAAACATATTTTTATTATAAATACTTTACTGCCAAATAACAGTACAAAAGCACCAGTGATTATGTACTAGGAATTTAAGTCCAATACCAGTTCTGGATTGGTTGAGGTCATGAACAGCCAGATGCGTCGTGACAAATCAGGACCAATGCGCCTCTCTCTTGCCTGGTCTTGGTCATTAGACTGTGTGTCATCGTCATCTGGATACTCCATATCGTCTGTGGCACATCCAGCACGTGGTACCCTCAGGTTACTGAGGAGAGATAGTCTCTCCTTATCAGTATTACATGCCACATATGCCTGGATAGAGAGAAAAGATACAGAATTTACTTTCTTTGAATAACATCAGCTTTATACACCGACTACTAGAATTAATACAGAACAGATGAAATGCGTACATGTGAGCTTATTTACCTGCTAAAGGATTTGTGTTTCTGTCCATCCGGTCTTACCATTTACACAGCTCTGCCTCACAGCACATCCCTGCCTAGAAGGGGACTTGATTTGTCTCTGCTGTGGATTCATTTTTACTTACAGATCTATTTTCCACCCCACCCTGTGTCAGGGCAATGAAAGGAGAAGCAGCACACTGCGCTCATCCCTTCATCACTGCTCTTTTATCAGCATGCTCCTTTTGCACTGCAGCAACACCTGGCTGTTTGTGTTTCCTCCTTTCTGAGCTCTGCTGTACAGGGGAATGCAGGCTGATACCAAGCCAAACATGGTGCTTACACTGCTGACACTGAAAAAAATACATTATTTTGATGTATTAAATGATTACAGAACAGCATCAATGTATGTTTCTATTAAACTAGTATGGTAAAGTCTAAGAAATACTTGAAGCACTTACAGTACCTTTTAATATTTTCCAGATCCACCAGAGATCCCCATATTCTGGGGTGCTCGAATATGCAAATATTGCCTTAAAAGAATAATGGTGAGAGTTGACACCCCCTCCTGGCTCCTGTGCCTCCCTATTGGCCACTGAGCTTACCTGTCAATGGGGAATAGTAGATGAGAGGGGCTTTGTGAAAGATTGTAAAGTTTCTAAACCACCTTATACAAGCAATTAAAAAACAAGATCTATTTTTATATATACTGTACATCAGCTTGATGTAACTAAGTAAATGTCTTACATCCACTCAATTTCAGATATGTGCTTTTCTACAGCATTCCTTAGAACAGTGGTCTCCAAACTGTGGCCCGGGGACCAGATGCAGCCCTTTACTTGCTTTTATCTGGCCCTTGGGGAACTATTTCATCCAATGATACCAACAATGGGGCATAATTACCCCCACTGACAACAATGATGGGGCACTATTCCTCCCAATGACACCAAGGATGGGACACAATTTCTCCCACTGACACTAACAATAGGGCCGTATGACATTAATGATGGGGTACAATTCATCTCAATGACACCAACGATGAGGCACAATTCCTCCCAATGACACCAAAGATGGGACACAATTTCTCTCACTGATACCAATGATGAGGCAAATTTCCTCCCAATGACACCAAAGATGGTGTCAGTGACTTTTCCCCACTAACATCAGGGACTTTTTTTACTCCTAATCCAGCCCCCAGAAAGTCTGAAGGACATTAACCCCTTGGCGCCGGCGCCTCCTGGCCCTTTAAGGGTTTCAGAAGTCGGGAGGCGGGGCGGGGTTTACGGTCATGTGACCACCGTGACACACCGTCACATGATCGGGAAAGAAGAGATCGAAAGAGGAGATCGGGACCTTTCCATGAGTACTGGACATGTGTGCTGGGAGTGCGCAGGCGTGTGCTCTCAGCAAATATGTTTTTTTAATAGAACGCAAATGTGCGGCCGCTCGGCGTCTAGGCCCAGACACCGGGAGGCCGCACATTTGCATGCGTCAAGAGGTTAAACTGGCCCTTTGTTTGGAAAGTTTGGAGACCCTGCCTTAGAAGATGGTCCATTGTTTTGATAGGAGTGATCAATGATCCCTATGGCTATACACTCCTCTGTCTAATATCTGCAGATGCTCAAGCTTTCCCTTTAGTGTGAAAAACAGTGGGGGAGATTTGCTAAAACTGGTGCACACAGAATCTGGTGCAGTTGTGCATGGTAGCCAATCAGCTTCTAGGTTTTATTGTCAAAGGATAACTGAACAAGCTGAAGATTGAAGCTGATTGGTTACTATGCACAGCTGCACCAGCTTTAGTAAATCTCCCCCATTGCATGTGGATCCTGGGCAGAAAACACATTACACAAAGACACTGACCTCCATAAGGAGTTGTGGAGAAGGATAGGCCTCTGTTATAGTTGCAGCCATTGCTGGACTGACTCTATTAAACTGCTGAATCTGTCTCTTCCAGGCCAATGGTAAGCCAGTGAGCGATCCTTTGGGTCCCCACCCTCGCCAGGTGCCTGCTGAGGTGCAGAAGGAGTAGCTCTGAGCCTCCCAGTGCAACCTGCAGACAGAGAGAGAACGTTGTTTACCATGGTCCACCTTGCTGCACCATCACTTATAGGCCATCTGGCCTCAATGTTTGCTGCAAAGAAAAGAAAAATTTGGGGCACGCATGCGTGTGCCCACTGCTGACCCGCACCGAGACTGGACACTGTGCAATTTTGTCAGCAGGTTTCATCCAATGATTTATGGCTGATACCTGCTGATTGGCTGTATCCAATCACAGCACACAGCCCTGTGTTTACAAACACACAGGACTCTGTACACAGAACAGCAATCTGTCCGTTTCTTCTCCCTGAAAAGCAGGGAAAAAAAACAGCCAGATCTCTTAGGCCCCTTTCACACGGACGTTCTGATCGGGTCCATCTGCCCGTTTTTCAGGCGGACCCATTGAAACATCTATTCTCCTCTATGGAGCGGCGGGTGTAAATGGACATGTGTCTGTTTACACCCAACGACATCCAATCTGATTTGATCCGTCAAAAAGATGAATGGGGATCCATTCCCCTTCTGTCCGCCGGATCGGATGGGATGGCAGCTGGATGGAAACACACAGGCGGTTGTTTTCCATTCAACCGCTCATAGAAGACAGTTGATCCGCTGACCGGTCCACCCCGTCTGAAAGGGGCCTTAGTAAAAGTAGCACATATTACACATACAACACTTGTTAGGCACACAGTTAACCCCTTGATGTGAACCCTTTCCAAGCCAGTGTAATTAGTAGAAGGACAGTGTAAAGTATTATATCTGATCACTGTATTAGTGATGTCAGTGTCATTTAATTTATCTCCCAGTGACGGTCTGTTAGCACTAGATTGTCCACCACACTATCACAGTCCTACTGTAAGTCACTGATCACCAGCACAGCGTTAAAGCTGCGTAAATTCCAGTATATATACACCATAGTTTTTAGATGCTATAACTTTCACACAAACCAATTATTATACACTTAGTGGGATTTTTCCTTTACCAAAGACATGTAGCAGCATTTTGGCCTAAATTTATGAAGAAATTAGATTTTTTACATTTCTTTATTTTTTATAACAGAAAGTAGAAAATATTGTGTTTTATTTCCCCAAACCTTTTGGGTTTTTTTTTTTTCGTTTATATAATAAAAAATAACACCAAAAGAAGACTCTATTTGCGTGAAAAACATTATATAAAATTTCACTTGGGTACAGTGTTGTATGACTGATCAATTGCCAGTTAACGTAGCACAGTGGTGAATATAAAAAAACTGCCGTGGTCATGAAGGGGGTAAAACCTTCGAGAGGTCAAATGATTAAACAGAAGCTAAGAAAATAGCTTCCTTGGCTGTAAAGGACAAGAGGGTTTAGCTCTGCTCTAAGTGTATGTTATTTCAAGATGTTGCAGTTTGGTTATTGGCATACACCTAAAACGGAAATAATTTAGTAGGCATTCAGTGGATTCAATAGACAATTCATTTTAAATGTAAATTCTTTTTCCTTTATACCAGCTGAAAATGCTGATTTGCTGAAAAACAGAAATCTAAATAATCCATTAAAGCAGGGCAATGATTATAAGGCTGCTCATGTCGCTTGTATAACCTTTCACTCACAAGGAATTTACATTGTCCAGTCACTTTTTTGTGAACTCACCGGAACGGGCGCTGAGCTATACTCTTGGTCACAGCACACACGTTGCCCCAGTTCTCTCCATGTATCCAAGAATAAGACTTCGGTCTCATGGTACAGCTGTAGAAATATAAGTGCCTACCTCCACAGAGGAGGATAACAGTTATCAAAGAAGGTGACATCACAGAGAAAACTTTATTATAATATACATAATGCTTTCACTTTAAAATTTAGATTTGACAGCATGCCTAACAGTGATAATAAACTAGAGAAAAATCAGAGTTAAAGGGCAACTCCATCTTTTTGCACCATGTTACGCCCATATTTAGGTGCTGCCCCAATCTAAAAGGATCTTGTAAAGAGATGCAAAGGTTGCTCCTTTTCTTACAAAATAAATTTACATTCATGACTACAAAAAGTAAAAAAAAAAAACAAAAGAAAAAAAAACACCTAAGCTGGGGCCACTGATGCAGAGAAGGTCTGAGATTCTTATTACAGCTCTGAAACTGATCAGAAAGAGGGCTGATCTTGCCACTTGGCAGTCAGTTTGCAAAAAGTTTTGACAATAACTCAGTTTCTACTGTAAAGGACACAGGAAGGTTAAATAAAGTGACAAATCTTTAGTAAATTCTCCCCAGAAGCTAGTTTGAAAAATATATTATGGCTTCAACATAAAAGCCTCATTGCTCACTGGGTGTTTAGCCCCCGGTGCCTGAAATCCTGGCATTTTGGTGCAAATGAAAAGTTCACCATCCAGCCCCACTGCTGACAGTCTGAAAAAATCTATGAGAGGCTGAAAGCTGCTGCGGATGGATTGGACTGGATGGTGCGCAGAGTGGTACTAACATTTAGGGCAGTATGTTCCCAGGAATGAATACCCAGAATGCAAGCAGTGTGCACTCCCAGCATTCATCCTTGGCCACATACTGCCCAGGGGCGGACTGACCATTTGGAAACTCGGGCACTGCCCGAGGGCCCGGGGTCAGTAGGGGGCCCCATGAGATGCCCCTGGTACCTTTTTCATAGGCTTTTTGAGTTTGGACAAGGACACAGGGGCCCCATAATCCCCTATTGCCCGGGGGCCCCATGAGTTGTCAGTCCACCCATGATACTGCCACAAACATTAGGAACACTCAGTGCAACATCCAGGCCTGTCCAGCCACAGCAGCTTTCAGCCTCTCATAGAGTTTTACAAGTTGCCGACAGTGAGGCTGGATGGTGCAATCTTTGCCTTCCGCCCGCATCAAGATGCTGGGATCTCATGCATCGGGGCTAAATGTCTAATGTGCATGGGACCTGAGGTGTCTGGAACATGTAAACTTAAAGTGGAACTAAATGTAAAATAGAAACATTTGTGAACAGGCAGTCTTTTTATTGCAGAAGAAAAATGCAATGTTACACTTTCCTGCCTATTTGCAGTCCTCTGTAGAATGTACACTGAACTGCACAAACTGGGAAACTCCCAGCGTGCCAGTATGACTGTAATCCTGCGCATGCGTGGGAGTGATGTCATCCCACATCAGCCAATCAAAACAGACAAAAACCAGGGTCCAAAAGAACCCAGGGAGAAGAGAACAGCGCCGAGCAGGGACTTTATGGGTGTCAGATTGTTGGAACTAGAACTAAGGTAAGTACGTGTGCCTTTAGTTCCACTTTAAGACAAAAATGTATTGCATAAGCTCACTGGGCCACATAGTCCCCCCCTTTAGGACACAATGCAGCAAAGTAAAAGAACTATGTAGCAAAGCAAAATTCATTTTAGGCTCTTGCTTAAAACAAAAAATTGTATTCAAAATTTAGTTTCCAAAACTAATCCTAGAAGATGATACTAAAGAAGATGATGTATGGAGAAGTCTTTAACCGAGGACTGGTATTTAAATGTAGATTAGCTACCAACCTCATCTATATGTCGCCTGGTCACTTGGCTTTCTGGCTGTTCATCATAGCAAAGGCTTGGCTCTAGAGAGTGTCTCTCCATCTTACGTGACAGTCTTTGACATCTGGTGGTCAAAAAAACATTTACTATTAAAGCTCAGTCAGTTCACTTTTACCATCTCAGTGTTTTCCGTCTTCAAGCATAAAAAGAGAACCCCAAATAAATAAATAAATAAATAAAAAAGTGAGCGCTTTCAACGTCAGCAGCTATGCACTAAAGGTAACCAAATAAAACTTCAGTCAAAACAGTAAGTAAAGTGCAGCGGTATAAATAAGTAAATAAATGATAATAATGTCCGTATAAATGAATATTCTTATGGTGACAATCCGTGTGTAGAGTGCCCACTATTGGCGGTACTTCAGTGCTTGTGTTTTTAAAAGTGGGGTAAGAATACGCACTCACCAGATGTGTAAAGAAATTACGCATTTAAATCAATCATCAGAGGTCCCCTTTAAGGAAATGGATTAAGCCATGTATAGAGATATCCTCCCTCTGGATGGGTGGTATGTCAGGCACTTCTGGGTGGTATATGGATCCAGTAAACCAGAGGTCCCCTTTAAGGGATGAGTGGGTGTAGCAACCTGTGTAGCAGGAACTCCCTCCTCTGTGTAATAAGGTAGATCTTGATTCAGGGGTGGGCTCTAGGAAATCAATGACTCCACTTCCTTAAAGGGGACCTCTGATCATTGATCTATATGCGTAATTTCTTTACGCATCTGGTGAGTGCGTATTCTTACCCCACTTTTAAAAGCACAAGCACTGAAGTACCGCCATAGTGGGTACTCTACACACGGATTGTCACCATAAGAATATTCATTTATACGGACATTATTATCATTTATTTACTTATTTATAGTGCTGCACTTTACTTACTATAAAAAGAGAACCCACCTCTTTGTTACGTTAGCTTTTGGAACCAGAAGTCTGGTGTTGTAAGTGCACGGTTTTTAGCAAAAAACTGAGGACTTGGGGTAAATAATGCAGGTGCCTGTGAACTACACCCACTATGCACTGATTACACTTGCAATGCTCTGCAGGACTGAATGCATATATTTAAAAGAGAAGCATTGCCAACCGTCTCCTATGGATCATAGGTGTGCAGCTTGTTCTGCACTCCTGTGATCCATTTTCTGACCTCACAGAGCCAGTCCAGGCTCTGAAAGATCCTAACCACATGGTTGGAATCCACCCAGAATCCTGGACCGGCAGCTGACTCAGCTTCTCAGCAATCCAGTGATATCCTGAGCCAGCCACTCCCACCCCCACCCCAGCCTATCACTCCAGTGAGTGCTGGAGGGGCAGAGCAGAGAGCCAGTCACTGACAATCACTGCTCCCTGCTCAGAGTGGAGGGGAGAACTGAGCGATCAGCAGTGTCTGATCACTTAATTCTCAGTGGATAGCCGGTGGGGGACAGATGCAGCATCAGATTGATGCTGCATCAACCTAGGTGAGTAGAAGATTTTCTCTTTGTATAGCCCATACTTCTCTTTTAATAAATGCACATTTTTGACTTTATTAATGTGTGTGCAACCTCACCTTCAACACTTAACCTTTAAGCAGAAATCGGGGCAAAATGTTTTTTGAACCATTCAGTGGTGCTGTGCCCACACTGCACGGGCCATCTGCTCGTTTTTGTCTAGGGGTCATAAGAGTGAAAATATACTTACCGAATCAGATGATCCTCAGAGCGCAACACTGGTCCTTGCCGCTTCTCCCCCCCCCCGCATGCTAGCGGTCTTGTCAATGGACTGTTCCTGACGTCATCACGCCCACAGACCGTCTCAGAGCCTGAGGATGGCAGGAACAGTCCACCGCTGGACTTGGGGGAGCGTGGTTTTCCGGAGGATCGGAGGACGGGATATATATAGCTTTTCCACTAAACCCCTGGACAAAACGAGCAGTTTTCCCATGCAGTGCACAGCCCCACTGCATGGGAAAGTAAAATTTTACATGGAGTTCTGCTTTAAATTTCAATCTGTAAGCCAGACTTGCATCTTAAAATCAGACTGACTATTGAACACTGTAGCTTTGAACAGAAAGTTTTTTGGACAAAAAAATGTAAATAAAAATGTTTAACTTGAATCAGAATGGTATTATGTCAAAAGTGAAAGGTCCTCTTTAATGAAAGTTGCAGTCTGTAATCCAACTTACCTTCTATAATCATGTAGCCCCAAAACAGCCAAGGTGATCTTCTTTCCAGAACACTTCCTATCTATTCCAAACACAGAGGTCGGAGTCTCAGAAGTCATGGAGTTTTCAGGAGTCTGGAATGGAGAGGGATCAGCTACTTTAGATCTTACAAGGCTGTTATTAACTTTTTCACTGCTGGGCCCTGACGTCCATTTTTTCACCTCATATACCCAGACCACTTTGGCAATATTTTCACTGGTTATGATCGGCAGCTGCTGATTGTGGCCCTTCACGAATTAGGAGAGTCTCAGGTACCACTCTGCCATAAGTTCATGATCAGCGTGGTGGCTATTAGCTTATAGCCTAAGGCAGTGGTCTCCAAAACTGTGTCCCGGGGGCCAGATGCAGACCTTTGCTTGCTTTTATCCAGCCCTTGGGCCACTATTTCTTCCACTGATACCAACCATAACCCCCCCATCACTGATCCCAATGAAGGGACACAACTCCCTTTAATGACATCAACAATTGACACCAATGATGGAGCACAATTCCTCCCACTGACACCAAAAATGGGCATTGTGTTTTCCCACTCATGTTAGGACCTTTCTACTCCCAAGGGCCACAATCCGGCTCCCCAAAAGTCTGAAGCACAGTAATGGCTCTTTGTTTAGGAAGTTTGGAGACCCTTGGCTTAAGGGAATGCAACTGCAAAAAGGATTACTGACATGGCCTACTGCAAGCAGTTCTGCCCTTACGTCAGTGCCAGTGAAAGGATTAAACACAACCTCCACCCCGATCATGCCATGCTTTTAATGCCAATGAAAGCGGATCTATCATTACAAATTACAAAGCACATGAATTAATATGGGAACATTTTACCATGACATTCTTTTGAGAAAAAAAGTACCTTTTTGTTGTTCTTAAAAAAAATGGCTGCTCAGGTGATCTAAAGCCTGAGTGGAAGAAAATGTGGGCTCAGTTCGCATCACCCCCGTGTTTTCCCCTTTGTTTTATCTGTATACTTCATATCTTTTCTATATCCATCTACAGTACATGCCTTTTATTACATATTCCTTTGTAATTAAACTACTTCCTTGTATAATCTCCCAAAATGAAAACAACTGAAATATACATAGACATTTAGCAACATTTTACTACTTGAAGTCTCTCTAAGGTAAGATTCACACTACTGTTGGTTGTGAACAAAATTGTGCGCTTTCCTGACGCAAAACATCCTGCACAACAAACACTTTACTCCTGCGCTAGGAAAGGACTCAGTAGACCCAATAGGAATGTTCTGGAATTTTCTGGAATATGCACTGCTTGCTGCCCTCAACAGACCGGGGTGGTCCGAATACACTGGATACAAATGGAGAAACAGAAAAAGGGCGCACCGATCTAGTGCATTATCGTTTAAAATGATTTATTAAAGAAACAAAAATAGGTATCATACTCACAATGGGAATAATAACACAGGCATGTCAAACTGAACAAGATGTATGGTCCAAACAACATCTGAGTCCATACGATGGAACCCTGGATGACCAACTGGCTAACGCGTTTCGAGGACACAACCTCTTCCTCAGAGCCAACACTACAGGAGTCTGTACTTCTCTTTATATAAGTTACTAAATGGTAACAAAAGGGCTGTCCTTTGGCAGACACGTGGCAGTGCCAATATTTCTGAATTAATTAATTATTATTATTAGTAGTATTTATTAATTCCTAATGGCACTCCCATGTATCTGTTTTCACACGTACCGAAATGCAGGGTACGTTTTGATGCGGCATGATTTTTGACAGGGGTCAGAGGCTTCTTTACCATGTTTCCTACATGTAGGGAAGCCCACTGAAATGAATAAACTGCTCCACACATAACTCACAGGAACTTGATAAAAACGCAGTTAAACGCAAGGATGTAAACTGAGCCTTAAGGCGGAGCTCCTCCCAAAGGGGGAAGTTCCGCTTTAAGGACTGCTCCCCCGCTCCCCATTAAGGACTGGCACCTTTGGGGGGCGGATACCCAAATGTGACAGGTACCTGCTCCCATTTGCCGGTCCGATTGCCTAGGCGATCGGAAACAGAAGGTGTCCTCCCTCCCTCTCTGTAGTCTTTTGGGACACGTGACAGGTCCCAGAAGACTACAGGACCATTCAGGAAGTGCAGCACTACTCGCGCATGCGCAGTGGGTACCCGGCTGTGAAGCTGCAAGCTATCACAGCTGGGTGCCCACACTGAAGATGCTGGCCTCCTGGAATACATGACGGCCTGCTGGCTTCCTGGAATCCAGGACGGCCAGTGAAACGGGCTGCGGGGGACACACCACAAGACCGAGGGACAGGTAAGTGGCTGTTTTTTAAAAGTCAGCAGTTTTTGTAGCTAATGACTTTTATTTTTTGACAGGTGAGTAGAACTCCTCTTTAAAGTGTTACTAAACCCAGGACCCTGCATTAACTATATCTGGCCTCCCACAGTACACAGAACATGGAAATATAATTATTTTAGTAAATATAAACTGCTAAGTACCTTTTTTTTATCAACGGGTAGAGCAGTCTTGAGACTTCTATCAATGTCCAGCAGAGTACTGGATAAAGCTAGTAGGAGGAGTTTTCATTCTCCCGACTGTCCTATGAGGCTGCATGACCCCTAAACCTCTGTCTGGACAGTGCTTATTGACCCTGTGCTGGATACATGCACTCTCCCAAGAAAAAAAAAAAGCTCTCTAGCATTACACACCAAACTGTGCATGTTCAGCTTGTCTCCAAGGCTCTGTTCTATCAGCAGTTGGATTGGGGACAGCAGTAGAAGGGGAGGATCAGAGAAATCTGGATCAAACATCATTTTTAGACAGTGCAGAGGATTAACCCCTTAGGTTCCACAGTGAGTATACCAAGGATGCTTTACTGCATATACAGACTGATTTTACTGCTGTGGGTTTAGTAACACTTTAGGCAAAAAAAAAAAAATCTAGGACACATACTGTAAACCTTTTTTTACATCTATTATAATTGACCTCAGCAAATGCAATTATTGTACATATGGCACATGGAAATTGAGCTATATGCCCCATGGGTCCCTATATTATTATTAGTATATTATTATACAGGATTTTGTATAGCACCAACAGTTTGCTCAGCGCTTTACAATATAACAGGAGATAATACAGCAACAATACAGTTCAATACAAGAGGGGTAGGAGAGCCCTGCTCCTTGGAACGTACAATCTAAGAGGGAGGAGCTAGTGGTACAAAAGGTAATAACTGTGGGGGATGGACTGGTAGGAGGAGTAGAAGTTTCCATTATTAGCTGAGGGCAGGATAGGCTTCCCTGAAGAGATAGGTTTTCAGAGATCACCTAAAAGTAAGCAGAGTAGGTGATAGTCTGATAAATTGGGGTAGAGAGTTCCAGAGCATGGGGGAAGCTCTGGAGAAGTCCTGGAGACGAGCATGGGAGGAGGAGACAAGGGAGCTAGAGAGCAGAAGGTCGTGCAAGGAGCGGAGAGTACGGTTTGGATGATATTTGGAGACAAGATCGGTGATGTAATTTGGGGCAGAGTTATAAATGGCTTTATATGTTATTGTTAATGTTTTGAATTTTATCCGTTGGGCAATGGGAAGCCAGTGGAGGGATTGGCAGAGAGGGGTGGCAGATACAGAATATATATAAATCTGCATGTTCTTCACCTTCCCAAATTTTACCTGAATGTAATAGAAGACACTCTTGAGAAATTCTCTAGGCTCCACCAAAATCAGCATTTGATCTTCTTCCCCTTTACATAGATCCAGACCATCCTGGAATATAAAAACAGCGATTGAAAAATCCAGAAATATTTTTGTGTTAGCTGAATGAAAAGAGTTAGGGACTTCATTTCTGTGTTTCTCGTGTGTAGTGCAGTCCATGGAAATGAATAGGCTGCCATTCATGCCACACATGGAAATGCACCTGCATTTGGTTGCATCTGCAGGTGTGAACCAAACCTAAGAGGAAGAGAGGACACCCCAAGATAGGAGCTCTCAATAGCTGGCATTATATCACCATTCTGAGCAAACATTTGTAGTAGGTCTTATGTGCACTCCTTATCCCCCCCCCCCCACACACACACACACACACACACACACACACTTCTTTTTGCCTCAGAACATATTATTATTACAGTGCTAGTGTTACTGTTTGTGTTTTTGTTGTATAATTTTGCTGTCGTTTTGGTAAAAATTCTCTTCTTTGGTCCCGGTAGAGTAACAATTTTCTTACTTAATCCCCCAATACCAGGGTGGATTTGATTTAAATCAAACTGAGTTAAATCACGATTTAAATCACTAGTCAGTAAGGCTTGATTTAAATCCTAGTTTTCTACATAAAGACTAATTCTTGCTGGTATAACTTTAATATGCAAGTAGATGAAGATTTTTAGAATAACAACTTTTCATATTAGTTTTTTTATCCCCAGTTTAATAGGTTAATCATTCATATTTGGACAACTTTTCTGTTGTACTTAGGAAGGAGAAAAATAATCATTACCTTAATAATAACAATTTAAATAGATTTATTCAACTGAAACAATAACATTCCAGCATATGTTATTTGCTTAAACATCCATGTTTGTTAACTAATTTGGCTAAACAAAATATATATATTTTAAGAAACTTAGACTGTCAGCCCCTTCCTCCTCACACTTAGTTTCACTTTCTTCTTGTGCAGATCTATTCCACTCCAAACAATCAGAAAAATATTGTTTCTATTCTATTCACTGAACTTCTTGAAACTTCGCACTGAAGGGGTTGATTCTGTATTCATAGGTTTGTAGAAGTTAGGATGAAGGTCTTTTTCTTAACTCTCTTCATGTTATAACATTTTTGCTGTGAAGAAGAGGCATGTGATCTCCGCTGAGTCAAATTCAGTTTTGAGAACTGCAAAAGTAAACCGAACATCTGTGATAATATCTTGTAGTCAGAGAAACTGACCAATAATCTTACAAAAACCTCTGGAAGAGCATGACATTGTGAATGGATTCATGGAATTTATTTACCAAAAAAATTAAACATATACAGCCTTATTCTACATAATTAAAAAACTAATCTTTATTTCATGATGGAATAACCTTTGGATGGTAATATATTTTCCTCAAAAAGCATTTTATTCAAAAAAATCCGATTTAAATAAAAAAAATCAGATTTAAATTTAAAAAATCAGATTTTTAAAAATATATATATTTTTTTTTTAAATCATTGATTTTTATCCACCCTGCCCAATACTGATGATCTCATCCCTCTGCATTCCCACCCTTGGAGGCTGCTCCCAGTGTTAGCCATGATAAGCTCAGAATACCTCTCTCAGTCTTAGTGCCCCCTGTGCAGGCTGATATCAAGTCAGAGGATTTTCAAAGTCCCCCCAAAAAATTAAAAGTCAGCAGCTACAAATACTGTAGCTACTGACTTTTATTATAAGGATATTTAGATATCCATGGATCAAGTGCCGTCCTCACCTGGGCTGGTTACTCACTGGTCTTTGGCAGCCCGGTGCAAGCATGTTTATTAATTGAAGTGCGCAGTGAGCCCTAACGGCTTCACAGCCAGCTACCTACTGCGCATGCACAAGTTGAGCTGCACTTTGTGAATGGTCTTGCAGCTTTCTGGGACTTGTGATGTGTCCCAAAATGTTGCGTGTTAAGAGAGGGGGTGGGGGTGAAGTTTCCTTTGGATCGCCTGGGCGAAGTTTCAATCAGATTGCCTAAGCGATCCAAGTGGAAGTGGGAGCAGATACCTGTCAAAACTAGATACCCACTCGACCCCCCCCCCCCAAAAAAAAAAAACAACAACGTGCGACCAAACATGTGGGGGGGGGGGGGTGAGTTGGAGGCAAAAAAGCAGAACTCCCTCTTTTTGTGTGAAATTCCACTTTACCACTGTATGCTAGTTTTATGATACATTGAATATAGTTTACTGAATACTTACCAGATTACATGATGACATTATATACATGCTTAGCATTTGGCATTCAGCTTTAAAAAAATATATTCTGCATATACCGTAGGTAAAAGGAAATACAGAAAACAGTGTATGGGAATTACATTGTGTGCAGTGGCTTGCTGTTTGTGCACAAAGGTGGTGCCATAAAAAGAATACAATGGAGACCTTTTCTCATAAAATATGAATTATTAGAATGTATTATTCTCTTTTTAACATAACAACATAAAGGAAACCTTTAGAGCTTCCAACATAGAGCAAGAATTTAGCTAATGAAGCCAGAGAAAAATCAGAACGGCTCATCTAATCTGAGTTATTGACTCAAAGTCCTGAAAGCCTTTGGGTTAGCATAATAGTCCAGCAACTAGCATTTCCAATAGAGACTTTAGTACTGACAGCCCCTATTTGCTCTTACCAATTGTTCAGTGTCTGCCACCCCTCTCTGCCAATCCCTCTACTGGCCTCCATTCAGTGTCCTCCACCCCTCTCAGCCAATCCCTACACTGGCCTCCATTCAGTGTCCTCCACCCCTCTCAGCCAATCCCTCCACTGGCCTCCATTCAGTGTCCTCCACCCCTCTCTGCCAATCCCTCCACTGGCCTCCATTCAGTGTCCTCCACCCCTCTCAGCCAATCCCTCCACTGGCCTCCATTCAGTGTCCTCCACCCCTCTCTGCCAATCCCTCCACTGGCTTCCATTCAGTGTCCTCCACCCCTCTCAGCCAATCCCTCCACTGGCTTCCATTCAGTGTCCTCCACCCCTCTCAGCCAATCCCTCCACTGGCCTCCATTCAGTGTCCTCCACCCCTCTCTGCCAATCCCTCCACTGGCTTCCATTCAGTGTTCTCCATCCCTCTCTGCCAATCCCTCCACTGGCTTCCATTCAGTGTCCTCCACCCCTCTTTGCCAATCCCTCTACTGGCTTCCATTCAGTGTTCTCAATCCCTCTCTGCCAATCCCTCCACTGACTTCCATTCAGTGTCCTCCACCACTCTCTGCCAATCCCTCCACTGGCCCCCATTCAGTGTCCTCCACCCCTCTCTGCCAATCCCTCTACTGGCTTCCATTCAGTGTCCTCCACCCCTCTCTGCCAATCCCTCTACTGGCTTCCATTCAGTGTCGTCCACCCCTCTCTGCCAATACCTCTACTGGCTTCCGCTTACTCAACAAATTAAATTCAAGGTGCGTACAACAACTTATAAAGCCATCCACAACTCAGCCCCCAGCTACACCACTAACCTAGTCTCAAAATTCCAGTCACATCCTTCTTTTCCTTCCTCCCAAGACCTCCTGCTCTCCAGCTCCTTTGTTACCACCTCTTATTGTTGCCTTCAGGACTTCTCCAAAACTGCTCCCACCCTCTGGAACTCCCTTCCCCAATGTGTTCGACTATCTCCTACCCTGTCCACTTTTAAACAATCCCTAAAGACTCATTTCTTCAGAGAGGCCTATCCTGCCCCCTTCCTAGCAACTGTACATGTATTTTCCTCCAACAGCCCATCCGCCGCAGTTATTACTTTTTGTATCAATTGACCCTCCCTCTTAGATTGTAAGCTCTACTAAGCAGGGCCCTCTGATTCCTCCTGTATTAATTTGTATTGGAACTGTACTGTCATCCTTTATATTGTAAAGCGCTGCGCAAACTGTTGGCGCTATATAAATCCTGTATAATAATAATAGTACAGATTTCCTCAAATAGGACTAACCCTCTCAGATGGATATTTTATTGCAGGTGACGTCTGGCAGACTGAGACTGCCCCAGGTTTCTTTCTTAGATCTTGATTGCTCTTACAGGGAGATCTTCCTGCTATAATTCATGACTCAGTTCCTGGCCACCTTTGCTCTGGCTATGTTTTCCGCAGTCTAGAATAAATATGAAAACCCAATAGAGAGAATGGGACATCTCATAATGGCCACATCAGGTGTGAAAACCTGATGCTCAACAAAGATCTCAATAGGAGAATCCCAGGAGAACTAACAGGCATTTTATCTCAACAGCACCTACAAAGAACTGAAATATCAGTTTGGAGTTGACTGATTCTTCCACGTTAAAATTTAAGTGGCTCTAATACAAAAAAGTGTTGTCTGTTCCAATCACAACTTACTACACATGTCCAGTCAGCAGGCATCTCTCTTCTCCAGGTAATGCTCCATGGCACAGAGTGTGGCTCTAAGGAGTAAGTATACCCAGCTGAACTCAGAGCTTCCAGCATTCCTTCTGACCCTGCATCTTGGAGAAGACCTGCGCAATAAGAGATCAATCAACAACGCAATGTAGACGTATATGTGTGATTGACAATGATGCAAAAAGTTGATCTGTAATGTTAGCAAGCACCAAAAGACAATTTATATAGTGGCAACTCCCAATGAGTCACATTTGCTTGTAAACTCTACATGTAAGAACACAAGGCCTAACCTGCCAGATACCCTCTTCTGGTCCTCCAAAAAAGCTGCCAAACACCAATCTGAAATGGTAGCTTGCGCCAAAAGACAATATACAGTGGGGATCGAAAGTTTGGGCACCCCAGCTAAAAATTTGTATTAATGTGCATAAAGAAGCCAAGGAAAGATGGAAAAATCTCCAAAAGGCATCAAATTACAGATTAGATATTCTTATAATATGTCAACAAAAGTTAGATTTTATTTCCATCATTTACACTTTCAAAATAACAGAAAACAAAAAAATGGCGTCTGCAAAAGTTTGGGCACCCTGCAGAGTTAATATCTTGTACTGCCCCCTTTGGCAAGTATCACAGCTTGTAAATGCTTTTTGTAGCCAGCCAAGAGTCTTTCAATTCTTGTTTGAGGTAACTTTGCCCATTCTCCCTTACAAAAGTCTTCCAGTTCTTTGAGATTTCTGGGCTGTCTGTCACGCACTGCTCTTTTAAGGTCTATCCATAGATTTTCAATTATGTTGAGGTCAAGAGATTGTGAAGGCCATGGCAAAACCTTCAGGTTACGCCTCTTGATGTAATCCCCCGTGGATTTCGAGGTGTGTTTAGGATCATTATCCATTTGTAGAAGCCATCCTCTCTTTAACTTCAGCTTTTTCACAGATGGCATCAAGTTACCATCCAAAATTTGCTGAAATTTTATTGAATCCATTTTTCCTTCTACTCGTGAGATGTTCCCTGTGCCACTGGCTGCAACACAACCCCAAAGCATGATTGATCCAACCCCATGCTTAACAGTTGGACAGAGGTTCTTTTCATTAAATTCTGTGCCCCTTCTTCTCCAAACGTACCTTTGCTCATTCCGGCCAAAAAGTTCAATTTTAACCTCATCGGTCCACAGAACTTGTTTCCAAAATGCATCAGGCTTGTCTACATGTTCATTTGCAAAGTTCAAATGATGATTTTTGTGGTGAGGACATAGAAGAGGTTTTCTTCTGATGACTCTTCCATGAAGACCATATTTGTACAAGTATCTCTTTATAGTGGAATAGTGTACCACAACTCCAGTGTCTGCCAGATCTTTCTGGAGGGATCGTGCAGTCAAATGTGGGTTTTGAATTGTTTTTCTCACAATCCTGCGAGCTGTTCTGTCTGATATTTTTCTTGGTCTTCCAGATCTTGATTTAACTTCCACTGTTCCTGATGACTGCCATTTCTTAATTACATTCCGAACAGAGGATATTGACATCTGAAGACGCTTTGCTATCTTCTTATAGCCTTCTCCAGCTTTGTGAGCGTCAACTATTTTCAGTTTCAGTTTTCTAGACAACTGCTTAGAAGAACCCATGGTGCTGATTGTTGGGGCAAGGTCAGATGAGTCTGGGTATTTAAAACCTTGAGATTGACATCACCTGGTCTTCCCAGACGATGATTGAGAACAATCCATGACACTGGCAGGTCTCAGCTTTGCAAAGGGGGCAGTGCATGCTATAAATTCTGCAGGGTGCCCAAACTTTTGCAGACGCCATTTTTTTGTTTTCGGTTATTTTGAAAGTGTAAATGATGGAAATAAAATCTAAATTTTTTGACATATTATAAGAATGTCTAATCTGTAATTTGATGCCTTTTGGAGATTTTTCCATCTTTCCTTGGCTTCTTTATGCACATTAATACAAATTTTTAGCTGGGTGCCCAAACTTTCGATCCCCACTGTGTATATATATATATATATATATATATATATATATATATATATATTGCCAGTTCTCAATGTGCCCCATTTGTTTGTAAACCCTGCATGTAAGAACATAGAGGTCCATCACACTAGCTACCAGATTTGGTCCTGCAAAGGACTGCTATGATATTATAGGCTGATCTGAAATGGTAGCATTCACAAAAGGACATTTAATATAGTGACACTTCTCAATGTGTCCCACCCACCAGCAAACTGATTCTGGTCCTTTCCAGAGCTGCCATTGGCCAAAATCTGTTTCGGAAACTGGGAAAAATAAGCGTAGGACATTTTCCTACCTGCATCCACCTGGACAACCATAAATTTCCCACATTGATCTGGCCTCAGGAGCTTCAGGGCCTGTGCTGATTCTTTCCTTTTCTCTCGTTCCTCCTTTTCCAGATTCTTGATCTTCTCTTTCTCCTGACGCTTTTGTTCCTTCTCCCTCTTCTTCTCCTCAGCCTTTACTCTGTTAGCCTCCAGCTCTTCAGGACTCTTCTTCCTTCTTGTCTTCTTTACTGGGCTAGACTTGGTGGACTTGGGAAGAGGTAGTGATAAGGCTGATGAAGTTGGAGGAAAATGGACCTCTTGAATGTCAGAAGGTTCTGAACCTCCAGCTTTTATTGTAGGAACAGTCCAGCCAAGTTCTCCACCATGTCCTCCTTGTCCAGGTCTCAAAAGCTCCCTAGGTTCTGCCTTTACAAATAGACTGCCATCTACATCATCCCAACACTTGCTTACATTTTATTCCTGCCTCTGCTCCCTTGATGTCCTCTGTTAGAATACAGTCTGGCTCTTCCTCTTCTGAATCTGATATCTCCCATGTTTTGGCTCTTTTCCTGGGGGAACTGGTGACTGTGATTTTCACCTGCCTTTGCTCCATGTTTAAAGCGTATGTAAACCCAAGAATAAAAAAGATAGGATCTGTTAGCTTAGCCTCACACAGTGTCTTTTTTTCTCACTGTTGTTGTACCTGGTGATCCTGCCAGTAAGCACCTGCACATGAACTTCCTCCAAGACAGTGACAACGTTTACTCACAACTCAACATTTATGCAGGAAAGTGTTGTCACCCTCATGATACGACACACATCGTCCACACCACTTCAATTATTTGTAAAGCAACTACCGCCAATAAGAGTGCCAGTGGATCCTGATTCTCCCCAGCTAGAAAGCAGAAGTAGAGGAAATGATTTCTAAAGACATGCACAGCGCTGGATTTTTCCTATTATAAAGCAAGTTTACTAAGCAACTAAAAATAAAAAAAAGGACACCACTCCCTCTTCCTTTAAAACAGATCACAACTCTCTCTTATTTAATTAAAGGGCTTATTTATACTTCAAGACAATATATATAAAAGGAAACAAATCCAGGATATTGCAAACAATGCCATTCACTTATGGATGGGGAAGGGAACATGTGATCATTTCGAAAAAATGTAATGTAACAATTTGTGGGAGAGAGGATCCATTATTTCCATTAATAGATATTTCCATTAATAGATATTTCCATAAATAGAGATTTCCATAAATAGAGATTTCCATAAATAGATATTGGGCAAAGCCCCAAAACCCCTTAATATACTGCATTGATATATGATCAATGCTTACAGCTACATCTAGTGTCAGCCATGACACATGATATACATTGGTCATCAGTCCTCCTATCATTGATTTACATTGTAGATTGTACACACACGATGTACAAACATGGACAAGGTATTAGTTCTGATACAAACCATTCTTGTCTTTATTAATATCTGATTGCTATTAGTATAGATTTGCTCTGAGTTTATCTATCTAAAAATTCATGACAGATAACAATCACCTTCCCTATAGAACTGTCAATAAATAAAACAAAGGCAGCAAACTAAACCAGAACACAGTCCCCCTCACACAGGGACAAGCCAGCACCACGAACAGCCATCTACCCACACCATGATCCCTACAAGACTCTCAGTCTCTGGACACCAGCTGGACCCTCTGGGCTTCAACAAAATGGCTCCGAGGTCTCTGCCCTCTACTAAACAATACAGCCACGTGGCGCCCACTGATTCCATCACATGCACAGGAGCGGCCATATTTGTTCTGGGCACTCTGCTTACTCTATCAAGTATATTTTATAGATGTTAATGTGATATTTTATATAAGCATTACATCTCTGCACAAGGCTTGGTAAAGGGTCTGACAGGTGGGATCATGTGACACTTGTGACAGCTGGGTGACGGTGTTGCAGCAAGATCTGTCCCCCGTGAAGATCTGCCCCCCATTGACGCAAATATCCCCCCCTAGCAATAAGCTCAGTCTCCCTTGCTGCAAATCCCCACCCCCATGTGACTGGCACCCACGTGTAACTGCACCACCAAAACATGTTATGGCCCCCCAATATCACTGATCCCCCCACATGTGGCTGTACTTGCCATGTCACCCCCCAAGCAGCCCCCCAAGCAGCTTGGCGACATTAGGATCGTCAGCAGCAGCAGCAGTGATCCGAGGGATGTGACTCCTGTAATTGCAATCCAGCATGAAAGGAGTTAACACTTTCTCAGAGCGAGATCGCTGATCGTCTGCTTATGCCTGAAACTGGCACATGCGCAGATACATCAAGGGGGGCAGATCCTCACAGGAGACACATCTTCATGCAACACCGGCATCGGCCGGAGGAGATGGCCGGGGACGCTGCAGGGGACACATCGTGGGAGCGCAGGGTAAGGTAAGTGAAGCACAAATGCCGGAGCAGTGCCGCATGGTATTCCCGAGTGTAGCTCGGGGTTACCGCTTTTGGTACTGAAATGTTACCCCGAGCTACACTCGGGAATACCTCCAAGGAGGTTAAATGCACAAAGATCATACATTTCCCAATTTCCCATTGAGGAGAACAGAATTTTACAAAACGGAGTCAACAGTGTAAATTGCATTATGCAAAAAATGTAATGAAATATTTGTCAGTAATATCTTAACATGACCCTGTCATCAAGCAGCTTGTAATAGAAGAAGCAATATATATATATATATCCTATTTGCTAGGCATTCAGGGAGCAGCAAAAAGTGCTTCTTGAAACTAGTAAACCCAAAACAGGTGTGTTTTTTAAAGGCAGGACAGCTGTCAGCAACACATCCAATATCATCACACTGATTGGAGTCAAGGTTGGCTCACTCCTGGCTCCAATTAGCTCTGGGAGAAGTCATTAAGCTAGGGCCTCACATACTTTTTCCTCCCTGCACTGTGAATGTTTACATGTTATGTGCAATTAAACCATGGCAACATCTAATGTTTGTGTAGTATTATGTTCAGCAGACTGTGTTCTTCTATTGTTGTGACTTAGATGACGTTCAGAGCACATTTTATGCCCAATTCATGCAAAACTCCACGTAATCCCAAGGGGTTCACATACTTTTTCTTGCAACTGTATATGTAAAGCACTGCGTAAATTGATGGCGCTATATAAGTACCTGTAATAAATAAATAAAATAATGTCTGTGCAGTGCGGCTTGAGCCATACATTTTCTATGGCTCAAATCACATTGCATCCGCACCAAAAATTTTTTAAATCCTGACCTGAATCGCATCGCTTGGGTGTTCTCACTATGCGATGCTATTTCTGGCAATCGCATCGCCTTTTGCAATCAGTTTCGGAGTGTCATTAATTTATCATTGACACTTGCACCAGATCGCATAAACAGATTGCGATTGCACAGGATTTTCAGCATTTCCCACACCGCATTGGTGTGAACCTGGGCTAAAGCAAGCATGTCAAACAGTGGCCCAAATGGAGAGGACCAAATATTCAAGGGGGCTGCATTAGGGCTGCACCTACATTATTCCAGAAAAACATGGCACTTCAGAACCTAACAGTAAAAATGTCAATCTACAATATTTAATTCCAGACAAAGAATCTATAAAACATTTGCTGAAGTAGTTAGCTCCAAAATTACGAAAGGAAGTGTCATTTATCAACTGGAGAACAATCTTCATTTTTTATTCTTAAAGCTGAAGTCCAGCTTTTTGGTCCACTTTACAAGATGGCCCAACTGAACTGACATGTGAGGCCCCTGGATGTGCTGTGTAAACTGTTTGTATCAGAGGCTACATACAGTATATAGCACTGTGTTCCGGTGAAAACCGAGACCTTCTTGTCTCAGACCCAGAACACAATAGAGTCTGTCTGAGCAGCGCTCAGCCACTCATAGAAAGCAATGTATTCTATCAATGAGTCAGCGGTTGTGACATCATCAGCCCGCCTCTCTAACTTTTTTTCTCCCCTCCTCTACTTTTGGATTTTTTTTTTTCTGGTAGTGGGTATCTATTTCTGACAGGTACCTGATTCCACTTCCACTCTGCACACCACCCTACCCTGCAACCTCCTGGGACACATCACAGGTCTCCGGAGACTGCGGAAACTTTGAGAAAGCACAGTACATCTCACACATGTGCAAAGGGGAGCTGGCTGTAAAGCACCAGGAAGTCACATCCGGTTTGCCACATCCAAGATGGTGGTGCTTGGGATTGGAGAAGAACAGCCCAGGTGAGGACAGCTGTGGATCTCTGGACTGGTAAGTGCATGTTTATTAAAAGCCAGCAACTACGGTACAGTAGCTGCTGACTTATGTTTTTCCCAGCCAAAGTTAAGGTATGATGTTGTATATTACCCTCTCAAGGACAGTTTTTCAGCAGTGACAAGGTCATCAGATCACGCAGGAAAGAACTGTAGACAGGTCCTGGACTACAGAAACATGGAGAAGGAGACATTGCCCTCTTTACAGTCACTTTCACTTTCTACTGTTATGCTGGATGTTTCAATATTCCCCTCCATTCAGCAGGGGGAGAGCTACAGCTAGGAAAGTCTATGGACTTCTAGGTAGAACACTGAGGATCATAAGAATCGAAGTCCAGAACATCATCCATAGAATGGGACTCGTGGACCCTTACACTACTGAGATTTTGAGGGGGAAGGGGGAGTAGTGGAATATCTTTTTATGGGAAACTCCTTCCTCTGGGCAGTATAGGAATCCATGTGAGCACATCAGCCTGTGTGTGCACATCTTTGTGTTAGACCAGACTGGCAGTGCTTGAGACCTGAAAGTGATAACACAGGGGCAGTACAGTATCCCATCAATCTTGGCCTTGCTGCAGGTAGAATCTTTCCTGTGTCCAGTGCACTCTGCAGTGTATGTAATATCTAGCAACATTATCAGACCCACACAATTAATTTCTGTAAGCTACAACATGCCTATCATATGCCGTTGATATGAGAGAGAGAGGGGGGGGTGTTCTGTAGTCTCAACACCAGGGGCGGACTGACAACTCTTGGGGCCCCCAGGCAATAGGGGATCATGGGGCCCCTGTGTCCTTGCCCAAACTCAAAAAGCCTAAGAAAAAGATACCAGGGGCATCTCATGGGGCCCCCTACTGACCCCGGGCCCTCGGGCAGTGCCCGGGTTTACAAATGGTCAGTCCGCCCTTGCTCAACACCCTTCCTGTTCTAAGAGGCTACTCCTCCATAGATACTGTACAGTGAGTGTTGTGACTTTAGAACATGAAGTTTGTTACTGGCATAATCACCACGTGAAAATGAAGTTAAAAAGCCTGACAAAAAGAAAGCTAATGCAGCCAATGCATCAAAGGAATGTTCAACTACAATGTATTACATTTTAGTTTCTGAGTTTAGATACACTTTAAATATGCTGTGATAAAAAAAAATTATTTTATTGAAATACATATAAAGTGATAGCCCATATGTTACCCATTGTTAAAGTGTTACTAAACCCACAACAGTAAAATCAGTCTGTATATGCAGTAAAGCATGCTTGTTATACTCACTGTGGAACCTAAGGGGTTAATCCTCTGCATTGTGTAAAATGCTGTTCGATTCTGACTTCTCTGATCCTCCTGTTCTTCCAGTGTCTCCCTCTTATCTCCTGATAAGACATATCCTGTGGAGACACTGCACATGCTCAGTTTGGTGTGTATTAAGAGGTTTTTTTTCTTGGGATAGTGCATGTGATCAGTACAGGGCCAATCAGCACTGTCCAGACAGAGGTCAGGGGTTCTGTATCCTCCTAGAGCAGAAAGGAAACTCCTCCTACAAGCTTTAACCAGTGCTCTGCTGGACACTGATAGAAGTCACAAGACTGCTATATACTGCTGGTGAGAAAAGGTATTTATCAGTTTATATTTACTAAAATAATTGCATTTCCATGTTCTGTGTACTGTGGGAGACCAGATACAGTGAATGCAGGGTCCGGGGAGAGCGGATATAGTGAATGCAGGGTCCTGAATTTAGTAAAACCTTAAAGCTGAACAATAGATATGTGTAGTTGTGTGTATCCTATTACCTGCAAACAACTACTGGTAAAAATCTTCCATTGAGTTCCTCTTTTGGAACTGCTGGATACTGCCTTGAGCAGCTGTCTTCCAATACTATGAGAGTTAACAGCTGCCATTGAGAAAAGTTGCACTTCTTGCCCACCGCCTGCTGCCCCTCCACCATTTATATTGTTTGTATTGCTACTCTCACACAATTCATCTCATTCTGTGAAAGGATGGTGGAGACCCTGTCATTCAAGTGCTCTCATCCATTCACAGAACACAGTGAATTGTAGGAGAACAGTAATACGAGTTTTGTGAATGGCAGAGGGAGGCGGGCAAGTGGTGCTTCTTTTCTCAGCTGCAGAGGCTGCTTTTAACCTTCACAGCTCCAGAATATAGCTGCTCGGGGAGTATCTGACAGCTCTAAAGGAGACACTCAATGGAAAATTTTTACTAACAGCAGCAGACTTCAGGTAATGGGGAAAAACACAAATACACAAACACCATTACACATAACTAACATGTTTGTTCTTATATCCCAAAAACTAAAAACTAAATTAGGCTTTCAGGCTTGCTGACAATGAAAGATATGATATAGATTAAATCCAGGATCTAGACTTCTTCCTGTACAGACGCCTACAGTGGGATTTTCAAGATATCAGAAAAGAGTTTTGCATAATTACATGACTATCAGTTAAAACAATTAATGTTTATTGTAAGAGAGCACACAATGTTCTTAAGACCAAGTACACAGCCGAATATCTGTGCTCCAAAATATGCTGATAGATAATAAAAAAGAGATGCTACACCTCCTAGCTCACATCTCCTATCACCATGTTGCAAATATTGTCATTATAAACATACACATAAAGCCAATCTAAAACATACATAACACCAATGTAATGTCATGCATCCAAATATACATGTATTTACATATCAAGTTACACAAAAATTAAATTCAAATTTAAAAGAAAAGTATCTATTTCTCTCTGTATTGACTGGCATTCACACCAGGAGCGTATTTACCACAATGCCAACAAAGCAATTGCCTATGGCGGCATTTTTCATTGGGGCAGAGGCATTTTTGAGGGGGGCAGCACCGCCCCCCCTGAAAGAAAGAATGAAAGAAGGGACACATGCAGCATAGGGACCAGGTGGGATCTGAGAGAGGCTGCAGGCTGCTTGATGGTGTATACAGAGCCTGACTCTTGTTCCCGGGGATGTCCGGAGATGTGAAGGTGAGTGTCTTCTCTCTTGCCAGGGTGGGGGGGGGGTTGCCAGTGTATGGGGGGGGTGGTAGTGGAAGGCTGTCTTGGGTGGGGGCTGGGGTGTTGTTAGTCAATGTCAGGCTCCCTTCGGGGGGGGGGGGGTGTTGGTCAGTGTCAGGGTCTCTCCGTGGGGGGGAGCCTATATTTGTGTTGCTTAGGGCAGCACAAAACCTAAACACCACTGGTTCACACGGTAGAATTAGAAAGAATGGGAGAGATGAGCATCAAAGGAGGGCACATAAGTCCCACCGATTTTCAGAAAAGATGTACAGTATATTAGCTATCGCTGGTACAGAGGCAATGTTATGTTATCACCCATGCTGTTCATATGTGAGTAAACTTACCCTTGTGTGATAAGTTGAAGGCCTCACTGTTGCTACTCTCCCTAGGCGTGGTCGTCCTGTAAAAATGACTGCAAGAGCACAGCGCAGATTGCTACATGAGGTAAAGAAGAATCCCAGAGTGTCAGCTAAAGACCTACAGAAATCTCTGGCACATGCTAACATTTTTGTTGACACATCTACAATAAGGAAAACATTAAACAAGAATGGAGTACATGGGAGGACACCACGGAGAAAGCCATTGCTGTCCAAAAAGAATATTGCAGCACATTTGAAGTTTGCAAAAGAGCACCTGGATGTTCCACAGCACTACTGGCAAAATATACTGTGGACAGATGAAACCAAGATTGAGTTGTTTGGGAAGAACACACAACACTATGTGTGGAGAAAAAAAGGCACAGCACACCAACATCAAAACCTCATCCCCACTGTAAAACATGGCGGAGGGAGCATCATGGTTTGGGGCTGCTTTGCTGCCTCAGGGCCTGGACGGATTGTTGTCATTGATGGGAAAATGAATTCCAGAGTTTATCAAGACATTTTGCAGGAAAACGTACGACCATCTGTCCGCCAACTGAAGCTCCGCAGAGGATGGGTGATGCAACAGGACAATGACCCAAAGCATACAAGTAATTCAACAAAACAATGACTGCAACAGCACAGAATACGCCTTCTGGAGTGGCCCAGTCAGAGTCCTGACCTCAACCCGATTGAAATGCTGTGGCATGACCTTAAGAGAGCGATTCACACCAGACATCCCAAGAATATTGCTACATTGAAACAGTTTTGTGAAGAGGAGTGGTCCAAAATGACTCCAGATCGTTGTGCAGGTCTGATCTGCAACTACAGGAAACGTTTGGTTGAGGTTATTGCTGCCAAAGGAGGGTCAACCAGTTATTAAGTCCAAAGGTTCACATACTTTTTCCTCCCTGCACTGTGAATGTTTACATGTTATGTGCAATTAAACCATGGCAACATCTAATGTTTGTGTAGTATTATGTTCTGCAGACTGTTCTTCTTTTGTTGTGACTTACATGACGTTCAGAGCACATTTTATGCCCAATTCATGCAAAACTCCACGTAATCCCAAGGGGTTCACATACTTTTTCATGCAACTGTATTTAAGAATCACACACAAGGCATAGAGATGTATTAAATCTGGGACCATTCCAGAGAGGTGCTTGGGCACCGGACAGCTGCAATCTGACATCCCACTCTGGCCTGCACTCTACATACACCAGGAGCCATCATTGTGATCTTCCCCACAGAGGAAATGCTTCTCTCACTTATCAGTACTCTTCCTATGGATCTGCCATCCTGATCCAGGAACACACACAAATGCTTACTCTGCACACTCTCGGATCTAGAGATATACTAAGAGGGCATTCTCTATCTTGTTGGCTCTGAGGAATAAGGGATCTCCCTTCAAAATGCGTCAGCCTTTCGTGAGAGTCTCCCTGTCTGTGGGATTTTCACGCTGCTTGATTTCCTGTGATCACTCTTGGATACCATACGCTTTTTATACTGCTACGTTTGTGAGTACACATCTTATTTTAATAAAATCTTTGTATTGCTGAGGTAATGCGCAAGGTTGGTGCGCTTTCTTGTGTTCTTATTTGCAGTGTTGTTCAGACTTCCCCAGCCTTACAGAAGGGCTGCACAACCTTTGATCCCTTGGTGGCCGGGTTCTACGGAGGTCGATTTATCCACCTGCTCCGGATCTAGATCTCTGAGCGCTGGAGAGGTCATCTTGATTGGCAACCTATCATGGTACCATGCGTGCATTCACTGAGCTCCTGAGAGTGATCAGTTCTTTTACAAATGTCCGTAGAAGCAGTCTGCATGCCTAGGTGCTTGATTTTTTTAACCCTTTGGCTATGGAGGTGATTGGAACACCTAAATCCAATGATTTGGAGGGTTGTCACAATACTTTTGGCAATATAGTGTAATACGGCCTGAAGCAGAGGCCATGTTTTCCAAGGCCTGAATTCTCAAGTCTCACTGGCTTTACAGGACCATCCCTTAGAAAATGTTAGGTCATATCTGCGAGGTAGGAATATTGACTGAAGTGGCTTTTAAAATACCAGCCATCACTTTGTCTGTGTTTGTTTATGGAAATTTTTTCCCAATGCCAAAGGTCTTTTCTTTTCTCAGTGCCAGTGCATGCACATTCTGACTGTTGAAGTTCACATAATGGTGGATAAAAATGTATGTGACTATAGAGTAGGAAGATGGAGTGATACAGGAGTTTGCAATCTAACCAGGTGGATAGGCATTTTCCAAGCAGGCTCAGCCAGGGAGAGCTAGCTAGGGTCATAGAGGTGCCTTTAAACATAAAAATGTTCCCCATCGTTAAAGAAGGAAACTCATACATGCATATTAACTGACAATGGATCCCTGTGTCTACATATTTAGGAGACAGCTGCAGGGGAAGGGATATTGTAGGATGTAAAAGGTGTTTCTTGCTGGCTTAACTTAAAGTGTTTCTAAACCCACAAAAGTAAAATTAGTCTGTATATGCAGTAAAGCATGTCTGTTATACACACTGTGGAACCTAAGGGGTTAATCCTCTGCATTGTGTAAAAATGAGGTTTGATCCTCCCCTTCTTCCAGTGTTCCCCTCTTATCTCCTGATAAGATATATCATGTGGAGTCACTCTGCACATGCTCAGTTTGGTGTGTATTGCTAGAGAGGTTTTTTTTTTTTCTTGGGAGAGTGCATGTGATCAGCACAGGGCCAATCAGCACTGTCCAGACCGAGGTCAAGGGTTCTGCATCCTCTTAGAGCAGAAAGAACTCCTCCTACAAGCTTTAACATGTGCTCTGCTGGACACTGATAGAAGTCACAAATCTTCTCTAACTGCTGATGAGCAAAGGTATTTAGCAGTTTATATTTACTAAAATAATTACACTTCCATGTGTACTGTGGGAGACCAGATAGATTGAATGCAGGGCCCTGGGTTTAGTAACACTTTAAGTTATCAAATGGTTAAGGTGAACCTGTGGGAGGAGGGTTCCTAAACTGGTCACAATAGATACAGTAGGTATCTACAGATGCCTGCTTAGATCTTTAGATCATTTTCCACCCACCCTTGAATCCCCAATACCTGGAGCACAGATAGTGAACACAACACAGGGTTGGCCTAGGATTGTGAAAGTCTTCAGGCATTCCTAGGCACTGCAAGTTGAGGTATGATGCCTACCAATGGTAAGTATGGCCATTCTGCTCTGACATTGGGATGGGTCTAAAGGGGTATAGATAAAGAGGAGCTAAGCCTACTTGCTGTTAAACCTGTAGCACTACCCCCTTTCTATCTGAAAAACTAAATAGCTAGCTCTCTCTAGTTAACTAGAGGGGCGCTACACACAGCAAACATATGCCACAGTCTTTATACCCACACAATATGCTTTAAAAGACCTTGACACCAGTTAATGCTTTTATATAAATGCTTTAATTAAAACATAAAGCATGATGGATACATGTGTTATAAGTTTTTATTAGTTGCATTGCAAAATGAATAGGAATCCAACTGTTGTGGAAGTGTCAGATCCTATCCTTTTACCTCACCTCAATTTCATCCATAGCCATTTCCCAAATTTTGATAGCTGCCATTCTATTTTTGTAATTTATTTTGCTGAGGTGCATTTTTAAACATTGTCCACTTTCTCATGACTTTGCAATTGTTTCCAAGAAACCCTGAAGTGATTAATAAATAGCTGTCCTCCGCTAATCTTGAGGAAGTCTTACAGAGAGTTGCCCTTGACATCCCGATAGACAAACAAGGAAACACAGAATGAGGTCAGCACATTTGTCTTTTGAATCATTTTTACTATAAGGCTACTTTCACACTGAGGAGTTTTTGAAGCATTTTTCAGTTAAAAAAAAAACTGAAAAGCTCAAGAAAAATGCTTCCCTATGTATGTGAATGTATATCTATGTATGTTTTCACACTCAGGCAGTGCGGTGTAAAAACTCCTGCTTGCAGCATCTTAGAGGCGTGTTTGGTGAGTCAACAAAAACAGCCCAAAAACACCTCTTCTCATTAAAATCAATGGAAAACGCTTGAAAAAAGCCTCAAAAACGCCTCCGAGAAGCATTTCTGATGCAGTTTTTAAGTCACGTGTCCTTTAAAAACACTCAGAAAGCGAGGCAAAAGCGCGGTAAAAACGCCTATGCGTTTTTGCTTTCTTTTTGCGGTGGATCAGTGTGAAAGTAGCCTTAGAAGACAAAACAGGTGCCGAAGCCAGATGCCAAGCCTGAAGATACAGGTGTCAAAATGTTGTAAACCAAGGTGGAAGAAAACATCTACAGAAGGGAGACACTAAAGAGACATCAAAGAGAGGGTACTACTTCCACACATAATGTTCTAAGTTGAATTTTCCACCCAAACAGATTACTTTTTACCAGAATTTAGATCATAATAATCCTGCTTTTAAATCATAAGGCCATAGTCACATACCATTGTTACAGTATACATTACCTAAATGTAAACTAATGTCATGCTATGAACAAAATCTTCCACAGGAAAGCCAAACTGGAAATTACATTATCTGGCCAAAAAAGTTTGTGGACACATGACCTACAGTACTATATGACCCCAACCCTCAACTTTTGTGATTTTGGATGTTTCCACTGAAGAGTACCATTAATGTTGCCGTATACAAAGACATCTTAGGTAATTGTGTACTTCCTAGGTTGTGGCAACGGTTTGGGGAAGGCCCTTTTCTGTTGCAGCATTACTGTACCCTGTATACAAGACCAGCTCTGTAATGACATGATCAGGGGCGGACTGACAACTCATGGGGCCCCCGGGCAATAGGGGATCATGGAGCCCCTGTGTCCTCACTCACACTCAAACCACTCCCATAAAAAGCCTATGAAAGGTACCAGGGGCATCTCATGGGGCCCCCTACTGATCCCGGGCCCTTGGGCAGTGCCCGAGTGTCTGAATGGTCAGTCTGCCCCTGGACATGATATTATGAGTTTGGTATAGAAGAATTCAGGTGGAATACACAGAACCCTGACCTTAGCCTTACTGAACACATGTGAGATGGATTGGAATTCTGATTGCAAGCCAGGTTTTTTTTGTCAAAGTGCACAAATGCTTTTTTGGGTGACCTCACAAATGTTTTGGGAGAATGGGCACAAATTCCCATAGTTGCATAGGGAGGGCCAGCTGCATATTAATGCCCATGGTTTTAGAAAGAGAAGTTTAACAAGGTCCTATACAGTACACTATGTGTGATGGTCTGTGTGACCACAGGACCAAGATATAGCTGGGCCTTGCACCCAAGAACTAGACAACACTAGCTTAGGTGCAACTCTGGAACTCTTTATTGAACAGAAATACAGGTTTTTATACACTTCAAAAATAGGGGCAGTCCCCACATGAACAATAAAACAAATATTATACATTGGGATAAACATTCTACATAGAGTAGGTAAGAGCTTGATCATATTACCCTAACAGTACAAATGGTAAACAGTACAGCCAACGGCTAACAGTGATCTAATTAACAGCTATTCAACAGCTAGCAACTAAAATGTAACAGTGATATAATCGAACAGAAAGTGAATGAACAGTCAGGCACCCAGGCCAGCCAGGAGCCCACCCCAGACAGCCCGGCACCTTCAACCCTGAATACACAAAGTACATTACACATGCTGTCTTTCAGGTGTTTGCTTTCACTTGTATAATCTGTCCATCATAAGACAAAACTCATACAATATCTTTTGATTGCTTATCTAATCAGAAGGATGACATCTTGCACAGTGGCAATTACAATTACCCCTAGATGGTAATGTTTCTACAGAAGGCATATGCTTCTATGTTCTAGTCCCTTTAAAGATGTTGAATTCATATCTTTCAGCATTTGTTTTTATTGCCATGGCAGTAGGAGATGAAGATGTGATCACAGGAGACACAACAATACTGTTTACTGAGCTAAAAGTATCCTTTTTAAAACCTACCTGGATGTTCCCAGGAATTTTGACTGCAAGAAAAAATAGCTTTTAACAGAATTACATACATTGATAGGAGAATGCTTGGGATTCTACTGATGCCATTGTCTACAATGGATCCACCTACACCAAGGTGAAAGTGATGTCTGACCCTATGTCCTTACAATAATTCTAATAACCCAGTTTTCCCAGATATGTGTTTATTTGCCCTCGTACTGACCACCACTAGCAATATGAAGCATGTACAAATCTTTCATTTGAGTTAACAAGCTTTTTTTAGGTACTGATAAATATTGAAATAGTGCAAAACCTAGTGCCAAATATTGTAATTACATTATGTACACAAACCTCCCAGCTAATTGTTGTCACACAAGTGACTCAAACAGCATCCTTATTTGACATGGAAAAGATATGATTCCAAACTGCCTTGACCATATCCGGTAAGGCAAAGTTTTTATTTTTTTAGAGTTGATAGCCCTGGAGGATAAATTAAGCTTTGGTATTTACAAGATTAGCCACCCATCCAATCTTTTGCATTATGTATACCAGTTAATGGGGGAACTAATTACAGCTTCCAAAAACAGGGTGCAATGAATTACAGAGAAGGATTGCTCCTAATAACAATTTGTATTGGTGTACATGCAAGGGAAGCAAGGACCTCCTTTTCAAATTTGGCATTCAGTTTTGAACTACTTCAACCTTTATTTTTGAAGAAAAGAAGATAACACAGGAAATTTACCAGGAAAGAAACTGCTCACCATTTGGATGGGTAAACCTAGCATGGCTTTCATAATACAGTGCACAAAGATGGACAAATGTTTATTTTACTAATGCATTGGTGCCAAGTAAGGACCCTTTCACATGGACATTTCGATTGGGTCTGCCTGCCCGTTTTTCAGGCGGACCCTATCGGAACATCCATTCTCCTCCATGGAGCAGCGGGTGTAAACGTACATGTGTCCATTTACACCAGCTGACATCCTGTCTGATCTGCCAAAAAGAGACAGATGGGCATCCTTTCCGCTTTTGTCCATCGAATCGGATGACAGTCAGATGGAAATGGACAGGCAGGCCATTTCCATCTGACTCCCCATAGAGGATAGCAGGCCGTGTCCGTGTCTGCTCTGTATAAGCAGAGAGCACAGATGGACCTTTCATCCGCTTGCGCAGTAGGGATCAGCAGACAGATCCCCGCCGAGCAATCGGATTTGCTGATGAGTCTGCCCTGTGTGAAAGGGGTCTAAAAGGACAAGACAGAGACATTTAGGCCCCTTTTGCACTAGGCAGACCCATAAGTGGATCCACTTGCTCAGCAGGGGATCTGTCTGCTGACAGAGCGAGCAGATGACAGGCCCGTGTCCGCTCTGCTTATGTAGAGTGACCGGGACACAGCCGCTGTCCTCCATGGAGGGTCTGACGGAAACGGACTGCCTGTCCATTTCCATCCAACTGACATCCAATCCGATGGATGGAAGGAGAACGGATCTTCAACCATCTCTTTTTGGTGCACACACCTAGTGCATTATCCAAGGTTTATTGTTTTTCTCTCTATCCAGTGGCTGATTTCCCCGTCTGAGGAGGGCTGCACCCCTGGAGCATTTCCTTTGGTTGTCGCTGTCCTGGTACCCTTGGCTTCCCTTTTGGCTGTGCATATCCTGGGGTGCTGGAGAGTACATACAACATCTCTTTTTGGTGGATCAGTAATACCAATAATGGGGCACTGTACCTCCTACTAATACCAATGATGGGGCACTATTCCTCCTAGTAATACCAATGATGGGGCACTCTTCCTCCAACTAATACCAATGATGGGGCACTATTCCTCCCACTGATACCATTGATGGGGAACTATTTATCTCACTGACACCAATGATGGGACACTATTCATTGCACTGACACCAATGATGGGGCACTAGTCCTCCCACTAATACCAATGATGGGGCAGTGTTCCTCCAACTAATGCCAATGACTGGACATTATTCCTCCTTCCACTGACTACAAGCACTATGTCTTTAAATGAGCTATATGAGAGGGTGACTCAGGCTTTCTCTACAGTATTCTTCTCATAGTCCTTGTTTCCACTCAGAATCGTTATCATTATTAATTAATGAAGTATAAGGCCCCTTTCACGTGTATATTCTGATCAGGTCCACCTGCCCGTTTTTCAGGCAGACCCAATCGGAATCTAAATTCTCCTCTATGGACATCCAATCTGATCATTGGTATTAGTAGGACGTACAGTGCCCCATCATTGGTATTACTGATCCACCAAAAAGAGATGGTTGGAGATCCGTTCTCCTTCTATCCATCGGATTGGATGTCAGTCGGATGGAAACGGACAGGCATAATTGGTATTACTAGGAGGAATAGTGCCCCATCATTGGTTTTAGTAGAAGGAATAGTGCCCCATCATTGGTGTCAGTGGGATGAATAGTGCCCCATCATTGGTGTCAGTGTGAGGAATAGTGCCCCATCATTGGTGTCAGTGGGAGGAATAGTGCCCCATCATTGGTGTCAGTGGGATGAATAGTGCCCCATCATTGGTGTCAGTGGGATGAATAGTGCCTCATCATTGGTATCAGAGGAAGCAATAGTGCCCCATCATTGGTGTCAGTGGGATGAATAGTGCCCCATCATTGGTGTCAGTGGGAGGAATAGTGCCCCATCATTGGTGTCAGTGGGAGGAATAGTGCCCCATCATTGGTGTCAGTGGGATGAATAGTGCCCCATCATTGGTGTCAGTGGGAGGCATAGTGCCCCATCATTGGAATCAGTGGGATGAATAGTGCCCCATCATTGGTATCAGAGGAAGGAATAGTGACCAATCCTTGGTATTAGTTGAAGGAATAGTGCCCCATCCTTGGTATTAGTTGGAGGAATAGTACCTAATTGTTTATATCAGTAGGAGGAATTGTGCCTCATCATTGGTGTCAGTGGAAGGAAAAATGTCCCATAGTTGGTGCCAGTGGAAGAAATGGTGTCTCCTTGTTTGTGTCAGTGGGAGGAATAGTACTCCGAGGGCTGGATAGAGGGAAGCAAAGGGCTGCAGTTTGGAGACCACTGAGTTAGGGTGTTGCACATCTAAAGGGTCTTCTTCTAGAAGTGAGGTATTTCAACAGTATTGGGTGAGTGAGTCTTGCTCCTGTTTGAGAAAAAGCTGCCGTGCAGCTGCCTTGTATTCTTGGTTCTTTCCTAAATTGTACAGTTACATTATAGCTGCTTTACCCAGACAGACAATGCTTTCCAATTCAGCAATTATTTATTTTGCCTTCCTCTGTAATTTCAGCAATACAAGTATTTACCTCATTCTACTGGTGTGCAAGTGATGGTGAGAATTTTGTATAAAGAATGATTACATGCAGCTACACATACTACAGCAAAAATAAGTATTTTGTAGATTTTTTTTTAGAAATTGAGACTTATCACAAGTTTGAAATAACTTCTAAGCACTATGTGATGCCCTGACCCAAATACTGTAGCTCGGTGTACATGAGCAAACTCTTCTCTTCCCTGAATTGAATACTGCAGGGAAACAAATATGAGTTGCAGCATATACCATTTCATCCCTTGAACGTATGAAGGGTTCACTGAGAACCTCTGAATGCCTTAATGCACAAATATTAGGAAAAGGCTAAAGCCTAGAACAGTGGAGGAAGTTTAGGCAGGTCATGTGTGTACAAAGCCTAAAAGTGCCCATAGATTTGAGATGGCAATCTACTAATTGGGCAATTTTCAAGTGATTTGGTACATAACTGCATATCGATGAGCACCTTCAGACTATCCTAGTTTACTGACTTCAGGGGAAAAGTAATTACATAAGTCAGAAAACTTGGTTGTTTCCACCATGATAGGAGGAGCTCAGAATATCTGCATGATGTGCGCTACAGCTTGCACATGCAAAGCAATGCACAAAAATTATTTTGCGACCTGAGTGTTCCTGTTATGTCTGAAGCAGGGTTTGTCCTGCTAACAAATACTACAGCCAGCTTAGAAGGTAAAATTGGACTTGACAATATCAGAGTAACTTTATGGCAGGGGTAGACAACCCTGGAGAAACCAACCTAAATGAAAATGAAAGATCCAAAAACTCCTTGGTGCTCACTTTTATTTTATTTTTTTTAGGGGATAACCTAGGAAAGCCCATTGAAATGTATGATAAGCTTGAAGTACACAGGGGTCAGTATTAAGTAGTGCAGAGTTCAGAGGTCACTAGTAGCACAGTGTACAGGAGTCAGTAACGTTGTATGCAGAGGTCTGTTGTGTGTAACACACAGTGTAGGGGTAAGGAGTAAGTAATGCAGAGTGCGGGGGGGGGGGGGGTCTGCAGTTTGTAACACAGAGGTCAGGATTATGCAATGAAGAATGAAGGGGTCAGAAGTAATGCAGAGTGCAGAGGTCTGTAGTATGTAAGGTTTACTACAGGGGTCAGTAGTAAGCAACATAGAGGTCAGTTGTATGTATCACAGAGTGCAAGAGTCAGTAGTAAATAATGCAAAGTTCAGTGGCCAGTAGTAGTTAATGTAGAATGCAGATGTCTGTAGCATGTAACACACAGTGTAGGGGTAAGAAGTAGGTAATGCAGAGTGTGGGGAGTTCACAGTTTTTAAACACAGAATGCAGGGTCAGGATTATGTAATGAAGATTGCTGACCACAGGGGTCAGTAGTAAGCAACTTAAAGTTCAGAGGTCAGTTGTATGTATCACAGAGTGCAGAAGTCAGTAGTAAATAATGCAACGTTCAGTGGTCAGCAGTAGGTAATGCAGAATGCAGATGTCTGTAGCATGTAACACACAGTGCAGGGGTCAGGAGTAAGTAGCATAGTGTGCAGATGTCTGTAGTATGTAACACACAGTGTAGGGGTCAAGAGTAAGTATCTCAGGGTACAGAGGTCTGTCATTCTTAACACAGAATGCAGAGGTCAAAAACATGTAGTGCAAGAATCGGCAGTAATAATGCAGAGTTCAGAGGTCTGTAATATGTAACCCAGAGCATAGGGGTTAGGAGTAACTAACGCAGAATTCAGAGGTCAACAGTATGTAACACAGAGCACAGGGGACAGTGGTAAGTAACTCAGAGTTTTAAGGTTAGTATGTATTGTAAAAAGTGCAAGGGTCAGTAGTAACACGAGAGTTCAAAGGTCAGGTGAAAGTAATGCAGAGTGCAAGGGTCAGGAGTCAATAACACAGAATGCAGGGGTCATTATTAAAAAATGCCGAGTTTAGAGGTCAATAGTAAGTAATGCAGATTGTAAGAGTCAGCAGAAAGTAACAGAGAGTTCAGAGGTCATTAGTAAGTAATGTAGAGTGCATTAGTCAGTGGTATGTAATGGAGAGTTCAGAAGTAAATAGTGCAGAGGTCTGTAGTATGTATCTGAAACTATTGGGGGCAGGAATAAGTTACACACAGTGCAGAGGTCTGTAGAATGTAACACAGTGTAGGGGGTCAGTAGTAAGTAACAGGGAGTTCAGAGGTCATTAGTAAGTAGGTTAGAGTGCATTAGTCAGTGGTATGTAATGCAGAGTTCAGAAGTAAATAGTGCAGAGGTCTGTAGTATGTAACGCAGTGTAAGGGTCAGGAGTAAGTAAAGCATAGTGCAGGGGTCTGTAGTCTGTAAAACAGAATGCAGGGGTGAGGAGTACGTAATGCAGACTTCAGAGGATAGGATGTAATTTAGAGCACAGGAGTCAGCAGTGATAGAGTGCAGAGGCTGGTAGTATGTAAAGCAGAGTACAGGAGTCAATAGTAAGTAAAGCAGAATTCAGATGTCAGTAGTATGTATCACAGAGTGCAGGTGTCAGTAGTAAGTAATGCAAAGTTTCGAGGCCATAAGTAAATTGTGCATACTGCTGTGGTCAATAGTATGTATCTCAGAGTTTAGAGCTCAGTAGTAAGTAATGCAAAGTGAAAGGGTCAGTATAATAAAAGAAACACAGAGCTTACAGGTCAGTAGTAAGTACTCTATGGCACACAGGTCAGTAGGATGTAATGCAGAGCTCAGTAGAAAATAGCACAGCATGCAGGGGTCAGTAGTATGTAACAAGGAGTTCAGAGGTCAGTATTAAGTAATGCAGAGTTCAGGGGTCAGTACTCAGAACAAATCCCTCCTCCCTCTTTAAAAATCATTCACCAGACCTCAGATGCAGTGGTGCCCAGCTGAGTGAGGCAAGTCCTTTCAGGGTTCCCCTCAGCTGTATCATATGAAACATTGGAAATGAGGAGAAGCCTAAGATGCTCTCAGCTCTATACTCACATTGGCGGTTTGATCTGAGGTCTGGAAGGTGGTGAGAGCTGGTGGCATGGAAGAATCGCAGCCAACCCATCACATAGCCATGATCAGTGGGTAGATTGCGATTGACCAGTTGCCAACCCTAGTTCAATGGAGTAAGAGGTAGACAGGGAGGGGTGGATTAGGTTCTGAGCTCTAAAGCATATGGTTTAAATTCCCTCTTCTGTGGAGGTCTCTGTCTCAATCTCACGCCACATATTTTTTTTCTTCCACATTTTACAATACAAAGCGTTATTCTACACAGGGCTGCCTCCTAGAATGACAAGTATGCTGTCTAAAAGAGGATTGTGTGGGACCCACGCTAGAGGTGAATGACCGGAAAAAACCTCTGTTCGAAGGGGAAGTCATAGTGAATACAATCTCTCTAAACCCCCAGCTGAATGCACTTTCAACTGTATAGTGAAATAAAATTTAATTACTAATGACAGGAAATATTGCCTTGATATAATTTTAAAGCGCTGAGCAAACTGTTGGCGCTATATAAATCCTGTATAATAATAATAATAATTTGCCAACATTACATACAAGAGATTTTCTATATAAAATAGTTACATGAGCAGAATCTGGTAATCATCTGGGTGCCAAGGTCCTGTTGCTGTTGTACCAGCAGTGCCAGTAAACCTTCAGGCAGTTTTGAACTATGTTGCCTTCTAGTGTTAAAGTACAGTGGTACCTCAGTTTACGAACGCCTCGGTTAACGTAATTGTCGTTTTACAAATGAAAATCCGTTCAAAATAATGCAAATTTTTTTCAAAATACAAAGCATGTTTCCGCAGGACGCATTGCGCCTGGGATGTTTATAGCGCTGCCCCCATGCATGCTGGAGTCTGTGGGTAGCACATGGCGTTGAGTGTGGTGGTGTTGGAGCGGTTTTTGCATCAAGTTTTGGAGCCACTCTGGAAATTTTTTAACATGTCAATGTACAGTGTTTATGCCTTTAAAAGTGCACTTTATAAAGAGTTTTGAACAGATAAAAGACTTTTTTTTACTTTTTTCTGACCTCCAGAACAGATTAATTGGTTTTCAATGCATTCCTATGGGAAACCACGTTTCGGTTTACAAATTTTTTGCAACACAAAACATCCCAGAGAAGGCATTAAATTCATAAACTGACGTACCACTGTATTGTGAAAGGTGAAAGGCTTGATCTCACTCTACAAATGTTACAAAGCTCTCCCAAACTATAAACATTCAGACTGTCTTTGGCCAGAAGACTCATTTTAAAAACGACTCTCATATACATCTCTACAGTTACATGTAATCAACCTCATATTTACAGCTTAGGCTCAGTTCACACTCCTGTGTCTTAGAATCCGACTTGTGAGACCCAAAGTCGCCGGACATTTGAAATGCCATGTACAGTATCTCTATGAGAGCAGCTCCCATGGACACTACTGAAGTCGCTGCGACTTCAGAAAAGGTTCCTGCACTACTTTGACATGACTTTGATACAACTTCAGTGCCACGCAGTGTAAAAGTCCTTTCAAAGTCACTTCACAGTCATATCAAAGTCTTACTCCAAAGTTGCACTGAAAATCGTGCACCTTTGACGTCGGCTAGCGTGAACCAAGCCTTTGGTTTACTAAAAAAAAAACATTCAGCACAAAGAACAATCGGGCAGGCGGGGGTTAATAGAGTGGAGGGAGCTTTCATATGCACTTATCAAGAATGCCCAAAGAAAGCCCACCCTTTCCATCAACATTCTTCATTCATAGAAGCTGTACTATAACTTCTATGAATGAAAAATGATCTATGAATGGAGGACAGGCTGATCAATGGAATTCACCTCCCCCATTCATAGATCACGTTTTGTTCATAGCAGTTATAGTCCAGCTTCTATGAATGGAGGAGGTAGGTGAAAAGGGTGGACATAGTTGGACACCCTTAATGCGTGCATATGGCAGCTCCGTCAGCTCTATTAACCCCCTGATCAGAGGAGGAATATTTCCACTAATGCAGGAGCCAGAAGCACATTGAAAACATCTGATTGACAGCAAGTAATGACCTCAGTGCTGATTTATTTTCTTTCTTTTTTGGACTAAATTTTAATAGTGCAGGTGGTTCAATCTTAATCCCTAAGAGGATCAATCTAGTTATTGCACCTTTGTAGATTGTAAATTTGAACTAGGCAAATATAATAGACACACATTAATACAACTCTGTAATCAGCAATGCATCTATAAGTGGACTTTTTATAAATGCAAGCAGTGCAAGTACCTGACTTTGATTTGATATTGCCCTCTTGTAGTCCCTGTACAGTACAGCAGGGTTCCAGCATGAGAGGAAAAAAAACAGTTAAAGTGTTACTAAACCCACAACAGTAAAATCAGTCTGTATATGCAGAAAAGCATGCTTGTTATACTCATTGTGGAACCTAAGGGGTTAATCCTCTGCATTGTGCAAAAAGGTTGTTTGATCCTGTTTTCTCTGACCCTCCTCTTGTTCAAATGTCCACCTGATAAGACAGACTGAACCCTTAACCGCATTCACATGCTCAATTTGGTGTGTATTGCTTTTTTTTTTCTTGGGAGAGTGCATGTGATCAGCACAGGGCCAGTCAGCACTGACAGAGGTCAGGGGTTTTGTATCCTCCTAGAGCAGAAAGAAAATTCCTCCTACAAGCTTTACACCCCAGTCACATCAAACCCAACATTGAAATCGTGCGACTTACAGTGAAGTCGCACGATTTCAAAGTCAGCCGCGATTTGCAAAACATCTGACACAGATGTCTATGCAAATCGCACTAAAAGTATTGCATGTACTACTCTGGAAATTGCATGCCAATTCGTATCCCGTGTGACCGGGGTGTTAACCAGTTCTCTGCTGAAGTCACAAGACTGCTCTAACTGCTGATGAAAAAGGTATTTAGCAGTTCATATTTACTAAAATAATTGCACTTCCATGTTCTGTGTACTGTGAGAGACCAGATATAGTGAAAGCAGGGTCCTGGGTTTAGTAACACTTTAATGTGCTGACAAGGAACATGCTGATAGGGGGAGAAAGCAGAGTGACAGAGAGAATACCTCATAACTGTGCTGCTTCTACTTTTGCTGTCCAATCACAGACAGGGATAGGTCCAGGACAGTCTTTGCTGACATAAAGTGGGCTGAATGATGCTGGTCATCAGACTAAGAATTTCTTGTGGTGTAAGAGAAGTACTGCGGGAAGAGCTCTGAATTGCAACATATTGCAACAAACACAGCTTTTATATTGTATTTATATTTATCTTGCCATCTTGTTTTTCTTGTTGCCTGGAGTTCTGCTTTAGGTGACTAAATTCATCATTCTATGGTACCTTCCACATGTATTCACAAATTGAGTTATCCTGCAAACTGCACTAGAGACCTTTCTTCTAGAAACCTTATGGATAGCCGCTAATTTCAAAAGGTCAATAATAACATTTTTCAGACATTCATGTATGTCAGGGATTGATTCACATAATACTCAACTGCATCATATCCTAATGTGAGAGAGATAACAGTGTAAGATGAGGCTACATCTGCTGTGACCATCAAATATCTGTCCTGATATACTAATAGGGTGCCACGTATCCTTAGATAGGAAGACATCAATTTATAATTACATTTTTCATATAGTGTTTGTATGTATTATTTATTTTGTAAAAAGCATGTAAATGTTATTTTAATTTTATTATATTTAATCAATTGTTGTAATCATGCACACTTTGATTAGTAAGTGACTTAATGTAAATTATCATATAACTTCATTGGGCCTTAGACAAATTGACAAATGTTTTTTTTAAATTTTATATGTGAGATGAATTGGGGGTTTCACATTGGTAATATGGGGTAATATGCGTCCACTAGAGAAAGTATACCATACCCATAAAGTCTTATCAAAGTGAGGCTTGGGTTTGTTTCCTATTGTCCATGGCCCAAGGATGATACTGTATATAAAACGTGGTTATCAGGCACAGCCTTCATGTCCTTAAAAAAAAAAAATCAACTCTGACAAAATGCGTAGGAAGGAGCTGCATGCCGTGATATCACCACATTCCCAGAAGTTTCCTTGGAAGTCTTCATTCATTATTCCGGACAGTCTTTTTGTACAGTGCTGTTGGTATTTTGACAATATAAGTGCATCTACTTGTTTTTTAATAAAATAGTTGTCCAAATTTCACACTGTGTGGAGCATTTGTTTTTTTAACATAACACGCATATATGATGGCTGTTGACTGATGGTGAAAATTTATCATTGAAAATTCCCATTCTCCTGGCTGCCAGTCTGGAATACTGAAAGTGAATCCTTCCAGTCAGTGGCTATGATTGTGCAATGCATTGTTTGACCTCTCTATAATTTGAGGGTCATATATTTTTGGTAAGCCTTTGTGACGGGAGTGACTTTGGCTGGGGGGCCCATGGAACACAGCTCACTTTGGAGGGGTGGGGAGATCCCTGTCTCAGCTTCCCATATCCATCTTATGTGTAAGTCACCCTGTGCCTGTTAGGGGTACAGGGTGGAATGTCCTGATATTGTGTAGGCATGTATAGGTGGAGTGTGGGGGTTGGTCATTGTTTACTGCCAGGTGGTACATCCCATTGTTCTATTGTGTGTCTTGCTTGGGAGCAAACTATTATGGGATGTATGTGTTTGTGTACTGGCTTGGTGGGGGGGGTGTCTGCTGATGTGTCTCTGGTTGCTAGATTTGGTTTGCCGCGCCCTGTGTCCATAAGCAGGGAGGTGGGTTGTTCCCTTGAATGTTTATATCTGTGTTAAAATAAAGCAGTTTATTTCCTTCAAGGCTGGTGGTCTCTAGGCTTGTTTGGTCAGCGGTGGGGTCCGTGGTCAGTGTTTGGACAGGGAAGCGGGAGTCTAACGAAAATACCCTAGTGCAGTCAGGGTCCGGTTCTGTTACAGCCTTCTGGTGTGATTGCATGGTGGCAGAGATTCACATGGCATGGGATATACATTGTTTTGGACTCTTGACATCACTTCATTCATTAATTATTTACATTTATGGACTTTTTGGTATATATTATATTGTCATCTAGTGTATTAATCACTTATATTTTCTTATGGAGTTTACATGTATTTGTTCATCTGATAATGCAGCACAATAGGAAGAATAATTTTGGACTATGTCAGATACCTCATAGTGTGTGTGCTGCTTTTCATCATTCTTGAGAGTATGTTGCCCACAAGTGTGGTTTCATTTATGTTCTCCTAGGCTGCTTCCTCTCTGAGCCCTGGTTCACATTGATGCTGTGTGGAATTCACAGCATTTTCTGTGCAAATTCCATATCGCATTAGAATCACACCCCGTTCAAGCAAACTGCTGCAGGTGTGTATGTTAAGTTGACAATACCCCGAAAGCGGTCCGCAAAACGCAGTGCGATGTGCAGAATCGGATCGCATATGTGTGAATATCCATGCGATCTGTTTCTAGTTCGAACATAAAAAGGGTCCTGCACATTTTTGGTGTGGGTGCGGTGCAACTAGAGCCATACAAAATGTATGCCTCCGATTGCACCACACACAAAGCGCATGTGATTTGCACAGGAATGCGGTACGGTTCCTGTGTGAATCACATGCGATATACCGCACCGCATATATATGAACCCAGGCTTACAGTAGCACAAGGAAACACTCGCCATATAGTAGATTTTTGAATGTGTATGGATGAGCGCCTGGTACAAAAGTTCATCTCACTTAAAGTACTTTTTGAAACACTTGGTTAAGAGCATCAGATGCAGCCAACACATTTCAGGGGAACACAAGCTTTCCCCTTCTTCAGGGTATGAGCAGTCTGTGTTGGTAAAATCACAACATAATGCACAAAGGGATGCTACAGTGCCATCAGGGGATGCTAGTCTTCATCAAGCCTGAACACAGGTCCCTTTGTGCATTATTTTGTGGTTTTTAAGGTGGCACTGGAAGGAAGGTGTTTTTCTCCATAATATGTTGGCTGTATCTGATGCTCATACCCATTAAACGTATCAAAAAGTCTTTTAAAGTGGTTGTAAACCTCAGAAATGAAATATGAACAAAGCATATCCCTTTATAGTGTGTCCTTTTCTCAATTAAGAGCACTAGGTGTAGTTTCTGTCTGCTCTTCCATTCCTCTATCAGCATGAATCACTTCTGACAAGTTTTCCTGACACCAAGAGAAAAATGGTGACGAGGGAGGGACCTCCAGCAGGTTGACAGCCTCAGCTCTGGTCCTGTGAGCTGTGTGGAGGGGGTGTGTTCCTTCCCTCCAATCAGCACTCAGAGTTCTCGCTGTGCGTAATTTCAACTTTCCGCCCTTTTTTATCTAAACTCACAGACAAGCTGTATAAACCCAGCACTTTTTTTATAGGGTGTAGAGTAGAGATGACTGCAGATGGACAGGTACAACTTATGTAAGAGGATTTGTTTCATCTCTGTGTATCACCCGAGGCCAGTCACTTCACTGAATATATGTGAGGGTTTACAACTTCTTTAAGCGAGATGAACTTTTGTTTCAGGAGCTCCTCTACACACATTCAGAAATCTACTTGAGCTGTGTGGAAAACTCACAAGAACTTCAGCAGAAACAATCCCTGTCTCTTCTTTGAAAAAAGGTGTTAATGGGAAAACGTAAAGTGTTACTAAACAAACAATAAAATCAGTCTGTATATGCAGTAAAGCATGCTTGTTATACTCACTGTGGAACGTAAGGGGTTAATCCTCTGCATTGTATAAAACCACTGTTTGATCCTGACTTTTCTGATCCTCCCCTTCTTCCATTGTTCCCCTATTATCTCCTGATAAGACATATACTGTAGAGTCACTTTGCACATGCTCAGTTTGGTGTGTATTGCTAGAGAGGTTTTTTTTTCTTGGGAGAGTGCATGTGATCAGAACAGGGCCAATTAGCACTGTCCAGACAAAGGTCAGGAGTTCTGCATCCTCCTAGAGCAGAAAGAAAGCTCCTGCTACAAGGTTTAACCAGTGCTCTGCTGAACACTGATAGAAGTCACAAGACTGCTCTATCTGCTGATGAGAAAAGGTATTTAGCAGTTTATATTTACTTAAATAATTGCACTTCCACATTCTGTGTACTGCAGGAGACCAGATTAGAGTGAATGCAGGGTCCTGGGTTTAGTAACACTTTAAAGCCATAGAGCAGCAGACATTTTTCTGAGCAAATGTGAGCAATGTGACTCCCCTCTCCTGAACAATCCCCTCAATGTCTTCAAACAGGGGACATGGAGAGAATCATTATGTTTTTGCACCAGCAGTTCTAAAAGACTGGGAACAAACCCTCGACAATTTTGGCAGGGAAAGTTAAGAGACAATAAGACCTTTTGCTTTCTGGCTAGCACAGATTTGAGGTTTTTTTTAAACAGTAGGTTTGAAAAATAAACATTTTTTGGGATTACTAAAGTGCTCTATAGAACCTAAATCATTTAAGTGGTTGTAAAGCTTTGTAGTTTTTTTATTTTTCATTAAAATAACAAACATGTCCTACTTACCTGCTTTGTGTAATGGTCTTGCACAAAGCAGCCCTGATCCTCTTCTTGGGTCCCCTGCCGATGCTTTTTGGCCCCCACTCCCCCCCCCTGCCAAGTGCCCCCAGAGCAAGCTTCTTACTTTGGGGGCACTCGTGCATGCTCACTTCCAAGCCAGCCCTGTGTCAATAAGACATCCCCCTCCCACCGCTCTTCCCTCACTGGCTGTGATTAACAGCAATGGGAGCCAATGGCTGCCACTGCTGTCTCTCAGTCAATGAGAAGAGAGAGACCCAGGAGAGCTGAGGCTCTTGTGCACAGCACTGGATCGCAGTCAGGCTCAGATAAGTATTAGGGGGGCTGAGTGAGATGCTGCACACTGAAGGTTTTTTTACCTTCAATGTTTGGAATGCATGAAGGTAAAAAATGTTCAGCCTTAAGAACCACTTTAAAGCTGAACTTCAGGAAACCTAAACATTCTCCCTTGATCTTTTCTGTCTAGGGGATTTGGATAAGCAGATTTACTTACTCGATCCACTGCTAGATTGGTCGCTGCAGCCTCCTCTCCCCCATGCTCTGGTAATCCAAGGTCCTCTGATTTCATCAAGACTGAGGCCGGGTCCATAGTCCATGAACGTGAGGACATCAAAGGACAGTCCATTGCTGAAGCATTGAGGAGTGAAGTCTGTCAGGGGAACAGAGGACTGGGTAACTAAAAGTTCTTTTACTGTCTTTTACTGACAAAACAAGCAGATAACCCTTGCAGTGTAGGTGTCAGGGATCCCCTCGATCCCCGCCGCGATGGTCCCGGCGCAGGCGCAGTATGCCGCCCTGTGCAGGGACTCGAGCACTGGGTCCGGGCCGGCCGCGGCGTTCGAGTTCGCGCATGCGCAGTAGAAGCCGCGGCCGCCCGCTGGGCACCAATGGCAGCGCAGGGCGGGATATTTAAACGACCCTGAGCTGTCATTCAGTGCCTTCTGGTCTTACCTGTATCCTGTATCCGTGAACCTGTGTATTGTAAGTTGCTGACCCGGATTGTACCTGACCTTGCTGTATTTCTCCTGCCCAGACCCTTGCTTTGCCTGACCTCTCTCCTGAATGCCCCCTATTGGATTTGACCTGCTGTTGCTGACCTGGCCTGTGACCCGACTATTCTATGCCCGCTGCCTTGTACCTTGCCATCCTCTCTGTTACCGACCCGGCCCGTCTGACCTTGCTCATCCATCCATCCATCCATCCATCCCGTGCAGTGGGGTCTGCTGACCTCCTCATATCAGACTCTTCCCCGTGGGAGCCCTTGGCGCATACCACTACCACTGACGGACGCACCCAGTAGCCACGACCTGGTCTCAGGGGGCTCCAAGTCCATCCCCACCATCAGGGGCCCTGGTGAACAAGCACCCTGGGACTTAGACTCCGTGCGCTGGGGACGCCTACTCAGTGGAGTGCTAGTGGTACCGCCAGGCGGTCCCTTACTGTACCAGAAGGCCATGACTGAGTCTAGAGGAGGGCCCTCGCCGCTTGAGGAGATCTGCAGGCACCTGTCTAACTTGACGCAGGCCGTATCGGCCCTGCAGGACAGATGTCAGCAGATTGAGAATCACTTCCAGACCTGCACTATATCCGTTTCTGCCCCACAGGCCGCGGTCCCCGCACCCCCGGCCGTAGCAGCCCCTGTACCGGTTTCTGGGGCATCCGCCCCACTCCCGGCGGCCGAACCCCGAGTACCCCTACCGGAACGGTTTCACGGGGACCGCACACGCTTCAGGTCATTCCGTGAGTCCTGTCTCCTCTATTTTGAGTTGCAACCACGAACCTTTGTGACTGAATCCGTGAAGGTGGGGTTCGTCATCTCCCTCCTGCAGGGTGAACCCCAAGACTGGGCCCACCGACTGCGGGGAAAAAATGACCCTCACCTTAGCTCGGTTGACTTTTTTTTTGACGCAATGGCCATCCTATACGATGACCCACAGCGGGCAGCTTCTGCTGAAGCTACTTTGTACACGCTCCGGCAAGGCCGCCGAGCGGCGAAGGAGTACGCGTCTGAATTTAGGCGCTGGATGGGGGACACACGTTGGAACGAGTTTGCTCTCCTGCATCAGTTCCGTATAGGCCTATCAGAAGGCCTGAAAGATGAGCTCGCCCGGGTGGAGGTGCCTGAGACTTTAGAGGACTTAATTGCACTGACTATTAAGATTGACCGTAGACTGCGGGAACGCAGGTTTGAGAGGTCCGGCCAGGGTCATGGAAATCCCTGGGGGCCATTTCAAGGGCCCAGTCAAGCACCTAGGCCAAACATCCAGAACCGGCCACCTGGAGATATCCCTGAACCTATGCAACTCGGCCTGGCGCGGCCTAAACTATCTCCAGAGGAACATCAGCGCAGACGATCCCAGAACCTGTGCCTCTACTGTGGCGAAGCTGGTCATATGGTACGATCCTGCCTGCAGAAACTGAGTAAGTGCACCTCTTCTTCCTTGTCCATTGGCAATGTTAGTCCATCCCAATACTTAGTGGTGCCCCTTTCCTTTCAGCTTCCGGAAAGGACCGTGGAAGTGTCGGCCATAGTTGATTCGGGGGCATGCAGCTGCTTCCTGGACATTAAGTTTGCTTACCAGCAGGGTATTCCTCTCAAATTGAAACAGAAGGGGTTCAATATTTATTTGGCTGACGGTTCCCGGATAAAATCAGGGGTGGTGAACCAGGAAACCCCCTCCATCGCCACTGTCATTGCCGGCCAGCACCAGGAACTGCTCCGCCTGGATGCTATAGCTTCACCCCTCTTCCCAGTCATTTTGGGGCTCCCATGGTTACGGGCCCATAACCCCCAAATTGACTGGGAGACCGGAGTAATTTCGTTCCCTTCTCCATACTGTCGGGTATACTGCCGCACTTCGGGCCCGGGGGTCCCCCAAATCCTCCTGTGCTCTGAGGGGGAAGTTGAATTAAAACAGGTAATCCCGGCAGCCTACCATGAGTTTCTAGATGTGTTCAGCAAGCGGGGAGCTGATACTCTACCCCCCCACCGCCCTTATGACTGTCCCGTTGACCTGTTACCCGGTTCAGAAATTCCTTTTGGGCGAATCTTCCCCCTTTCAGAGCTCGAATTGGGAGCCCTGAAGGAATATATCGAGGACAGCCTCCAGAAGGGTTTCATCCGCCCCTCCACTTCACCGGCGGGGGCGGGAATTTTCTTTGTTGAAAAAAAGGACAAAACCTTGAGGCCGTGTATCGATTACAGGGAGTTGAACAGGGTCACGATAAAGAACCGTTACCCACTGCCGTTAGTACCAGAATTGTTCCAAAGTTTAAAAACAGCAGTGGTTTTTACAAAGCTGGATTTGAGGGGAGCATACAACTTGGTTCGCATAAGGGAGGGGGACGAGTGGAAGACGGCCTTCCGCACCCGCTTCGGCCATTTTGAATATTTGGTCATGCCGTTCGGGTTGTGTAATGCTCCGGCCACGTTTCAACACTTTGTGAATGACATTTTTAGGGACTTCCTGGATGTCTTTGTTATCGTCTATCTAGACGACATTTTGATTTTCTCCCCTTCCTTGGGGGAACACAGAATACATGTAGCGAGGGTATTGGGGCGATTGCGGCAGCATGGGTTGTACGCCAAGGCAGAGAAATGTTGTTTCGAACAATCCAGCATTACTTTCTTGGGCCTGATCATCTCCACCGCGGGGGTCGCGATGGATCCCCAGAAAGTCGCTGCAATACTGGATTGGCCTGAACCCACGGACAGGAAAGGCGTCCAACGGTTTATTGGTTTTGCAAATTTTTACCGAAAGTTCATCAAGAACTTCTCGGGTCTGGTCTCCCCCATTACTCAGCTAACCAAGCTGGGAACCCGGTTCAGATGGACACCTGAAGCTCAGAAAGCTTTTGAAGCCTTGAAGAAGTTGTTCACCTCGGCACCCATTTTGGGTCACCCAGACGCCGCCCTGCCCTACATCCTGGAAGTGGATGCATCGGAGAATGCGGTAGGTTCCATTCTCTCCCAGCGGAAGGGCACCAAGGAATTGCTCCATCCTGTAGCTTTCTTCTCACGGAAGCTTACCCCAGCAGAGAAGAATTATGATATCGGTGATCGAGAGCTACTGGCGATCAAAACGGCATTAGAGGAATGGAGGTACCTGCTGGAAGGTGCTATGCACCCCATCTTAATTTTTACTGATCACAAAAACCTAGAATATCTGAGAACCGCCAAGCGTTTACGCCCGCGACAGGCAAGATGGGCACTATTCTTTTCTAGATTCAACTTCCACATTACGTACCGGCCTGGATCAAAGAACACTAAGCCAGATGCGTTATCACGTATGTACGAGGACGCCAAGGAGACCCCAGTACCCGACACCATCTTGTCCTCGGGAAACTTCTTGGCCCTTCAGTCGGACCTTCGTTCCAAGATAATGGAGGCATCCACAACCGTCTCTACCTCAGCCGGAGGGCTCCTCCAGAACAAGGGGGGACTCCTATGGAGGGAAGATCGGATTGTGGTGCCGGAGGAAGCCCGAACCCTGGTCTTGGGCCATTGCCATGACCACCCGATGGCGGGGCACTTTGGCCCAGAAAAGACCCTGGAACTTCTCCGACGCTCCTTCTGGTGGCCGGACATGGCTAAAGATTGTAAGGGCTATGTAAGGTCCTGTATCACCTGCCAAAAGAATAAGCCTTCCAGAAACAAAGTTTGGGGTCTGCTGCGACCCTTACCGATTCCTGAACGGCCTTGGCAAAAGATATCGTTAGACTTTATAGTCGAGCTTCCGTCATCACTAGACCACACAGCAATCCTGGTGGTCGTAGACCGCTTGTCCAAGATGGCCCACTTCATCCCGTTGAGGAAAACCCCCTCGGCAGCCGAGACTGCGCGAGTTTTCATTCGTGAGGTAGTAAGGCTGCATGGGGTCCCCGAAGACATTGTCTCAGACCGAGGGGTCCAGTTCACGTCGAGATTTTGGAGGGCACTGTGCAAAGCCCTGGACATCAAATTGTCCCTTTCCTCTGCATTCCACCCTCAAACTAACGGTCAAACCAAAAGGACCAATCAGACCCTGGAGCAATACTTGAGATGCTACACTTCATTTACTCAAGATGACTGGATGCCACTTCTCCCCCTAGCGGAATTCGCATACAACAATGCCCGTCACTCAGCGACGGGCCAGTCCCCGTTCTTTGCCAACTATGGGTTTCACCCTGTCTTCCTCCCGGATTTGGTCCCGGAATGCCCAGTACCAGCATCGCAAGACGTAGTAACGTTTTTCTCCACAAACAATAAGAAGCTTCAAGAGGCCATCAGTCGGGCCCAGGAAGACTACAGGAAGGCATTCAACAGGAAACGGAGGGGAGATCTTGTGTTGCGGCCTGGGGAGAAGGTTTGGCTAGCGACGTCCAATTTAAAGATGCTTTGTCCGTCGAAGAAATTGGGACCCAAGTTTATAGGCCCCTTCTGCATTAAACGGATGGTCAACGAAGCGGCCTACGAACTCGTCCTTCCTGACACACTCAAAATCCACCCAGTCTTCCATGTGTCTCTGCTGAAGCCAGTAATCCCAGATGCCTTCCCTGACCGAGAATCTAGACCCCCGGAAGCCATTACGGTCGAGGGTGAGGAGGAATTTGAGGTGGAATCAATCCTGAAGTGCCGAAGGAGGGGGGGCCAGGCCCAATTCCTAATCAAATGGAAGGGCTATGGCCCTGAGGACAATTCCTGGGAACCAGCCCGGAATGTCCATGCACCTAGACTTGTCCGGAGGTTCTTTCGCGATCACCCGTGGTGGAGAGATCGGGTGGGCATCCGGAGGTTGCCCGTAGGGGGGGGCAATGTCAGGAATCCCCTCGATCCCCGCCGCGATGGTCCCGGCGCAGGCGCAGTATGCCGCCCTGTGCAGGGACTCGAGCACTGGGTCCGGGCCGGCCGCGGCGTTCGAGTTCGCGCATGCGCAGTAGAAGCCGCGGCCGCCCGCTGGGCACCAATGGCAGCGCAGGGCGGGATATTTAAACGACCCTGAGCTGTCATTCAGTGCCTTCTGGTCTTACCTGTATCCTGTATCCGTGAACCTGTGTATTGTAAGTTGCTGACCCGGATTGTACCTGACCTTGCTGTATTTCTCCTGCCCAGACCCTTGCTTTGCCTGACCTCTCTCCTGAATGCCCCCTATTGGATTTGACCTGCTGTTGCTGACCTGGCGTGTGACCCGACTATTCTATGCCCGCTGCCTTGTACCTTGCCGTCCTCTCTGTTACCGACCCGGCCCGTCTGACCTTGCTCATCCATCCATCCATCCCGTGCAGTGGGGTCTGCTGACCTCCTCATATCAGACTCTTCCCCGTGGGAGCCCTTGGCGCATACCACTACCACTGACGGACGCACCCAGTAGCCACGACCTGGTCTCAGGGGGCTCCAAGTCCATCCCCACCATCAGGGGCCCTGGTGAACAAGCACCCTGGGACTTAGACTCCGTGTGCTGGGGACGCCTACTAGGTGGAGTGCTAGTGGTACCGCCAGGCGGTCCCTTACAGTAGGCACAGCCCCACTGCATGGGAGAATTTTAGTTACCTGAGTTAGGCTTTTGGAAAGGATACTATAGGTTTTTGTTATCAGACATTTTGACTTTAACTAGCTTCCAGTTTACTATTAGGCCTAGTTCACACTGGCATGAAAAGCAGGTGTTTAAGGGGCTTTTTACCACTTCTCAAACACGTATGGAAATGATACTATGGATAACACAAAGTGCTATTTACATTATCGAAACATGAAGTGCTAGCCCCGCGTCTCTTCAAAATTGAAGCCTCATGTCGAGTCCGGAGGAGTTTGAAGCCTTTCAACGCCTTTCATTCTAGTCTATGGTGACGCTCCCCAAATGCGCTGGCAGGCATTTGCAGGACATTTGCGGCATGTTAATAACATTACAGTTTATTTTAGGCATTTGTGGTGAGGTTTTAACACTTATAAAACGCTTCAAAACTGCACATAGGGCATTTGGGGAGCAATTTTAACACTTATAAAATGCTAGTCTAAAGCCCATACTAGAGCTCATTATCGCCTGGCTAACACCCATACTAATGCTATAGGAGCGATTGTTAATAATCTTTACTCTGCAACTCTTTCACATGGATGTAATGTCCTCTCAATTACCCTTGTTACCATAGAAAGGCAGGAATCCACAGTGTCTGTGTAGCTGCAGACCAACAACTTTCCTCAAACCAGGGAGTACTTAAAGCGAAGCTCCACCCAAAAGGGGAAGTTTCGCTTTAATGCTTCCCATTAAGGATTGCCACCTTTGGGGAGCGAGGGGTACCTGAATTTGACAGGTTCCTGCTCCCACGGCGATCAGAAGCAGAAGTCGTCCTCCCCCTCTACCCGTAGTCTTCTGAGTCATGTGACAGATCCCAGAAGATGACGGGACCATTCACAAAGCGCAGAGCTACTCGCACATGTGCAGTGGGCACCCGGCTGTGAAGCCGCAAGCTGTCACAGCAGGGTGTCCACACTGAAGATGTCGGGGAGAGAAGACGGCCGGTGAAACCAGCCGTGGTGAGGACACCGCTGGACCGAGGGACAGGTAAGTGGCTGTATTTTAAAAGTCAGCAGCTACAGTTTTTGTAGCTGCTGACTTTTATTTATTTTTTTTTTTTAAATCAACTGGAACTCCACTTTAAAGACCAAGTGAACTCTGCTTATATAATTACTATAATACAGCCTGGCTGCATATACAGTAATACATATGGAGATCTTTTACTTATTGTTTATATTGGTAGGTACTGCAGCATAGCTTAAAAACCCTAAGCTGCGTGCACATAGGACAGTCAGACCATGGTATTGTACACAAAGTAGAGGTTTCATAAGTTAGGCCAATTAATGAAATTTAAAGATTATTTATAAGTACCTGCTTTCTGCAGTAGTTTTGCACAGAGCAGCCTGGATCCTCCTCTTCTCGGGTCCTCTGCCAGTGCTCCTAGTCTCAGGTGCCCCCATAGTGAACAGCTTGCTATGGCGGCACCTGAGCAGGCGCTCCTGAGCTGTGACTCTGCGTGTCCATTCACACACAGAGCTGCAGCTTGGCCTCACCCCCTCCCTCTCCTGATTGGCTGTGATTGATGCTCCCACTGCTGCCTCAGCCAATCAGGAGTGAGAGTGCCCGGAGAACTAGGCTCTTGTGGACATTGCTGGATCAAGATGGGGCTCAGGTAAGTGTTTGGGAGGGCTGCTACACACAAGGTTTTTTACCTTCATGCATAGAATGCATGAAGGTAAAAAACCTTGAGACTTTAGAACCACTTTAAAGTGTTACTAAAGTAAATTTTTTAAAAGTAAAATACCAAGCATGTTATACTCACCTGCTCTGTGCAATGGTATTGCACAGAGCAACCCTGATACTCCACTTCTTGGGTCCCCCACCAATGATCTTGGCTCCTCCTCCTCTTTGTGTGTCCACATAGCAAGCCACTTGTTATGGAGGTATACAGTGTGTGCACGCTCCCAAACTGTGTGTCTATGGAGCCACGCTCCTTAGACTTGCACAGCAAGACTTAGCCCCCCCCCCCCCCCCCCCCACTTCCTCCTCATTACATTTGATTGACAGCAGCAGGAGCCAAAGGCTCCTCCTGCTGTTTAAGCGCTGTGTGAAGAGGAAGAGAGGGGAGAAGAGATGCAGCCATGTACAGCACTGGATCTGTTCTCCCCTCTCCTCCCCTTCACACAGGGAAAAGGGGGTGGAGGCAGAGAAATAAAAAAACATTTTTTACTTGCAAGGAATGCATTAGGGTAAAAATGTTTTTAGCTTTAGTATCACTTTAATAAAGGATATGTGAAGAAAGTTCCTAAAGTAAACATACATTATATGACGTTTTCATCTGTTTTAGCATGGGTTCTTGCTGTTGGCTCTGAGCAGAAGTGGAAGTGGCACTGAGGCCAGTTGAACCAGACTCTATGAAAAAGGAAAACATTTAGGACCTTGAAATGCTATTTTTCTATTGACAGAAGGAAAGAGAACCAGTATATCTTAAACTGACCCTGTCAGGGGGCAGAACATTGTCCAACAGCAATATTTTGTAAAAAAAAGGAAGGTTGATACATGCTTCTCAAGAGCTTCAGGCCCCAATACTCTCGGACATTGCTAGGCATGTCGGATGGCATGTCTCCTGTTGGCCACGGCGGTTCTTCCCGAAACACCTATGGACACAAATCACAGTTAAACAAAAACTGATAAAGGCTCTTACATTCCCCACGGTACATTGTTGTTTGTGTTCCTACTATAAATATTTATGGCACTTTCTGTACTTTTGACCACGCAAAGCAGGGGAAATCTTCCTAACCGGTATAAAGCTAGCTTGGAATCCGTGTTCATTCTTTCCAAAATTAAATAAATGTTTTGGTCAAAGTTCTATTTTATGTAAATTTGTTAAATTCAGTTGTATATAACAATTACATTATATTGTTTATCAATCATATAATGCATACGCAGAATACAAACGTTCTCTTTAATTACCTTTGTCCTGAGTGCAAAGAGGCCATGCCCCGGACTTCCTGGTGTCTTTCATCATCTGCCAAGGTCAAGGCTGCCTTGTCTTCCCATGCCTGTACAACACGGGGCACACAGTGGGTCAGAGTTTTCTCACCAGGACACAGAACTCACTCAAAGGAAGGCTGTGAGTAAAAGCTTGGGGATGACACAGTCCATTGTGTAACTGGCTGTGAGCTCCATGTAGCCTCCAGGTCTTTCAATGCTTGAGCTACACACTGGCTAATGTAAATGCCCAGAAAAAGAATAAAGACTATATAAAGAATGTATCGGACATAAAAATAAAATTATATATATATATATATATATATATATATATATATATATATATAAATAAACACACACATACTATCTAATGATCCTTCCTGTTACCAAGCTTTGCCAATGACACTATTTAGCAACTATATGACTATGGTTATGTGCTTGGACTCATGGCAATCAATTTCTTTACCAGTAACCTATTTTAGTACTTGGTTGTTATAGGCTACTGCACATTAACTTATTTACTTGATAATTATTATCTATGTGGACTAGGCTATGATACACAGCAAAATTGAATTGCCCATGGGACTTTAACCACTTCCCATCCACCCTATAGCAGAAGTACTGCTACAGGGCGGCACGGTGTGCAAATTCCGTGTATATATACCTGCGTGGCCATTCGCGGCCTTGGCTGTCAATCAACGGGTCCCAATCAGTGATTACTCGCCAGCGCCCGGTGATTGCTGAGCATCTCCGACAGGGGGGAGAACTGTTTGTAAACAAAACAGTTCTCTCCCCTGTCAGCGCCTGAACATTGCTTTGCATGGCTGTGCATAACAGAGCCATGCAAAGCAGTGTGCTTGCAGTGAAGCACAAACACAAGACACAATGTAAAACAGCACACGGTTAACCCTTTGACCTCCCCAAATGTTAACCCCTTCCTGCCCAATGCCATTAGTATAAGGTCAGTGGTTTTTATTTTTAGCACTGATCATTGTATTGGTGTCACTGGGGATGTCAGTAACACCAAGTCAGTTCCCCCCAGTGTCAGAATGTCCACCACAGTCCTGCTATAAGTCGCCGATCGCCACCATTACTAGTAAAAATATAAAATAAAATCCCGGTATATATACCCCCATTTGTAAACACTAGAACTTTCATGTAAACCAATTCATTTACACATATTGGGTTTTATTCTTTTAGCAAAGACATGTCGCAGAATACAGTTTGGCCTAAATTTATGATGAAATTAGATTTTTTTTATTTTTTCTACTGGACATGTTTAATAGCAAAAAGTAAAAAATATTGTTTTTTCTCAAAATTGTTGGTCTTTTTTTTTCATAGCGCAAAAAATAAAAACCTCACAGGTGATCAATCGAAAGAAAGCTCTATTTGTGGGGAAAAAAGGATGTAAATTTCATTTGGGTGCAGCGTTGCATGATCACTCAATTGTCAGTTAAAGTAATGCAGCGCCGTAACGCAAAAAATGGCCTGGTCAGGAAGGGGGTTAAATACTCTGGAGGGCAAGTGGTTAAAAGGTACATCAGCAAGTACACAATCAAAATTGTGAGCTAAAGATTAATTGACAGTTTATTGATGCAAAAATAGGTAAAATCTCATTGTATGAATAGAGGATTTGTTTAAAATATACATAGCTGATTTGATACAGTTCACAATACTTTTACATATTGATTGCATTATATAAATGATTGTTTTAATCTCATATTATTTCCACTTAATGTTAGGAGTATTCTGCTGCAATGATATTTTAGCTATTTTTGTATCAATAAACTGTAAATTAATTTATAAGATGTTGATAATGTAGTTGGTGTGGTAACATTTAAAGACATGGGCATTTCAATCTTGCTATGTATTTAGGAGTTTGGGGAAAGTGGACAGCACTCTGTGTACCAGATCATAATAAATATATTGAGCTATAGGCCATGGACAAAAGCACTACGTCTGGGGGAATCAATGGTGGAGAAGGATCTGGGAGTTCTGGTAGATCAGAAGCTTAATAATGGCATGCAATGCCAAGCTGCGGTTTCTAAAGCGAGCAAAATCCTCTCTTGTATTAAAAGAGGTATAGACTCCAGAGAAGGAGATATCATTTTACCCCTGTACAAATCATTAGTAATACCTCATCTGGAATATGCAGTTCAATTTTGGGCACCAATTCACAAAAAGAACATTTGGGAACTGGAGAAAGTACAGAGAAGGGCAACCAAACTGATAAGAGGCATGGAGGAGCTCAGCTATGAGGAAAGATTAGAGGAACTAAATGTATTCTCTCTTAAGAAGAGGAGATTAAAAGGGGGATATGATCAACATGTATAAATACATCAGTGGTTCATATAGTGAACTCGGTGTAAAGCTATTCATCCTGAGGTCATCACAGAGGACAAGGGGGCACTCTTTACATCTGGAGGAAAAGAAATTTAATCTCCAGACATGGAACGGTTTCTTCACAGTGAGAGCTGTGAAAATGTGGAATAGACTCCCTCAAGAGTTGATTCTGGCCAGCTCAGTGGATTGCTTTAAAAAAAGTCCTGGATTCTTTCTTGGATACACAGAATATAACTGAATATAACATTTATAGGTAAAGTTGATCCAGGGAATATCCGATTGCCTCTCGGGGATCAGGAAGGAATTTTTTTCCCTGCAAGAGCAAATTGGATCATGCTTTGCTGGGGGTTTTTTTGCCTTCCTCTGGATCAACTGTGGGTGTAGGATTATAATTTCTTATTTTTTAATGGTTGAACTGGATGGACTTTTGTATTTTTTCAGCCAGACTAACTATGTAACTATCTCCTGTGTATAAGTTTATGTCCAATATGCCTTTTTTACTAGGCTTTGTTCCAAAATATTACAGTTATTTTTAGACTACAATATTTCCAGTTAAAGTGGTAACAGATTGGTAGAAATCTTTACCCAATAGCAATCAGGCTTAGAAGATAAATATAGTATGTTAAAATCACCAAATGTTTATTGGTACCATATGGTATTATAACATGGACAATGTTTCATAGGTGATAACTAAGTGGATGATTGGACTGACTGGAACATACTCTGGAAGCACATGTTGTTTATTAGGCTTCATGCACACTGGGCTTAAAAAATGCCAGTTCCCTTGGAAGAAAAAAAAAATGCTCATATAAAGCATTTTTGCACACACGTTTAGCTGCGTTTAGCATTTTTTCTGCCAGAAAACTCCAATCAAAAACACAAACCATAAGGATTTTTTTCTGCCTCTAAACACCAAGCTTAAATAATGCCTTTAAACGTCCTAATGTGCAAATGATAGGAGTGAGCTGCTCCTGCAAAACACAAAACTCCTGTATAAGCAGCGATTTGTAAGCCAATGTGCATGAACCCTCATAAGGCTGACAAAAGAAAGCTAATCATGTCATGAGATACCAGAAGATCATTTGTAAGATGCACATGCACAGGACTTACACCATCAATGATGTGCCAAAGGCCAGAGAGAGAAGACATCAGGTTAGAGGAAAAGATCACAGCAGCTATAGAAAGAGAGTGAGGTTGGCCTATGGTATAGAGGATTACAGTACAACAAAGGTAAGCTTGGAGAGGATTACATTTATATTAAGGAGGGTTAATGTTAGTGTTACAGAAAGGGCTAGTGTAAGGGAGGGCTTTGAAGTTGGAAGTTGCTTTCAGCAGCAAGACCCCAGTGCCAAACCATACCAGCGCCAAACTCCATGTGCTGCATGCTAATGTGTAAAACTGACCCCAGATTGTATAAATGTGTTAGGGACCTTGGATGCTAAAGTGTATCTAAACCCAAAAACAAAAATCTCCTGTATTCTCAATCCCATTTATTGTAGGCCACTTGAGCAACCAGAAGCTGTAGTCCTGGACAGAAGCACATAGAAAGGTTTTAAAAAAATTAAAAAAGGGATTTCTGGCTATTTTTTCTTAGTTTAGATAATCAGTATCAGCTTTTTTGTTGCAGTCTGTGTCATAACTGGAGAGATACACTGCCCATAGCACCCATCTAGATTTCTTTGTGTGCACATTTTCAAACCTGCACTGCAAAAATAACAATTAGATGTCCCCTGATTAGTATAGGCAACATGACATTTCACCAATTTGAAACACTTTTCTTTCAGCAGGTTTAGTACTGAGCCAAAATGGCTTACTTTTGCAGGGAAGGACTGAGCTGAGGGGCAATTTCATCCCCAAGCCAGTGCTAATAAAGTATGATGGTCTGTTGGACCATTGGGGGAATACTTCACCACTGAGATATTGATCTGAATGGGGGGCATTATAGCTACCTGCTGCCTATTAAGACCTGCGATCATAGCATCTGACAGAGTGGGAATCAAACACTAACTTACTTTGTTAAGAGCCTTAAAAAACAATTTGGGGCAAAACCTGAATTCAAGATTTTGCTTGTATACTCTGGTGTAAATAGTTAGAAGTTGAATAACAACGGCCTTAGAAGAGAAGAGGTCCCTTTAACTATTGATTGTAACTTGAGTCCTGCGTTGTTTAACCCCTTGGCACCGGCACCTCCCAGCCCTTTAAGGGTTCCAGAAGCCAGGAGGCGGGGCAGGGTTTTAGTGTCATGTGACTGCCATGATTCCCTGTCACGGCAGTCACATGATCGGGAAAGGTTCGGATCGAAAGAGGATATCGGGACCTTTCCGTGAGTACCGAACGTGTGTGCTGGGAGTGCGCAGGACGCAAGCTCTCAGCATATATGTTTTTTTAATATAACGCAAATGTGTGGCCGCTCGGCATCTAGTCCCAGACGCTGGAAGACCGCACATTTGCGTTCGCCCGGTGCCAAGAGGTTAAAGATCCTGATATGGTGGTAGCCACTGTCTCCTACTAGCAATGGTGGGGCCCACAAGCATTAGTGAATACTGGTAATTCAATGAAGTTAAACAGATAAGCCGTAGCAATGCTCAAAGCAAAGGTCTCCTGGTAAATGAGGTGTAAAGGTGTCTACATGCAGTGTCTCTAGAGTGATGCCAAAAAAGAGGTTCACCAAGCCCATGGATAGCAAGGCCTCCTAGGAAGAAGAGTTCTTGCCCAGGCTCTTGGCTGTTTGTAGGGATGTGCTGAGTTACTGCCTGATGGCCTGTCAGAGCAGCAAGCAGAGATGTTTGTGTGAAGAATGGACAATGACAGTCCTAATGCAGAGAAGCTGATACGATCCCTGCAATCGGCGTCACTGTTGTGCTGAACTGATGTGCAGAGTCCCGCAATAGTAGGCCAGCAATCTGTCTCCCCTAGGAGAAGGGCTGTCCCCTGTGTTCAGCTTTGAATCCTGTGACAAAGAGCGAGCCAGTCCCTTGGTGTAGACTATATCTGCTCTCCAAGCATCCTTCTCATTCTCCTGCTCTCCGGTAGTTGTAGTTCAATCAGCACTCAGGAATACAGGATGTATTGGCTAAAGGACTACAGGTCCCAAGATCTTCTGTCAGAAAAACCAAATCCACTCTGCTAACAGGAAGCTATGTAGCGGTCCTGGTACTGGGCACTAGGGGGGAAAAGGAATCAAAGTCTCATCTGTAAATGTCCCTGAATAGCATAATGACATAGCCAGCACCTGACTACAGACGACATGAGGTTCAGCAGGCCACTTCCAAGCCTGAGACTGGGAGTAAGGATACCCAGGGGCAATGCAGCACTGCCAACATAACAGCGCCTGCACTACTCCCTCAGACAGACTGATGCATCCACTCACCCTCTGTTTCCAACCATTGAACACTGGTGGCTTTCGGAGAGAGACCGAGGGGGCATCCAAGGGACTGCTGAGAGAGCTATTCACCCATTGCTGATATTACTAGCAGGGACTGAGCCACTCCAGAACACCAAGTGTACTCAATTCATATTGGGTGGTAATATACACTATATTGCCAAAAGTATTGGGACACCCCTCCAAATCATTGGATTCAGGTGTTCCAGTCACCTCCATGGCCACAGATGTATAAAATCAAGCACCTAGGCATGCAAACTGCTTCTACAAGCATTTGTGAAAAAGTGGGTCGTTCTCAGGAGCTCAGTGAATTCAAGCGCGGTACCGGGTACCATGATAGGTTGCCACCTGTGCAATAAGTCCATTTATGAAATTTCTTTGCTACTAAATATTCCATGGTCAACTGTTAGTGGTATTATAACAAAGTGGAAGCAACTGGGAACAACAGCAACTCAGCCACAAAGTGGTAGGCCACGTAAAATGACAGTGCAGGCTCAGCGCATGCTGAAGCGCACAGTGTGCAGACGTCACCCAACTCTCTGCAGAGTCAATAGCTAAAGACCGCCAAACTTCTTGTGGACTTCAGATGAGCATAACAGTGCATAGAGAGCTTCATGGAATGGGTTTCCATGGCTGAGCAGCTGCATCCAAGCCTTACATCACCAAGTGCAATGCAAAGCATTGGGTGCAGTGGTCCAATGGATGTGTCTAGGTTTGGCGGCTGCCAGGACAATGGTACTTGCCTGGCTGCATTTTGCCAACTGAAAAGCTTGGTGGAAGGGGGATAATGGTGAGGGGTTGTCTTTCAGGGGTTGGGCTTGGCCCCTTAGTTCCAGTGAAGGGAACTCTTAAGGTGTCAGCATACCAAGAGATTTTGGACAATTTCATGTTGCCAACTTTGAGGGAACAGTTTGGGGATGGCCCCTTCCTGTTCCAACATGACTGCGCACCAGTGCACAAAGCAAGGTTCATAAAGACATGGATGAGGGAGTTTGGAGTGGAGGAACTTGACGGGCCTGCACAGAATCCTGACCTCAACCAGATAGAACACCTTTGGGATGCATTAGAGCGGAGACTGCGGGCCAGGCCTTCTCGTTTGACATCAGTGCCTGACCTCACAAATGTGCTTCTGGAAAAATTGTCAAACATTCCCATAGACACACTCCTAAACCTTGTGGATAGCCTTCCCAGAAGAGTTGAAGCTGTTATAGGGTGGTCCAATGCAATATTGAACCCTACAGACTATGACTGGGATGCCATTAAAGTTCATGTGCGTGTAAAGGCAGGCATCCCAATACTTTTTGCAATATAGTGTATATTACGTTTGCCTTTATTACCTGGTTTGCTGCCTGTTTTCTTTGATATAGCACTACTATTGGGTACAAATTGGATACTAATTGGGTGATTTCCTGGGATATTGTATGTTTGTACCCTGAACCTAGTGTGTCAGAGAGACTGTGGTTCTTGAGAAGGTTGAGGGACAGGATAGAGGAGCCATTCTATCCAGTGTTTGGACCACCACTGTAAGCAGGGCATCCTTCTCACTAGCCAACAATGTAGTGGGCATTATTCCCACTGAGCCCAATTAATGAATTTTAGCAGGGGTTCCCCAAGATCTGCAAAATATTTTAAGGGATCCTCTGTGGTAAATAGTTTGTGAAAGGCTGACTTTGAGCAATCTCGGATTTGGGTAATACATTTTTAACAATCCTGTCTAATGCGAGATAGGCTGGGAAAGAAACAGCTGATTATATGGGACCAATCCTAGAGGCACGGTTTGCACAGCTGTGGAATGTATCTACATACCCAGCTTTCCCCGTAATCCCCTATGAAAACTCCACTGGGTTTCTTAATACAACTTTGATTAACGTGCTGTAATAAAGGAGGTCTTTCTTTTAAATTCCCTGCAGATCACAGACTAGAAATAGGTCACAGGCTGTGCCACAGTGCACAATGGGCCCTTCTCCCTGGGGGCGGAGGGAGCAGTAATAATAAAGGACAGCAACATGAAAGGCAGGATGACAAATGACGCTGTAGTATGGGGACGAATTTAAAAAGAAGCTCATTCCTATGGGTCCATTTACATCACACCACCAGCCTAGCACAGCAACACTGGCCGCGTACGCCCCTGTCACACCCTGCTAGGGGAGACCAGCTTTGGGAGGTAACTAAAGTTCACATAGCTATGGGAAAAGAATAACACAGAAGGATTAATATTGTACACCAGACTAGGAAGCAATCTGTTTCACACTAGAACTCAGTGTGCAGCCCAGTTAGAACATTTTGTCTATATAGATACTTCCAAAGAGAAAGTGAACCAAATGTTAAGTCTATGCTTTCATTTATTTTACAAAAACAACAAAATCCCCTGATATTTAACGGTTTCCTTGGCTTCAGGCAGACATAACAATTTAAAAAAATTAAAATACGTCTGTCTTGAAAAAATCAGGTCGCCAGTCGCCATTGCCGACCCCCCTTTATTAAAAATGTTAAATAACTGTCTGTCATACTGACTAAATCTGAACTCTGGGTAGATATAACATACAAGAAATAATTATTTCAGGTACTTATATAGCGCCATCAATTTACGCAGCGCTTTACATATATATTGTACATTCACTTCATTCAACAATCTAAGGTTCCTAACTCACGTTCATACATACACATACATTATGTTGTAAAGCGCTGAGCAAACTGTTGGCGCTATATAAATCCTGTATAATAATAATAATAATATATACTAGAGCCAATTTAGACAGGATTCAATTAACCTACCAGCATGTCTTTGGAGTGTTGGAGGAAACTGGAGTACCCAGAGGAAACCCACGCAGGCACAGGGAGAACATGCAATCTCCAAGCAGGTGGTGCCATGGTTGGGATCTGAAGCGACGACCCTAGTACTGCCAGGTGGAAGCGCTAACCACTTAGCTGCCCATAATTCTGCTCATTAGCTGCTCTGCTCATTAATACATCATTTAAATCTTAAAGCCAAAGAACTATTTTTGCATATTTGCACAGTAAAAATAAATTGCAGCTAATGAAATGAGCCACATCTGTGGCTTCTGCTGCAACATTTATTAACCATTTGAGCCCAGGCCAATTTTGACATTCCTCTCCTACATGTAAAAATCAGCATTTTTTTTTTTTTCACTAGAAAATTACTTAGAACCCCCAAACATTATATATTTTTAGGCAAAGGCCCTAGAGAATAAAATGGTGGGTGTTGTAATGCTTTATGTCACATGGTATTTGCATTGCATTTTTTTAATGCAATTTTCTGGGGAAAAATGTTTTTTGATGCAAAAACACAATATAATATCAGACCCCAGGTCTCCTCCATCAGTTTGATCTGATACTTTTACAGGCTGGTAACAGTCTATTTACAGTAGTCCAAAACCGGAAATGATAAAATACTTGTCACTTCCGGTTTCTTAGACCATAGACATGATCGGGGATGTTCCCATCCCATCATCTCTCTGGTCAGCCGGCTTCAATCCTGGGGTCCCCGCTGGGACAGGAGAGTCTGGGAAGATGGCGGAAGGAGGGCCCCTTTCGCCTCATGTAATAGTGATGCAGCGGTGAATTAGCCACTCTGATTGCTTCTACTTTATTCAGCTGCACGGTATAATAAAAAAGATACCAGGGTCATAGCTGCAGCCACGGTCCTGGTATAATCACTTAAACCCATCGAACCTCTTAGGCATGTTGCACACCAATGCTTTTTTTAAGCAGCAGTGTTTTTGCTACAATAGAGTTCAATGGAGACGCTGCTGAAACGCATGTAGTGCGTTGCTGCCTTTTGTGCTTTTATTCTGCCCAGCAACAAAAACATTTCTCCTTCAACAAAAATAAGCTGGAAAAAAAACACAAAACGCGCAAAAACGCATGTGTAAAAATGCAAAGCGAAATGCAAAAAGCATTTCAAAAACAGATCAAAAGCACGCTGCATTGGTGTGCCTTAGGGTCCCTTTCACACAGACTTTCCATTCAGATCTGACTACACCCTCTGGCATTCCTGGCAATGGACATCATGAGTAAGAGCAGACGATTCATGTATCATTTACTTCCTGGAATCCATCTGCCATTAGCTCAGGCACAGGCTGAACTGAGAGCCCTCCTGAAGACTGCTGGGATGCATGACAGCATTTGCCTAGGCATTGAAACCGGGAAGAAATGTAAAAAAAAAAAAAAAAGCTTAAAACAAGTAAATGATTTACTTTCCTATTACTAATGCTAGCAGCATAAGGATTAAAAATAGTCCATGTTGATTGAGAGTGAAGTTTAACTTACCCTAGGTTTGCAGAAACGCAGTGCAGTCCATTTAACAAGATTTCCTATGGGACATGTTCACATCTGCGTGTCGTCACCTGGTGCATTTTTTGAAAAGGATCAGGGACTTTAACGCAAAAAGTTGTATTTTTGGCTCTATAGACTTCAATGGAAACTCTGCAGAAAAGCATGTATTGCGGTTTTGCCGCATTTTTATGCGTTTTGCATTTTAAATCTGCCTAGCAAGAAAAAAAAAAGGGAAACGCATAAAAAAACTTTTGGAAACTGCATAAAAACCGCAGGTGCAAAAACGCAATGCAGAAATGGCTCAAACGCAACCTTCATAGGTGTGAACCTAGCATTAATGCAATGGTCTGGTTTCTTTTTAGGCAGATACAAATTGTGGACATTATCTCATGATCCTATGCTGCATTAAAAGCAACTAGACACAGTTGATACAAAGGTGGGCATGAATGTGTAGATCTATATATCTTGTGAGAGATTTGCTGGTCTTTTCTCAAGCATGTGCTGTTTGTAACCTGCAAATTTCTCCCACGTTTATTAGAGAAACATGGCAGACTTTTGGCACAAGGCTTGACCCATCTTGTTCATAGATCAGAGGTGAGTCGCAACAGCTGTGGGAGGTTCAATGTCTTTTCTTCATACAAAGAGAATAATCAGCGGTCTGTCTGCAAGCAGATAAATTAACTAATTAGGTGCTGCCCTGCATGGGAGGAGAGGGGTTAATGCCTTTCCGGGTTCTTTCTTTATTGGGCCTATCTATACTGTTTTCATTTTTAACAGAAGGTCCCAATGCCAGTGCCACTAAATACTCCTCAGCTGGCCATACACTATAGAATCAGGCTGTACAATGTACATACAATCTGGTTTGGAATTACCAAAACTAATAAAAGGACAAATCTAAATAATCCATTTCCAATCAAGCAGAGCCTTGCAGTACATAGTTGACTGTAGATCTAAAGGAGATTTGCCATTTAGATTGTACAGGCCAGCATGGCCAGCTTTACAGAACCATAACTGGCTTGTTGCCCTACTGCCTTCCTTATATATGTGTACAAATATCTCAAAACATCGCTATAAAATGTGCTTGTGACAAAACATTGTTATAAGCAAATTGGAATGACAACTCATTGCTACAATGAAGACATTGGATACTGTCCAATTCAGGGCAATGCAAACTGGTAGATAAAATAGCATAGAAATAAAGAACTTAGAGACAGTTGTTCAAGTATCTACGGCAGGCATGTCCAAAGTCCGGCCCGCGGGCCATTTACGGCCCGGGGGTCGGTTTAATACGGCCCTCCAACAGCCCTCCCTGCTCTGTGTAATGTGGCCCTCCCACGGCCCTCCCTTCTATGGCAGACAGTCTTCTGCTTGAGAGCAGAGGGCAGTGCGCATGCCTGACTGCGGCACGTTCTCCCTGGTCTGTGTAAATGCGGCTGTCGCACGGCCCTCCCTTCTGTGGCAGACAGTCTTCTGCTTGAGAGCAGTGCGCATGCGTGACTGCGCCGCGCTGGGAGCGACAGAGGGCAGTAACGTCAGGGCCGGGCTTCCAGCGTGAAGTGTGTTTCTCTTCCCCTCCCGGCTGCCGAGCAGAGACTTCAGCTCCAGCTACCTTTTTCACCCTTCACATTAGTGCAGGTAAGTTTTTTTTTTATTTATTTTCAATACATTGTGAAAACTCAGCTGTCAGTTGATCTTAATGTTATGAAATGAAAAGTATGTCGTTGCAATTAACTTGGTATAAAATAATTTATTTGCATTTAATTGTAATGGTTCAAAGAATGTTCGGAAAAATGTTCGGCCCTCCACCATGTTCACTTCATCCAATCTGGCCCTCTTTGAAAAAAGTTTGGACACCCCTGATCTACGGTATAACTGGGGCAAATGTAACAAAGAGTGGATGAAAGGATAAGTTCACCTTTTGTAACATGTTATATGTTACACCCATATTCAGGGTGTAACATGTTACTGTTCCAGCAGCTCCGCATCCCCCCTATCCCCCATTATGACAGTGGGTCGGGGATTCTCTCCCTGCACACGCTGTTTATTAAGAAAAAAAACATGGCCATACGGGGCTCCACCCACCCTGCTATATCATTCATTCACAGTGTTCTGTGAATAGGAGAACTACAAGTACCGGCAGCCTTTGCAGCTGGTGGCTTGTAGTTCTCAAAGAACTACCAGGGCGCTGTTGAGTGCTACAGGTAGTTCATTGATGCTTCCTGTCATTCAGTAACTGCCTGCCCGTAAGAGGTACGAGCAGACAGATACACTGACAAGTCTGCAGGAGCCTGAGATTGCTTCCACGATCTGCTGATTTCGGGTGCACTGCTTTGCAGGCTCCTACTAAAAAAAAATTAACAAATATACATTTTTTTACCTGCAAAAAGATGTGCATTTATTTTATTTTTTTTACAAAGGTGAACTTTATCCTTTAAAGAAAAAGCAATACAATCTTGGAAGTCATGGAGAAATATAGAGGCTGCCATTACTGACTTTATATTCTGCAAATGTTAGTTGCCTGGCTATCATAAGAAATTCAACACTTTACTTAACCAGGGCAAGTAAGGACTAATGACTGTACCCTTACATTCCAGATCTGGATACTTGTTCTGGGTTTGCTATTCAAAATCTATTGAAGGTTCTGGCTTGGCTTGGCTGGCATGACAGCCAAGCATCTAGAATTTTCAAATGGACACAGAAAGTAAGTCCTCATGCACACTTGACATTTTTACAGTGGCTGTTTTTGGCGTTTGATTTTTTTTCTACAGCCAGTAAACCCCCCAGCATGCTATCCTATGTGTCCATGCACACATAGACTGTAATCAATGTTTTTTGGCTGGAAAAAACCCCAGGCCTAGTAGGTTTCTAGAGGAGTTTTTTAGCTGTAAAAATGCTCTAACGCAGCAAAATGCGGAAAAACTAGCGTTTTGGACATTTTTTGGGGGGTAAAAAAAGCTAAAAAATGCAAACACGAAAAACTCCGCTAATCACAGCAAAATGCAGCTAAAGGTAACGCTAATGAAAAAACACAAAAAAAAGCTGAAAAACTCACATTTTTAACGTGACTTTACACATCTAACATTACAAACGTTATCAAAACGTCCAGTGTCCAGTGTGGCTAAGTGTGTTTTTGATCTCATAGACTTCAAGTGGTTCTCTATGTTACTACCTAGGGGCTAAAAAAAAAATACACATACAAAAATGCTTGTAAACCACTTTAAAAAAATATGTGTGCCAAAAATAAAATGCCTGTAGAAAGTGCTTTTGATAAGCATTTACCAGGTGTGAAGGGAGGCTCATGAAGATAAGAGGAGCGGGAGGTGTCCAAATCAGAAGTGAGTGCCAGGGTTGCCAACTGTCAGTAAATTTACGAACAGTGATTTTTACAACTGTCTGTAAATATCAGGGGCTGATAATTTGCCATGCTCTGTTGACTTTTGTCATTGTAAATTTAAACTCAAATTACTTGTTACTGGTATTATCAGTGTTTATACTGTTTAAATATTGATTGTCTTTGTTTTAAATGTAATGTTTGATGTTGTCAGTAAAAAATGGTGCTCCATCAGTACATTTTCCATGTTTCCAGTAAAAAATGCTGTGGGAGGTTGGCAACACTAGTGAGTACTCTAAGGCTACGTTCACACTAGCTTTGTCAGCAGGGCATCAGACAGGCGTTTAGGAAGCGTTTTTAACGCTTCTCAAATGCTTATGAAAATTCTGCACATGGCAGCACACAGTGCTGTTCACACTGAAGCGTTAGAGTTGTGTCGCGGCAAAACTGAGGCCTCGTGTCCAGTCAGGAGGAGTTGAAGCCTCCCAATCAAGTCTATGGTGCCTGGCAGGCGTTTGCGGTGCAGTTGTGACGTGCTTGCGGAGCGTTAATACCATTTCAATTCATTATAGGCATTTGTGGTGCAGTTTTACCGCTTGGCAAACGCCAATCAACTGCCTCAAAACCAACCATGGGGCATTTGGGGAGCATTTGAGGAGCGTTAAAAATGCTTCCCAAACGCCTGTTTAATGCCTGTCAAACGCTATAGGGGTCGTTTGGCAAGAGTTAGAAATAAAGTCAAGTGTGAACGAGTCCTAAAGTGACAACGCTGCTCCTCCATAGATATGGTATAGAGTGTGTTGTCACTCTAGGACAGGGATAGATTTCCAACAAATGCAGCCACCACAGGATATGTAACATTTTTGTTATTGGGTTTGGACACACTTTTAGGTCAGTCGGTCCACAGTAATTCTGGCTGCTATGAAACAGTCATCAGAATAAAAAGTTTACATCCTTATGAGTAGTGAGTAGTAGGAGTGTCTGGCTCTCCATTCACTTACTGCATAGCACAAGATCTCTCCATACAAAAGGCAACACGTTGAATAGATGAAAGGAGATAGTATTCCTATTATTAATAAAGAATTGCAGGGGGAGTCCTCGGGAAGGGAGTTCTTGTGACTGGCTCTTGTGACTGGCTAATGCTGTGCAGAGGATCAGTCTGAGGAGTGCTATGAGTAGAAGTAATGGAGAAGTTTGCTGTTGCCAGTCTGGCACCTCCTCCTCCTCCTTTTCATTTGTGTGAAGATCAGACCACCTCATAAAGCCCCTGATAAATGCTGCAGGCTCCAGCTGCTGTCTCCTGCCTGTGGTGCTGAACTGAGTCAGACATGAAGGAGATCCTGACTCTTCTACTAAGCTGCATCACCTGTAGAGGGCTGGGGCTTGAGAACAGCCTTCCTGTACAGGACTGTGCCCTGCACTCTGTCCATGGACATCATACCCACTACCAGGTAACAGATGGCAAGGAGTTGGTGATCTCCACCTGGGATACCAGGAGCAGGCAACTGGTATCATGTTCTGTGGAAGAGGATGAAGGGACAGTCAGTTCTTTCCTAACCCAGTGCACCAGGCAAGATGACGTGTTGTATAGTAGCTATGGGGGCTTTGCTGAAGCCAAGATGGCATGCTTATACTTCCTACAATCAAATCATCCTAGAAGAAGAACAGGATCAAATGACCAACATGCAAGAGTGAAGAGGGGCTTTACCTATCCAGGAACCCTGTGGTGTGGAGCCGGGAATAACGCAGAAAAAGAAAGCGATCTAGGTAAGAGCAAAGCTTATCCCAAATTCTAGCTAGCATTTAGACAAGCCTTCTCCACCAGGGCTCCTCCAGAGGTTGCTGGTGGTTCCTTCAGCAATAAGCAGCTTCTGCCTCTCAGATGAGAAGCATCAATGATCTTTTTAGCTATTTGTAAACCCCCAATGACCATAAGACCAGGTTCACATATGTGTGGGGCCGGTTTCAGTGTGATTTGTAAAAGGAGTCTGGTGTGATTTTGTTCAGCGGTTGAGGTGCAATTCAGGTGTGAATTCTTAAAGTGTATAACACTGGAAATCAGACCTGAACCAGACTGAAAATCGTACCTGACTTTTTTTAATATTGCACTGCAGCCGGCCCCCACATATGTGACCAAGCTCCATAGAAAGCTGGTTTAGTTCACATGTCATGCAGTTCAATATGTAAAGAATATTAGTCCCACTGATCACCTTGATGTATTGTGAAGTGTAGATATAGTAATTATTAGCAGGGGATACCAGAGCAAGGAAAGTTATTTTAAGGGTTCCCCCGTGTTGAGAGGATTCAGAAAGGCTGGATGAGACAAAAATATGACCTGGTACATATGGTGGAAAAAGGTCTTGATCATTCTTACATTGAGGTTGATTTACTAAAACTGGAGAGTGCAAAATCTGGTACAGTTGTGTATAGTAATCAATCAGCTTCTAATTTCAGCTTGTTGAATTAAGCTTTGACAATACGGCCTTATGCATACTGGGCGTTTTAATAACATAGGCACTGTAAATATCTCCTAAATATGCACCGTTTAGGAGATATTTAATTGTGTAGTAGCACTGTCGCATGCACTCTAAAGGAATGGCATATCCATGTGCTGTGTGCCGTAAACAGTGACTCCTCCACGCATGCATGGGAGTGATATCATAATTCACCCATTCAAGTCACCGGAGCCCATGAACCCGGAAGAAGGACTGGGTGAAGATGGAACCCCTGTCAGCACGCCACTGGAGGGCTTTGTATTAAGGTAAGTTTCACAGAATGTGCTAATATGCAATGCACACTACACATTATGACATTACCTTTCCAGAGAATTTTTTATTTTTAATAATCAAGTTTACTACCACTTGAATGCAAAAGAAAGTAGGGGGTGTTGTCCTTAGCAATCAAAGAGTGTCCTTGTGTCATTTCAGCAAAGCAGAATAATTAACTGATTACAACATGCAGTCACCTGCATCAATATCAAACAGTGCAAATTGTTTACCTAAATCCTTTAATGATACCAAAGCCGTTTATTTCAGATTTATTGAACCAGACATCCTTTTTTAGTTTTTTTTTTTCATCCCAGAATGTCTGAATGGATTTCTTTGGAAACAGGAAAGTGCTGCGTCATAAAGTTTTGTACTGCTGGAAAGCACACTCTCAGCATACCATGATAGTGACATCACAAGAATTTCTTTTTACTGGTTTATTGGCAAACTCAGATAAATGCTTTTGAATGTTCCAGTGGGTGTAATTTAGGATCAGACAGAAATATTTGTGTGTTACCCCAAGCAACCAGGTTTTGTAACAGGAGAATAGGATGGGATGCTTCGGAAGGAATTGATATGTTCTACTGTTCTCAGTTTTCATACCTGAAGCCCAGCTTGTAAAAAAAAATCCTTGTCTAGCTTTGCCCTGTGTCCTAATTTTTATGAAGTGATACTTATTTACAGTACAATAATACGAAAACTGACTTGTCAAAACCTGGTGATATTTTGTAAGACACCAAGAAACCAAACAGGACCGCTGTCAGTTGATGACATGAAAAGCAAAACTTTTTTTCATTGTAAGGAAGGGTTATAACCCCTGTAATGTTTATTTTTAACAGAAACATTTTTATTTGTCACAATCATGGTTTATTTTTTACCATCTGTGTCCCATTGTGGAGACTTCCCTTCACTTCCTGTCCTAGCTAAAGAAAAGTGAAAGAAAATCCCTCTAAAAGTGAAGGAATCCTTGGTTTTCACCAGGGTCACCAGAAGATTTCTCTTCTATTCCTGTTCTGGCAACAAACTAAAATCTGAGATTTTCTTTTTATTTAAATTTCGGTAATAACAGTAAAAAGAATAAAAAAAAAAGTGAATCTCTCTAACAGGGGCACAGACAGCAATCAAAACCCGGCAGGTTTTCCAGTCCCTCTCCACTCTATCCAAAACTGAAAAAAAAAAACGTTTTGCCTTCAGTCATACTTTTTGAAAATGCTCTGCAATTTTCAGGTAGTGGGAAGCTTTCTCAGTTAAATTCAGAGAATAAAGTTGAAAGTACCAAAACTCATCATTTGCTTTAAAAAAAAAAAGAAAAGAAAAGCCCTATAAAAAAAATTTTTGTAATCATTGCCAGATTTTTAAGGGATCAAAAGAGACCATTGCCCTGGGTTCTTGACACAAAGAGCCCCCTCTATACAAAAATATAATAGTTAAAAATGTGTTTCTTTTATTATATTTTACCTTGAGAAACAATATTTTGCCCGTAATCATCTTTTAAGGTTTTCATACTGGACTGATAAATTGTATCAGTTTTAAACAAAGTTATGCCTACAATTGTGTTTGTGTGTACAAAGGGTATAGAAACGAATTACCCTCCTTTCAAATAATCACATTTCATTGCTTTGCAGCCTGGAATGAAGACAGACACAGTTTTTGTTTTATCCAGCTGTATTTGCAATTTATAACATCCAACTGAAAGATATAACAAGGGGGTCAGCAACCAGTAGATCGTGATCTACCAGCAGGTTTCAGCCAGGTAACTGTCTGTCACAGTCTGGGCTTGCTGACCCGCCATCCCAGAGCACCAAGAGTACAATGCAGAGGGACTACTTAAGTTGGAGTTGTAGTAGGGACCAAGAGCCCCATAAGCCAATGTCTCCTCTGTAGTGCCGGCTCCTGTCCCATGTGGAGTGATACCAACTGTACTCCACCTCTTATCCCAGCTAGTGGTCTCCAGAGTGGTGCCAGCAGCAGGAAAGGAGAGATCCTCAGGTCAGTGTGAAGCAATACACTGGGCATAGTAGTATAAGGCTTCTTTCACACTGATGCCCTGCGATTTACCAACACCTTTGATGCAGTGCAGTGTACCTGCGACTTTCCTGCAGGTTCGCTACGCTTTGCCATAGACTTCTATTATATCCTGTGGATTTGGTGCACTTTCTGAAAGCGCACCAAAACTCCTGAATGCAAGAGTTTTGGTGCACTTTCAGAAAGTGCACCACACCTGCAGGTTATAATAGAAGTCTATGGCAAAGGTAACCCAGGAAAATCCCAGATGCACTGTGCTGCACCCAAGGTGCAGGTAAACCGCAGCAGATCAGTGTGAAAGCAGCCTTTATAGGGGGCTCAGTCGCTCAGAACAGTATGGGTTCATTTACATTTGCAGTTTGGGGAGGTGGTAAAACCCCATAGATAAGATGTGTTGTTACCATCCCCACCCCCTTTAGCTGCAGTAGACAATGGTGTACACCTGTCATAGCCGCAGCAGGAGTTATACTCCCTGTCATGGTTGGTGGGTTTAGCACCTGCCAAGCATGACCCATTCAAATGAATGAGGCCACTCTTCAAGTGCCCTGCAACCTTGTACAATACAGGAAACAAGGGGTTAAAGCAGGCCGTGTTGCGTTGCTTTCTCACCATCTGCTTTAACCCCTTGCCCCCCCCCCCTGCAGAAGCATGCAGTTGCGGGGTGCTTGCAAAGTGGTCCCATTTACTTGAATGGCAGGCTGTATCACCCACCAAAAGTAACAGGAGGATTCATTCCTTCTGCGGCATGTGTATACCTTTGGCTGCTGCCTCAGCAGCTAAAGGGAGGTAGGGATTGGGGGCAGTAAAACCGCAACTCAATCACAGAGTTTAACCACCCCCAACTTTACGTGTGAATGAGCCCTAATGGTGCTGCTGCCAAATGCAACAAAAAGCTCATTCACAAGTGCAGCAGGTAGTGCTGCTCCTCTGAAAAGGATCTGAGTGTGTTTGACAGGTGGTATGGTGGTGATATGTTGCCTCCTCACCACCTGATTTAAACCCATGATTGCCTTGCAATGCACGTGATTGTGACACGGTAGTACAGCAATTGGAGATTTAAATCGGGCGTGAGGAGGCGACACTGTGGCCGGTGATCTTTGACTTTTCCCATGTGTTTCTGGTAGATCTCCACCTCTTGAAGGTTGCTTACCCCTGGTATAACACCAACATGTCAGAAAATGTTTTAAAGAATTCAAAAACAGAGTCACTGAGTTTGAAAAAGGATTACCCCCTTGTGTCAGTATTTTGTTGAACCACCTTTTGCTTCAATTCCAGCCTTCAGACTGTTGGGATAGGTCTCTGATAACTTTGCACATCTAGACTTTGCAATATTTGCCCACTGTGCTTTGCAGAACTGCTCAAGTTCAGTTAAATTTGATGGTGACTGTTTGTAGATTGCAGTCTTCCAGCCATTCCACAGATTTTCAATGGGGTTTAAGTCTGAACACTGACTAGGCCATGCAAGGACATTCACCTTTTCTCCTTCAACCACTGTGTGCTCTTTTTTGCTGTGTGCTTTGGGTCATTGTCATGTTCGAAGGTAAACCTTCTTCTCATTGAGCACTGGCATAAGGCAGCAGATTTTCCTCAAGAATTTGACGGTATTTTACCCCATCCATTTTCCCTTCTATCCTGTCAAGTGCTTCAGTCCCTGCTGCAAATATACTACCACCTTCATGCTTTACTGTAGGAATGGTGTTGTTTGGATGGTGAGCTGTATTGGATTTCCATCAGACATATCCACCCATAGTTGATTATTTGCTTCTGTTGCTCTATCAGGGACTGAAATGCTCCAGGAAAGCTCTTTTCATGCTAAGCTAATCAAAATGACCACATCTGATCACAGTTGAAAGTCAGATGGCTTTGTGATTAGCTACACCTGATTGCATTTACAAGCCATTTTTAGGAGGGAGTGATTCTTTTTTCCATCTCAGTGATTCTGTTTTTGAATTTTTGAATTGTTTTCTGACATGTTAATGTTATATCTTTCACTTGGATGCTATAAGTTGCACTGAGTAAATACAGCTGGATTAGACAAAAACTGTGTCTGTTTTCATTTCAGGCTGTAAAGCAACAAAATGTGATTATCTTTAAAGGGGGTGATTCTTTTCTATACCCACTGTGCAGTATGTCAGCATGATCTCATAATGACATTGTTTTCAAATGTGTGACTGTCCTTGAAACCTACTAGCATGTATTTACATGTAGATTTCACTAACAGAGTCCTTGAGAGATACAGTGAAAGAAGCAGCAAGGATGCTTAAAGTGGTTTTTAACCCAAAACCAAAAATCTAACATATTGCAGGTACTAATCCTTAGATGTGGTGGCTGCTTTACTTTTCTTTTTTATGGTTTTTCCCTCAGTTATTAACTGGTGATCTGGTCAGTAACATACCTTCTGTATTAAATTGTTTCCACTTTGGATGAGGGTGCACAGGGCGTACCTTTATACAGCAGCATTGTCAATCTGGGGGTGAGGGAGTTTTAGATGTACTAGCAGATTTAGATACACTATGTAAATATAGCTGAACACCAGCTAACACTCTTTGAGCAGTTACAGCAACAACTATTTCCTTTTGGGATAAAGGCTTTACAAAAATAAAAGCTGATCATTGTAAGTACTCCTGTCAGTATTACTTGGTAACTGCTACATCTGCAGGACAGCTTGTTCTGCTGAAAAATCATGGACTTACTGGCCAGATCACCAGGTGAAAAGAAAGAAAAAGAAAAAAAAACCAAAAGCAGCCATCACATATAAGTTCCTAAGCTGCAGTATAATAATTGATTGCTTCTGGGTTTAATACAGCTTTAACTCTCCAGCAACTACCAAAAATCGACCAAAAATTGTTTCCAGCAGACTTAAAGCAGTTTTAAAGTAAATGTTTTGTAAATAAAATAACAAAAATGGTATTACACAGAGTGGCCCCAAATCTCCCCCTATGGGGCCCCCCATTAGCACTGTCTGCTCCTCTTCTGTGTGTGCCCCCATAGCAAGCCACTTACTATGGGGGCACACATGCAGGCTAGCTCCCGAGCCGGGCTGTGTGTATCCATAGACACACATAGAGCAACTCAGGAGGTGCCAATAGCTCCTGCTGCTGCTGGTTCCTCCTGTGACAAGAGAAGGACATGGGAGAAGAAATGCAGATGAGTATAGCACTGGTTCAATACAGGCCTCAAGTACGTATTGGGGGGGGGGTACTCCACTTTTGTTCAGAAAAAACATTCCCCTCAATATACATTGCAAGGATTTTGTCAAACTTTGTTGCAGATCCCTACCTTGTGTTATTCTGAAGAAAAAGCTGTTTGATTGTCTGTGTCCATGCAAATAAAGGAAAGAAAGCCTAAAAAAAAACTAATGCAACCACCACATCTAAGAATTGGTAAACTGCAGTATCATAAATGTTTGATTTGGGGTCTAAAGTGGTTCTAAAGGCTCAAGGTTTTTTACCTTCATGCATTCTGTGCATGAAGATAAAAAACCTTCTGTGTACAGCAGTCCTCTCAGCCCCATTAATACTCACCTAAGCACCCTCTCAATCCAGCGATGTGCACTGGGGATTCGGCTATCTCGGGACTCCCTCTTCTCATTGGCTGAGACAGAAGTGGGAGCCATTGGCTCCCACTGTTGTCAGTCATAGCCAGTGAGCCAATGAAAAGAGAGAGGGAGTGGGGCCGAGGCATGGCTCCATGTGTGAATGGACACACGGAGCAGCAGGTGCCCCCATAGCAAGCTGCTTGCTGTAGGGGCACCTGAAAGAAGGGAGGGGCCAGGAGAGTCTGTGGGGGACCCAAGAAGAGGAGGATCCAGGTTACTCTAGCGACCATGCACAGCTGCACCAGATTTAGTCACTCAACCCCTAAGTGTCATACTGTCTGTTGCATCATTTCTCTTCTATCAGCATGAATCACTGCTGACAAGTTTTCCTGACACCAAGAGAAACATGGTGCCTGTGTGCTATGTGAAAGGGGGGGGGGGTGTCTTCTCTCAACCTTAGAGCTCTCCTCATCATTTTTTTTTCTGAACCCTCAGACAAGCTGAATAAATTCTGGACTTTGAATGGAGGGTTTTTTTTTTATCTCTGTGTATCTATCACATGAGACCAGCCACTTTACTGGGTATATGCATGGGTTCAGATATACAATTTTCTGTTCCCCTGACCCAAGCATACACATAGGATATAACACAGCAAAATAAGGGAGGGTAATCCTGAAATGTTTCAATCAACAGACATATCCTTAGGTTAATTTAGAACTACATTCTTCCATTCTTCTATAGCCATTCCAGGCCTTGAAGACCAAGGTCTCCAAATCTTTCATTATCTTGCCTTTAGCCTGGCTGTGGAGCTTTGGCGAGGAAGTCTTCTGTCGTAAGGGATTAATCCCAACTGGTTCCCGTGACTTTAGATCAATGTTTCTCAACCTCTTTTCAGTCAAGACACCCTTTCAAATTATGGACAGTCCAAAGGCACCCCATTCTAAAATGTGAAAAACTATTCTAATAGCAACATCCACACATGTAGGACACCCAACATTAGAGGTGATTTATTGTTCCAAAGCAAATACACTTTTGCACACTGGTACTGAGTAGTTTTCCAGTGTTTCTCTTCTCCCTCACTGAGCTAATGTGACCCCAGCACCTATGAAGAGGGGCAGTGGAGGGTCAAACTAGGATGCTGGGATGCTGTGCAGGCAACCAACATCCTCCTTATCAACTGATGTCATTAGTTGTCAGGATGGCGGTGGCTAGAAGGTCGTAATGGTGCACAATGAAAACCTGTGGCATTGTGTAACTAAAAGGCGGGCTTGTTCCACCTGCTGGCTTGTATACAAGTTTTGGCCAATTTTTAGAAATTTTGCCAAGGCACCCCTGAAGAAACCTCAAGGCATCCCAGGGTGCCTGGGCACCCTGGTTGAGAAAGTGTGCTTTAGATAGCGCTGACTCCAGTTTGTACCTGAACAGGAATGAGTTTTGCACAAATTTGACTTAGAAGAGATGCCTGCAGTCCGTGGATTGAATTGATTCGAAATGCAATTTTTTGAAAATAATAATATTGTTATACTTACCTGCTCTGTGCAATGGTTTTCCACATAACAGCCCCGATCCTCCTCTTCTGTAGTCCCATGCAGGCGCTCTTTGCTCCTCCTCTCTGCCAAGTACGCCCATTACAAGCTGCTTGCTCTGGGACCAGCTCTGTGTGTCCATTGACATACAGAACAAAGCTTGCCCCCCCCCCACCCTCTCCTCAATGTCTGTGATTGACAGAAGCAGGAAGCAAAGGCTCAGCTGCTGACTTTCTGTCCAATGAAAAAAAGAGAGTTGAGAGAGCTGCTGCTCTTGTGCACATTGCTGGATCGAGAATGGGCTCTGGTCATAGGGCTTGTCTAATCAACATGGTTCTAGAGGAACAGCATATCTATATGGACCTCATCAACTGCGACACTGTCTATCTTGATTTCACCTAGTGACCGAGGAACCATTGAGACTTTGTTACTGACCAAAAGGTCAGTTTCCACCTTTTTCTGCCATGATACAAATTACCGGCCACTGAAGCAAGCTCCAGATCGTGCCCAACAAACACTACTTAAGGTCGTATAGATCTTTTTCATTTGCATATCCATTCTTCTGTGGAAGGTGGCTCTTTGGAAAGGTGGTACATCTGGCCAGTCTGATGACCATTGTGTCTACCAAAGATGCTGAATCCAGGACACACACCTCGTTCTCTTTGAACAGGTACACCTTGGACAATCTATTTGACAGAGAGGACTTTCTCTCCACTTCCTTCTATTCATCAAATGAGTTTTCTAATTTCATCCTTTAGAGGCAATGGCAATAAGGAACTCCTTTAAAGCTTATCTCCATGCTTTAATGAAGTTTAAATGGCTCTGTTGGGCCAAGGTGGTCCAAATAAACTACTTACTTAATGAACGAATGCAGCGGCTGTGTGCGCTGTATGAACTTTCAGAAATCATGATATCATCCTTTCCACCACTTAGTCTCAGCCAGTCAGAGGAAGCTTTGTATTCATTCTTGTATATCTTTTTTTTTTTTGTTCAGGTGAACACAGAGAAACAGACTCGTGCTGTAGGACACATGACCACTGTGAGCACGTCATCCATCCCTTAACCTCCAACTATGGCCACTGGAACCTCCGTTGGCACACCATCAGTCACTGCCAGTGTGACAACAAGTAAGTTTCTTATTTGTCATTGTTGGGGTTGCTGGCAGGAACTGGTATTTTTATGAAGAAGTTTGCAGCTATATAGAATTGTAAAAATGATGAATAATGTAACATCAAGTAGTTCATGCTAAATTGGTAGACGTCCTATGAGCTTTGTGGTGCTACAAAATGCTTCAAGTGGAATAAAAATGCATGGATGGTCTTTTGTGACCAGAATTACAGTGCTGTACAAGAACACAGCTTCCCTGGACACAAATAGAATACAGTGGGGATCGAAAGTTTGGGCACCCCAGCTAAAAATTTGTATTAATGTGCATAAAGAAGCCAAGGAAAGATGGAAAAATCTCCAAAAGGCATCAAATTACAGATTGGACATTCTTATAATATGTCAACAAAAGTTAGATTTTATTTCCATCATTTACACTTTCAAAATAACAGAAAACAAAAAAATGGCGTCTGCAAAAGTTTGGGCACCCTGCAGAGTTAATATCTTGTACTGCCCCCTTTGGCAAGTATCACAGCTTGTAAACGCTTTTTGTAGCCAGCCAAGAGTCTTTCAATTCTTGTTTGAGGTATCTTTGCCCATTCTTCCTTACAAAAGTCTTCCAGTTCTTTGAGATTTCTGGGCTGTCTGTCACGCACTGCTCTTTTAAGGTCTGTCCATCGATTTTCAATTATGTTGAGGTCAGGAGATAGTGAAGGCCATGGCAAAACCTTCAGTTTACGCCTCTTGATGTAATCCTTCGTGGATTTCGAGGTGTGTTTAGGATCATTATCCATTTGTAGAAGCCATCCTCTCTTTAACTTCAGCTTTTTCACAGATGGCATCAAGTTACTATCCAAAATTTGCTGAGATTTTATTGAATCCATTTTTCCTTCTACTCGTGAGATGTTCCCTGTGCCACTGGCTGCAACACAACCCCAAAGCATGATTGATCCAACCCCATGCTTAACAGTTGGACAGAGGTTCTTTTCATTAAATTCTGTGCCCCTTCTTCTCCAAACGTACCTTTGCTCATTCCAGCCAAAAAGTTCAATTTTAACCTCATCGGTCCACAGAACTTGTTTCCAAAATGCATCAGGCTTGTCTATATGTTCATTTGCAAAGTTCAAACGATGATTTTTGTGGTGAGGACGTAGAAGAGGTTTTCTTCTGATGACTCTTCCATGAAGACCATATTTGTACAAGTATCTCTTTATAGTGGAATAGTGTACCACAACTCCAGTGTCTGCCAGATCTTTCTGGAGGGATCGTGCAGTCAAACGTGGGTTTTGAATTGTTTTTCTCACAATCCTGCGAGCTGTTCTGTCTGATATTTTTCTTGGTCTTCCAGATCTTGCTTTAACTTCCACTGTTCCTGATGACTGCCATTTCTTAATTACATTCCGAACAGAGGATACTGACATCTGAAAACGCTTTGCTATCTTCTTATAGCCTTCTCCAGCTTTGTGAGCGTCAACTATTTTCAGTTTCAGTTTTCTAGACAACTGCTTAGAAGAACCCATGGTGCTGATTGTTGGGGCAAGGTCAGATGAGTCTGGGCATTTAAAACCTTTGAGATTGACATCACCTGGTCTTCCCAGATGATGATTGAGAACAATCCATGACACTGACAGGTCTCAGCTTGGCAAAGGGGGCAGTGCATGCTATAAATTCTGCAGGGTGCCCAAACTTTTGCAGACGCCATTTTTTTGTTTTCTGTTATTTTGAAAGTGTAAATGATGGAAATAAAATCTAACTTTTGTTGACATATTATAAGAATGTCTAATCTGTAATTTGATGCCTTTTGGAGATTTTTCCATCTTTCCTTGGCTTCTTTATGCACATTAATACAAATTTTTAGCTGGGGTGCCCAAACTTTCGATCCCCACTGTATATGACACACCTCTACATTATTAACAATACAATTATGAACAGTAATGCATTCACAGTATAACTGACCCGAACACATCACGAGTACACTTTCATTGCTGTCAGGGGGGGAAAGACGTGTTCTTGATTGAGGACAGAACCCATCCAGCCAAAAGTCCAGTCTATTGCAAATACACTGACTGCATATTTTCCCTGTTTGTGTTTGGAATATACACTGTTATTTATTGATTATGGAAAAATTTACTGATATTGTCTCATCAGTGTATAGAATGGGCTACACTGTACCCAAACAATAATACTTTGTCCTTGGCAATATGTTTTCTTTCACCTAAAACCTCTTAAGCAGTTCCATGAATAGTCTAACAAGTCTAAAGCAGAACAAAGCCAACAATTGAGTGTGATCTGACAGCAGTAATTGGGAATCTTATACTGTTGATTACGGCACTTTGCCTCTTTTTGCACTGGCCTGAATATCCAGGTCATGTTAATAATTAACTCCAGTGAACAGTTTCCCAGAGCGCAAATGATACTGCATTTTCATGTCTTCCTATGGATTCTTGTGCATGCTTAGTTGGCATCTATAGAATATTTTCTTGGGTTAGCAACAATGGTATCTTAGCTTTATAAAAATCAGTTTGAGTTGTTTATGCCTATATTAGTAGAAGAACAAGATCATGATAGCAAAGATCAATAAATCCTGCAATCACTGGATTTATATTTGTCAGCACCACACATGTACTTGATCTAGCATTTGTTCACACTGGCTGTGTGATTTTCACTGAAATCATCCCACTTAACATGCAGCTTTTACATTAAGCGTCTCCTCTCAACTAGCATTTTTATGTAAGAGATATGCCCTTGTCATATCCCAGCCATATATTCATCATTGTATATAGGAAAAAAAGGTCAGATTTACAATGACAGCATGCATTCCCACGCATTTACTAACACATATTATACACGTTGGTAAAATGAATCCTACCAAAACAAAACCCAGGAAAATATTTATGAAATGCTACAGCTTGGTAATTTGTAATTTGTTACTATAAGGTGCCTTCTGCTCCAACACCCCCACCCTCCCAATACCCTGATCCACAGGTCCGGTCCCTTATAGACCTATGTAAATCATAAACTGTCTTTCTGAAAGTCTGCATTTACTTTTGGTTTGAAATGACCCAATCATTGCATAGCTGACAGTTAAGGCACCTAGCACTGCACTGTGTGAATTAGAAAGGAGTGTTATCTAGAATTACCAGTGTCAGGGTTGTGGGTCAGGCTTGGAGACCAGTAGCTATAGAAGTAGAGATGCTCCCATCGACAAGCTGGATAATACACAAGTAGGTCATCGTGGTGGATGATGCAGGCTCACCCCTTAATCTAGGGGCGTGAACATTCTCTAGTTCCCAAGAATTTTCTTCTGGCCATATCCTTTCTATTGAACCAGATAATTTGTTCCTAAAGATCATGGAATCAAACATTTTCTCGACCACAAATTCTTCTTAACCTTGCACCTCAACAGGTGGAGGGGGTGAGACAACTCTCACAGAGAAGGGAATTTCAAGGAATTGTTTGAGCAAGGAAACTTGAAACATGGGATGTATCTTCATATTGTCAGGAAGCAAAAAGTGACTGGGTTAACCCCTTGACGCCGACGGCACACAAATATGCGGCCTCACGGGAACTGGGCTTTTTTCTGTGGGGCCGCATATTTGCGTACTTGTCTTTGTGCTGGGAGCGCCCCACTTGGTGAGCTCCCAGCACAGACACCGCGGTGTCACTGAGAGCCCTGGGTCCCGTTGTAACGATCGGACTCCCAATTCCGGATCACGTGATTGCTGTGATAGCCTCTGATTGGCTATCACAGTGATCAGTCACTGTGCAGCCCGGCACCCTTGTTTTTTTCTCTCTCTATGAATGGAGAAGAGAGATACATTGTATCTCTCTAAATCCTGACATAGAGAGATAAAAAAAAATGTTTGTAAAAAAAAAAAAAAAAAGAAAAAAAATATTAAAAAATAAAATAAAAAATAAAGAAAAATACCTAGATCAAGGTTTGATCTAGTTCAGTACCAGGGTTAGTGTTTGGGTCAATGTCAGGGTCAAAAGGTCAAGGTCAAAAGTCAGGGTCAAAGGTCAGGATTTAAAAAAAATTGGTATCAGTGTCAGCTAGCGTTAATGTTAGTTTCAGTGTGTTTTAGGTAAAAAAAAAAGACAAAAACAAAATGCGCACTATTGTTTCTGGGCTGTACTACGGGTACAAACAACAAATAACATACACATATATGGTATTGTTGCGATCATCAAGAGCTGTAGAATTTATTTTGGGTTGTTCTTTGGTGGTAGGTTATGGGTGTAACAAGAAACACACAGCTAAAAAAAAAAACGATTTTTATTTTCACTATTTTGGGCCAGTTTTCCTTTGATAATAAAAAAAAATTAGGAGCTATCCATTACCATTTACCACCAAATGAAAGCCCAATTTGTCCTGAAAAAAACAAGATATAATTCACCTGGATGTACAAAGTAATTGTGATGATATGTACGGTTTTACTAACACATGTCAACGTTGCAGAATTGTGCTTAGGCATTTAGATTTGTTTTACCCTTAGGCGTGAAGGGGTTAAACTGAGTTGAATTCTGGAAAGGTACCACAAACTTTTGACACAGATTTTCAGATGGATGGTGTACCTTCAAATTTTTGATTAATAACTAAACCTTGTCACCCATGGTAGCAAGTGACCTGCGATGTCTGTAAGCAGCTATTTGTAACATTCCTGAGTCTCTTTCAAAGTCTCTATCCCCTCTGCTCCCAGTCCGCAACTAACCTCTGCAACCCCCCTTCCATGATGCAGCTAATCTCCTCACACTTCCCCCCCCATTTTACAGTTCAACTCATTCTGATTGACCTGTAAAAGCTGGAGAGAGCACAATTATCTGGCAAACAATGCAAAGGCATGGATTAAATAGGAAGTTCATGGGAGGTGCAAGGATGGATTAAATAGGAAGTTCATGGGAGGTGCAAGGATATCCACAGAAACAAGGTACAAGGCAAGATTATCATTAGGATCAGAAAGAAAGCTGTCCAACATTCCAAGTAGCTTAGCAAGAACAGCCACCACTGGCCACAGTAGAGATTATGGGTTCAGATCCTGGTCCTGATGACCTTTTTTTTTTTTTTTGGAGTGCATCAGGGCAGTGGGTAGTGCATTCAAGGTAAGCGACTTTTACCAAATATAAAGCACGCAACCTGATGTATATAACTTATTAACCTTCCTAGAGGTCTGATTATGTCCATATTTCTGTGCTCAAAACGGTAAATTTTTTTGCATGGAAATATGTATTTTTTTTATTTTAGGCCTGTAATTTTTAGGAATAACTCACTGAAATCTGTCCGAACAAGAGTCTAGTAAACATCCCGGGTAGGATAAAATTTGAAACACAAAATCATAAATTATAATTTAATAAATAATCATAAAAAATAATAATATAATAATAATAAATTTAATTCAATAATATATTCAAACCAAAGAAAAATCGTTTTCAGTGACTGATGACGAATTTCCCCACGAATCATTATCAATTCTGCAAGTGGTTCTAATTTACTATCACTGTTCTCTAGCTGGTCTAAAACCGCTTTTGACCTAAAGGGATGCTTTTTGGACGCCATGGACGTTTCTCAGTTTCCAGGCAGAAAGAACAGTAAAAATGCAGGCAGGGCACAGGACAAAGCACTCGGGACAAAATGTATGTGAAATGGTTTGATACAATAATGTTTTACTATGTGATTTTAGCGATTTTAGTGAATGTCACTTTTTGTCATTTTCAAATTTCCCGCCGTTCCGTCCCCCGTACGTCCTGACGCTCGCAGGGGACAAAACCCAGATGACAGATGCCGGCATCCGCCGGATTACATTGCTGGGGACACTGCAGGAGGGACATCACAGGAGCGCAGGACAAGGTAAGTGATCGAGGGATCGCAGAGCAGCGCTGCATGGTAAGCCCAAGTGTAGCTTGAGGTTATCGCTTGTGGTACTGAAACTTTACCCCGAGCTACACTCGGGAATACCGCCAGGGAGGCTACCCTATATCATACACTGAATCAAAAAAAATCTTGGCCTGAGAAATTTAGGATTAAGGTACAGTTGATGGGCCCCTTCAGCAAGGTTTCAACTTCCCTTGCTGAAAGGGTCCTGTTTGACTCCCAAACGTTGGAGGTATGATCTACTGAATATCATTACAGCACATTTTTAGGTCAATTTCCTTGACCAGCCCCCTTATTGGGTGTCCTCACAAGTATTGCAGAGCCATTGTATTGCTCTGAGCTCCAGGATGTTGATAGGGAGCTTGGATTCCATGAGTGACCATATTCCCAGAACCATGAGGGACTGGATAACACCTTCCCAGCATTGAGCCTTGAGAGACTTGAGTCTGTTTTGATCATTTTCCAGTGATAAGGAAAGAAAGACTTCACTAATGCTAAGGCAGGACTGAAGGTCCACCATGTTCCCTGCTTGGCTGGACAAGAGCATGAGCGAGTTGAAAGAAGGAGCATGCTTGTTCCAGGTCGACATGATGTTGGGTTTTATAGGTCTCAAATGAAATTGGACGAATGGTACAGCCTCGAAGGAGGCTACCATGAAGCCTAGCACTCTCGTGGGGAATGTTTTTGTGGGATGTCTCTTTAATCTCAAATCTTGAGCGTGGGTTCTGAGAGAAAAAATTTTCTTTTCTACAAAGAAATCCTTTGCTTGGGATGTGTCCCAAATGAAGAATAGCTGGACAGCATATTTTTGGAAATTGATCACCCAACAAAAAGCCTGGAGCATCTGAATTGTTCTGGGTACATTTGCAGACAGCTGGAAGGAAGGTGAGTCCTTTTTGAGTTTATTGTCCAGATGAACTGTAACCTGGAAGCCCTGAGTTCAAAAGAGAAGGGCAAGGAAATGTGCTAGGACCTTTATGAATACTCTAAAGCAGAGGCTAGGCCAAGGACCAGTAAGACAAACTGCAAATGACTGTCTGCCACTGCAAAACACCGAAAGCGTTGATGAAGTGGATAAATTGGAATTTGTGGGTAGGAATTTTGAATGTTTATTGATACCAGGTATTCCCCTTGTCTCAGAGTCAAATACCAGCCATACAGATTCGTTGTGAAATGTTGGAAATTGAAACTATTTGACCAGGCCTCAAAATTTCCACTCGCCTGCTCACATTTGGCGAGTGTAAATAATGTGGGGGCGAGTCACTGGGCTTGACTCTGGGGATGGCTGGCTGCTTCTTTCATTCCAGAGAGGGTGCTGTGGTTAGTGTTTGAATCTATCTCTCTCTGCAGGTGGGTGGGACAAGGGGGGGGGGGTTGAGCATTGATCATGGTGAGCTATGACTGGGCAGCCCGTTGCCAGGACAACCCCTCTCTCCTGATAGGAGAATGTGAAGCCACAACCAGGAGAGATGAGCCTAAGCCCCTCCCCCTCCCCACTTCCCTGCCAAGGAAAACACGCTGTTCTGGCTCCGTCACTGATGACCTCTCTCACATTTCAGCTGCTGTCATTAAATACAGTTCCTTACTGTACCACATTGGTGGCAGCAATGGCTCCTCCTCCTCCCCTGGAGAGCAGGGTGCAGCTAGCCCGAATGAGCGGGCATTGAAAACAGGCAGGGTGAAGGGCATGATGAGGCTGGCAGCAGAGTGACTGCTTCTTCTGGGAATTCTACTACACTCATCCTCCACACCCCTGTGCATTGTACCCCATTGTGTGCCCCGTGCCCTGATGAGTGCCTTGCTGTGTCCTGTACCCTGCTGTGTGCCCTGCTGTGTACCCTGTTCTGTGCCCTGCTGTACCCTGGTGTGTTCCCTGTTGTGCCTTGTGCCCTGTACCCTGCTATGTGCCCTGTATCCTGCGGTGTACCCTGCTGTGCCCTGTACCCTTGTGTGTGCCCTGTACCCTGCTATGTGCCCTGTATCCTGCTGTGTACCCTGCTGTGCCCTGTACGCTGGTGTGTGCCCTGTACCATTATCAGTGAGGCTGTGTCATTTCAAGAGATAATTTACGAGGGCGTGTTTAGGGGTGGAATTTGGGGCAGGGCGGGATAAGGTTCGGGTGGGGCAACTGCTGGCGAGTAACTCTTATGGCCTGGCTAGTAGCTCAGGAATTGAAATTTTGAGCCCTGCCTTAGACCATTCAGAGTATAAATGATTAACCAATACTTTTTGAATACACTGTGTAAGCCAGTTTTCTATTCATTTACAAACTGATTTTTCCAAGCCTGTAGACATGTGTGGGGAACTGTGTCAAACGCTTTTGCAAAATCCAAGTGTACAAGTGTCCACAGCCACTCCTTTACCTAAAGTTTTGCCGACCTCCTCATAAAAAGAAATCAGATTTGTTCTATCTTTCACAAATCCATGCTTTCTGTTGTTTTAAAAATGTTTTTTCTAACAAAAACTCATCTATGTGGTCTTTTAATAAATTCTCCAGTATCTTCTCAACTATAGAAGTTAAACTAAAATGTCTATAGTTACATGGACTTACCTTACATTAAAGAGTCCCTAATAATTTGAAACAATGGCTGTGAAATGACAGAGCTCAATTCTTTTAGGACCCATGAGTGTATAGCATCTGGTCCAAGTGCCCTAATCACCTTTATTCTGTCTAAATACCTTTGGTTTGTCTTACTCTCTTTTACAATCTGTCGCTTGTTTTGAATGTTTGGGGCCTTGATTTACTTTTTACATATTATTATTTTTTATTATTATACAAGATTTATATAGCGCCAACAGTTTGCTCAGCGCTGTACATTATAACAGGAAACAGTACACAAGACAGTACAGTAACAATACGATTCAATACATGAGGGGTTCGAGGGCCCTGCTCCTTGGAGCTTACATACTAGGAGGGAGGGGATAGTGGTACAGGAGGAAATAGCTGTGGGGGATGGAGTGGTAGGAAGAGTGGAGGAGTTCAGTAATTAGCTGAGGGCGGGGTAAGCTTCCCTGAAGAGATAGGTTTTCAGAGTGCGCCTAAAGGTGAGGAGAGTAGGTGATAGTCTGATGGATTGGGGTAGGGAGTTCCAGAGGATGGGGGAAGCCCTGGAGAAGTCCTGGAGGTGGGCATGGGAGGAGAAGACCAGGGAACTAGAGAGTAGGAGGTCTTGTGAGGAACGGAGAGTATGTTTTGGGTGGTATTTGGATACCAGATCGGTGATGTAGTTTGGGGCAGTATTATGAACAGCTTTATACGTCAATGTTAGCATTTTGAATTTTATCTGTTGGGCGATCGGAAGCCAGTGGAGGGATTGGCAGAGGGGGGTGGCAGATACGGAGCGGTTAGTAAGGTGGATGAGTCTGGCCGCCGCATTCAAGATAGATTGAAGCGGGGATAGCCTGCGGTGAGGTAAGCCGATGACTAGGGAGTTGCAGTAGTCAAATCGTGATATAATAAGGGAGTGAATGAGTTGCTTAGTGGTTTCCGGGGTTAGGAACGGACGTATTTTGGAGATGTTGTGGAGGTGGAGTCTACATGAGTTTGTCAGCGATTGGACCTGGGACCGGAAGGACAGATTGGAGTCTAGGATGACACCTAGTACTCTAGCTTGAGGGGTGGGACTGATGGTGGTGTTGTTGGTCTTGATGGAAAAGTCAGGGGGGGGCGCGGGCTGGGGGAAGACTAAGAGCTCAGTTTTGGAAAGATTTAGTTTGAGGAAGTGGAGTGACATCCAATCCGATATGTCACTCAGTAGGCTAGTGATACAGGCGGAGACTGAAGGGGTGAGGTGAGGGGTAGAGAGATAGATTTGCATGTCGTCAGCATAGAGATGGTAGTTGAAGATGTGAGAGTGTATCAATTGGCCAAGGGAGGAGGTGTAGATGGAGAAGAAAAGGGGCCCGAGGACAGAACCTTGAGGGACCCCAACAGAGAGGGGGAGTGAAGAGGCGGTGGCAGCGTTATAGGTAACACTGAAGGAGCGTTGTGACAGGTAGGATGAGAGCCAGGAGAGATCAGAGTCTCTGAGGCCAAGAGAGTGTAGTTTATTGAGGAGGAGGGGGTGGTCAGCCGTATCGAAAGCCTGAGAGGTCGAGGAGTAGGAGCACTGAATAGTGGCAATTCGCTTTGGCGGTTAGCAGGTCGTTGGTGAGTTTGAGTAGGGCAGTTTCGGTGGAGTGTAGGGGGCGGAAGCCAGACTGGAGGGGATCGAGGAGGTTGTTGTCGGTGAGGTGGGAACTCAGGCGATTATAGACTAAGTGCTCTAGGAGTTTGGATGTAAATGGCAGCAGAGAGATGGGTCTAAGGTTGTTCAGGTCGGTGGGATCTAGGGAGGGTTTTTTAAGTATGGGAGTTCTATTGTATTCCTTGTGACATTTGTAACATTTAACAGATGATAGTACTTCTTCATTTTTATATTTTTAAAAGCTTTTTTCTTATCATTTACAGCTTTTTTAACTTTGGCCGTGAGCCACATAGGTTTTATTATTAGCCTTTTAAACTTCTTGCCCATGGGAAAATATCTTGCAGCGTGTTCGCATACAGTGGTTTTGAATTGAAAATAATATCACCTAATAAACGTCCGGACATCTAATAATTTATATATGTGTTACAAAAAAAAAAATTATTAGACATCCGGACGTTTATTAAGTGATACTGTTTTTAATGCACATTCATGGCGCTGTCTGTATTATGGGGAATTAAAGTGGTTCTAAAGGCTCAAGGTTTTTTACCTTCATGTATTATTTGCATAAAGGTAAAAAACCTTTTGTGTGCAGTGCCCCCTCCGATCTAGCAATGTTCTCGACAGTCTCTGCTTTCTGGGGACTCTTCCTCCTCATTGGCTGAGACAGCAGCGAGAGCCCAATCACAACCAGTGAGCCAATGAGGAGAGAGTTGGGGGCATGTGACTTCTGGACACATAGAGTAGCGGCTCGGGGATGAGCAAGTAGCGGTGCCCCCAGGACGAGTGGCTTTCCTGGGGGCACTGCTTAAGGGGGAGGAACCAGGATCGCTGGCAGGGACTCAAAAAGAAGAAGATCAGGTCTGCTCTGTGCAAAATCAAGTACTGTCAAGTACTGTCAAGCATAGACATGTTTGTTATTTAAAAAAGGAAAACGAAGGTTTGATGTCACTTTAAGCACTGTGTGTTTCTAATTTGAGCAATGTTTTAACAACTTTTACTCTTTTGATACCCAATAGAATTATACAGTTATTTCATAATAAAAAGCCTTGTAGTAGGTTTATACGTTTTTGCCCTTGAACTATTCTTGCAGTGCAGAAAGTCAATATCAAGGTAGTTAAAATCCCTCATTATCATCACTATGCCGGCCCTTGCATCCCTTTTGATCTGTGCAAGGAGCTGAGTCTCCACCTCCTCATTAACACTGGGAGGCCTATAACAAATGCCGATGATTACCTTTGTGGTACGCAACCCCATGTGCAGTTCCGCCCATAATACTTCAGCCTCATCACACTCTCCATCAACTAGGTCCTCTTTCACATTCATTTTGAGATCCCTTCTCACACAGAAGTGAGACACCGCCATCTTTCCTTTTTACCCTGCCTCTATGAAAGAGAACATAGCCAGGAATATTAATGGCCCAGTCATGTGAGGAATGTACAAATAGTACCATTTCCAATGGTTGCTTGTAACATGGGAACCTGCTTATCTGCCATAGTTCTTCCCCCATCTTTCCCCATTCCACCCACCAGTAGGGACTGACACCTGTCTGACCTGTCTGACCTATTATAATCTAATTTACCCTCCCCCCTTAATCCCAGTTTAAAGTGACACCAAATCTTCATTTTTTTTTTCTAAAATAACAAACATGTCTGGAGGAACTTGACTGGCCTGCACAGAGTCCTGACCTCAACCCGATAGAACACCTTAGGGATGAATTAGAGCGGAGACTGCGAGCCAGGCCTTCTCATCTGACATCAGTGCCTGACCTCACAAATGTGCTTCTGGAAGAATGGTCAAACATTCCCATAGACACACACCTAAACCTTGTGGACAGTCTTCCCAGAAGAGTTGAAGGTGTCATAGCTGCAAAGGGTGAGCCAACTCAATATTGAACCCTATGACAATATAGTGTGTGTGTGTATGCATGTATTTGTGTGTATTATATTTATATATATATATATATATATATATATATATATACACACACAGTAATTCCTTGGTTTACAAACGCCTCGGTTAATGTAATTTTCGGTTTACGAATGAAAATCCATTGAAAATAATGCCTCAGTTTATGAATTTTTAAGAATTTTCTTTGCAATATGAAGTGTATATGAGTGCTGATTTTTAAATGCCATTGCCGGATTTTTTTTTCTTCACTATAGCTCACAGAATTAGCTGTAACTTTCCCTGGAGTTAATTGAAACTTTGTTTCTTTTAAGAAACTAAAAGGAAACATTGCTTCTCTTAACTCAGGAAAATAAACTAAAAGAAAACTTTCTTTCTTTTAGTTGGGGGGAAAGTGACAACTGAATTTCTGAGCTATAGTGAAGAAAAAAAAAAGCGGTAATTACATTTAAAAACCGGCACCATAATAAATAAAGAAACGGTGTGCGGTCCCCCCTCCCATCCATACCAAGCCCTTCGGGTTTGGTATGGATTTTACACTGCTCAAAAAAATTAAAGGAGCATTTTGAAAACACATCAGATCTCAATGGGGAAAAATCTCATGCTGGATATCTATACTGACATGTACTGGGTAATGTGTTAGGAACATAGGGATGACCCATCGTTTGATGAAAATTAAAAGTATCAACCTACAGAGGACTGAATTCAAAGACACCCAGAAAAGCGAAAAAATTATGCAGCAGGCTAGTCCATTTTGCAGAAATTTCATTGCAGAAACTCAGAATGGTCCTCAGTAGTATGTATGGTCCCCACATGCTTGTATACATGCCTGACAATGCCGTGACATGCTCCTAATGAGATGATGGATGGCGTCCGGGGGGATTTCCTCCCAGATCTGGACCAGGGCATCACTGAGCTCCTGGACAGTCTGAAGTGCAACCTGGCGGTGTCTGATGGACCGAAATATGACATACCAGAGGTGTTCTATTGGATTTAGGTCAGGCGAGCGTGGGGGCCATTCACTGATATCAATTCCTTCATCCTTCAGGAACTGCCTTCATACTCTCTCAACATGAGACTGGGCATTGTCATGCACCAGGAGGAACCCAAGGCCCATTGCACCAGCGTACGGTCTGACAAATGGTCCAAGGATTTCATCCCAAATCCTAATGGCAGTCAGGATGCCATTGTCTAGCCTGTAGAGGTCTGTGCATCCCTCCATGGATATGCCTCCCCAGACCATCACTGATCCACCACCAAAATGGTCATGCCGAATGATGTTGCAGGCAGCATAACGTTCTCCTCGTCTTCTCCAAACCCTTTCACGTCTGTCACATGTGCTCAAGGTGAACCCGCTCTCTTCTGTGAAAAGCACAGGGCGCCAGTGGTGGACCTACCAATACTGCTGTTCAATGGCAAATGCTCTATGGTGCTGGGCAGTGAGCACAGGGCCCACTAGAGGACATTGGGCCCTCAGGCCACCCTCATGAAGTCTGTTTCTGATTGTTTGGTCAGAGACATTCACACCAGTGGCCTGCTGTAGGTCATTTTGTAGGGCTCTGGCAGTGCTCATCCTGTTCCTCCTTGCACAAAGGGTCAGAAACCTGTCCTGCTGATGGGTTAAGGACCTTCTACGTCCCTGTCCAGCTCTCTTAAAGTAACTGCCTGGCTCCTGAAATCTCCTCCATGCTCTTGAGACTGTGCTGGGAGACAAAGCAAACCCTCTGGCAATGGAAAGTATTGATGTGCCATTCTAGAGGAGTTGGACTGCCTATCAACCTCTGTAGGGTCCAGGTATTGCCTCATACTACCAGTAGTGACACTGACCCTAGCTAAATGCAAAACTAGTGAAAAACAGAAAAGATGAGTAGGGAAAAAATTGTCAGTGGCCTCCACCTGTAAAACCATTCCTGTTTTGGGGTCATCTCATTGTTGCCCATCTAGTGCACCTGTTGTTCCATTAACACCAAAGCAGCTGAAACTGATTAACAACCTCCTCTGCTACTTAACTGACCAGATCAATATCCCAGGAGTTTCAGTGACTCTGATTAAAAAGTGTTCCTTTAATTTTTTTGAGCAGTGTAGTATATAGCAATTGGAGGTTTTTATTATATAATCTTTTATAATCAACTGCAAAGCTACTTCTATTTTGCTTCTTTTCTGGACACTCTTTCCAAGAACACAGTACAATGACATAATAGACTGTATAGTATGTTTCTGCCATCATCTAAAAACAATCTCCAGGTTACTTTGCTGCCAAAGCAAAATGCTTGGTCCTCATGCAAAAACTATAATCCATGCCTCGTACATTTACCAAATGATATAAGACGTTGCTCAGTTGTTAAATGCTCCATCAGTACATCTCTGGACTGTTAGTGGTCCGTCCCACCACACGACCCAAGTGTTCAGCCGGCACTTCTGTCGGCTGACCAAAAAGCTGATCGGAGACTGGAATGGCTCCAATCATTTCTATGTTCTCAGAAACTGGAAGCATTGAGCATTCATCACTTTTGATTTTATCATATATAAACAGCTCCATTTTTAAATTGGGAAAGCATCAGATCTTGGTGTGATCAGACGCTGTTAAGGGCAGAGGAGAGATCTGGGGTTTAATAAACCCCACATTATTCAGTAAAGAGTACCTGTCACTGCCTATGCTATCACAGGGGATATTTATATTCTCTATAACATTAAAAGTGATAAAAGAAAATTAAAAAGACAGTGTAAAAAATTGTAAAGTGCCCCCTCCTCCCATGCTTGCATGCAAAGGCAAACGCATGTGTGGGTCCCGCACGCATGCGTAAACCGCAATCGCACCACATATGTGAGGTATCACCATGAATGTCAGATCGAGAGCAGTAATTCTAGCACCAGACCTCCTGTGTAAATTTAAAGTGGTAACCTGTAAAGGCTTTTAAAGCGTCAACTATGGATAATAACATTTGCAGAGTTTGTTGCTGTTGCAAAGGCATGCGTAATTTTAGAATCATATGTTTGGTATCTATTTACTCAGCGTAATATCATCTTTTATATTTGAACAAACAAATGGGTATTATAATGTGTTTTTGTGCAATAAAATTCTAAAAAAAAATTATTTTTCCCCAAACAAATGCATTGGAAAAACTGCCACAAATACCGTGACATAAAAAATTGCAAAACCCAGAATTTTATTCTCTAGGACCTCTGGTTTAAAAAAAATATAATGCTTGGGGATTCTATGTCATTTTCTAGCAAAAAATATTGATTTTTACATGTAAACAAAAAGTGTGAGAAAAGATCTAGCCTTAACCACTTCCCACCCAGTCTATTGTAAAATGACGGTTGTGTGGGACTTTCGTAATTCCAGGTGGACATCATATGACATCCTCTTGGAACGCAGCCACGATGCGGCGTGGTCTGTCACTGGCTGTGTCCACTGGAATCAGCTGATGACGGATCACTGTACCCGGCTGCTGCCAGTACCATGTGATCGCTGTGACGAAAAACACCAGATCACATGACAAATGTAAACAATGAATGACTTCCATTCCTACCATTAATTTTTACAATTGTGTTGCTAGCTGTGATTAGTCACAGTGATTACATGTTACAGCATAGTTGCCAACAGTCCCAAATCACCCGAAACACTCACAAATTCTTATCAGATGTCAGGAAATTTTCTTGTCCGAAAAATCACCATTTGTCACGGACATCTGTGGGACTGGTTGCACATACAACAAACTTCAGATGATGAGACACACACTGCTGGGGACACCGATCGGATCCCTTCCCCGATCCTACCTCCTCCCCTAGCAGCCCCTTCCCCTCTTTTTTTTTTGTGAGGGGGGAAGTGAGCAGCAGCTACCAGCCTGTCAGTCATCTCCATCCTACACACACACACACAGACATCTCCATCCTGTCATCTCCATCCTGCACACACAGTCACATCCATCCTACACACAGTCATCTCTGTCCTGTCACCTCCATCCTACACACACACAGACAGATATCTCCATCTGACACACACACACAGTCACCTCCATCCTGCACACAAACACACACATCTCCATCCTGTCATCTCCATCCTGCACACACAGTCACATCCATCCTACACACAGTCATCTCCGCCCTGTCACCTCCATCCTACACACACACACACACATCTCCATCCTGTCATCTCCATCCTGCACACACAGTCACATCCATCCTACACACAGTCATCTCTGTCCTGTCACCTCCATCCTACACACACACAGACAGATATCTCCATCTGACACACACACACAGTCACCTCCATCCTGCACACAAACACACACATCTCCATCCTGTCATCTCCATCCTGCACACACAGTCACATCCATCCTACACACAGTCATCTCCGCCCTGTCACCTCCATCCTACACACACACACACACATCTCCATCCTGTCATCTCCATCCTGCACACGCAGTCACATCCATCCTACACACAGTCATCTCTGTCCTGTCACCTCCATCCTACACACACACAGACAGATATCTCCATCCGACACACACACACAGTCACCTCCATCCTGCACACAAACACACACATCTCCATCCTGTCATCTCCATCCTGCACACACAGTCACATCCATCCTACACACAGTCATCTCCGTCCTGTTACCTCCATCCTACACACACACACAGACAAATATCTCCATCCGACACACAAACACAGTCACCTCCATCCTGCATAAGCACACACACATTCATCTCCATCCTGCACACAAACTCACACAGTCACCTCCATCCTGCAAACACACAGTCACCTCCTTCCAACACACACACATAGTCACCTCTATCTTGTCATCCTCATCCTACACACACACTCACCTCCATCCTGCCATCTCCATCTTGCACACACACACACAGTTATCTCCATTCTGCACACACACAGTCACCTCTATCCTGTCATCCTCATCCTACACACACACTCACCTCCATCCTGCCATCTCCATCCTGCACACACAGTCATCTCCATCCTGCACACGCACACAGTAATCTCCATCCTTCACGCACAGTCATCTCTTAGATTGTAAGCTCTGACGAGCAGGGCCCTCTGTTTCCTCTTGTACCAAATTGTATTGTAACTAATGTCTACCTTCATTTTGTAAAGCGCTGTGCTAACTGTTGGCGCTATAGAAATCCTGTATAATAATAATATAATCTCCGTCCTGCACACAGACATCTCCATCCTGTCACCTCCATCCCACGCTCACACACACACAGTCACATCCATCCTGTTATCTCCATCCTGCATGCGCACACACACACAGTCATCTTCATCTTGGCACTTCAATCCTAAACACACAGACACACCCACACACACACAGTCATCTCCATCCTGTCACCTCCATCCTACACACACAAGCACACTGTCATCTCCAGCCTGTGCACACAACCAAAGTCATCTCCATCCTGCACACGCACAGTCATATCCATCCTCCCTCGTTCTGCACTGCACATTCCCTGTTTAACATTACCCCATTCTGCACTATGTAAGTCACCCCAGACTCTATTTAACCACACCCTCTTTAACCTCCCTGGCGGTATGATTATTTCTGATTTTTTCTGCTGAAAGCGGTACCATATTTTTGCATGGAAATATGTAGTTGTTTTATTGTAGGCTGTAATTTTTAGGAATAACTCACTGAAATCTGCCCGAACAAGAGTCTAGTAAACATCCCGGGTATGATAAAATTTGAAACACAAAATCATAAATTATAATTTAATATATAATCATAAAAAATAATAATATAATAATAATAAATTTAATTAAATAATATAATCAAACCAAAAACACTGAAATTTGAAATATAGCACCAAGTTCGCACATCGCTGAGCAAAGTCACAGAATCGTTTTCAGTGTCTGATGATGAATTTCCCCACGAATCATTATCACTCAATTCTGCAAGTGGTTCTGATTTACTATCGCTGTTCTCTAGCTGGTCTAAAACCGATTTTGATGTAAAGGGACGCTTTTTGGACGCCATAGACATTTCTCAGTTTCCAGGCAGAAAGAACAGTAAAAATGCAGGCAGGGGACAGGACAAAGCAGTAGGGACAAAATGTATGTGAAATGGATTGAAACAGCAATGTTTTACTATGTAATAGTCATACTGAAAAAAATGACATTTTTTAAAATTTTCAAATTTGCCGCCGGTTCCAGCACCCGTACGTCCCGACGTCACAGGGACCGGAACACGGAAGCCGGATGCCGACATCGGCCGGAGGAGATGGAACCCCGCTGACAGCTGAAACAGCCAGACCTTCCCACATGTGTGGTGCATTTTTGGAGCAGTTTTAAGCGATTTTGCAGTGGTTACCATTCATTTCAATGGGCGTTTTTTTTTTTTTTTAAAGAAATATTTGTTGGGTTTTATCAAAAATAAAATGTTACAGAGATCACTTGCACGTTGAAATGATACAAAACAGCCATGCAGAGAATAGTTATACAGATAACATCAATCAATGAGGCAGGAAGGAAAAGTAGCATGAAATTGACCTTGAATAAATGTAATGGGCGTTTTTGAGGCGTTTTTTTTTAACTCCCCAAGCATGCCTCAAAGATGTTGCAAGCAGGAGTTTTTACACAGCAAGCGCAACACCTCAGTGTGAAAACATGCATAGATATACATTTACATACACAGGGAAGCAGTTTTCTTGAGTTTTTCAGGCATTTGTTTTTTACGCAAAAAACATGTGAAAGCAGCCTAAGTAGCCTAAGCAGTCTTGTGACTTCTATCAGTGTCCAGCTGAGCACATGTTAAAGCTTGAAGTTTACATTTTGCTCTAGGAGGATGCAGGACCTGTGACCTCTGTCACTCTCCCAAGATAAAAAAAACCTCTCTAGCAATACACACCCAACTGAGTATGTGCAGAGTGATATGTCTTATCAGGAGATAAGAAGGGGGCACTGGAAGAAGGGGAGGATCAGAGAAGTCAGAATCAAACACTGTTTTTGCACAATTAACCCCTTAGGTTCCGCAGTGAGTATAACAAGCATGCTTTACTGCATATACAGACTGATTTTACTGTTGTGGGTTTAGTAACACTTTAAAGTGGTTATAATATTAACTAACAAAACCAAGACATTGCAATAAAACAGTCCCAAAGTACTTGTTAAAGAACTCCAGTAGCAACTAAATGTTTTTTGTTTGTAATGTAACCAGGGCGGACTGACAACTCATGGGGCCCCGGGCAATAGGGGATCATGAGGTTCCTGTGTCCTTGCCCAAACTCAAATAGACTATGAAAAAGGTACCAGGGGCATCTCATGGGGCCCCCTACTGACCCCGGGCCCTCGGGCAGTGCCTGAGTTTCCAAATGGTCAGTCCGCCCCTGAATGGAACCTAATCATTTAGTCATTGTTTCTCGAAAGAAGGTCTCTACTATTGAAATGAACACATCTAATCAAGTCAGCCAGGACAGTTGATTGCTCATGCCCTCTCTGCTTAGGATGCATTTACACTTGGGAATGCACCTTACCAGCAGGGGTACCAGTGATTAGCTGCAAGTAGGCAGCCCCATTAAAAGCGATGGGAGACTGCCAGCTCTCACAGCTAATTGTGCCCACTCACATGCTTGCCTGCGTCCAGGGCTGATCACCCGAACGTGATTGCAGCATGAATGATTACAGGAAAGTGGGCGCGATTAGCTTTGAGATCCAGCAGCCTCCCATTGCTTTCAATGGGGCTGCCTACCTCCAACTAAATACGAGAACCCCTGCTGAAGTTCTCGCATGTGATTGCCAGCAGGGTGCATTCGCAAGTGTGAATGCACCCATAAAGGGAACATACATCCAGTGTGCATTTCCACTGACCAAAAAGAGCAAGGAATTTATTTCTGACGAGGGCCAGGTGAATTATTATTATTATTTATTATACAGGATTTATATAGTGCCAACAGTTTGCTCAGCGCTTTACATTATAGAGGAAGACAGTACAGTAACAATACAGTTCAATACAAGAGGGATTAGAGGGCCCTGCTCCTTGGAGCTTACAATCTAGGAGGGAGGGGATAGTGGTACAAGAGATAATTAGCTGTGGGGGATGGAGTGGTAGGAAGAGTAGAGGATTCCAGTATTAGCTGGGGTCGGGGTAGGCTGCACTGAAGAGATGGGTTTTCAGAGTGCGCCTAAAATATGTGTACAGTATATGGCAAGAAAATGTAGTAGTAATAATACATCAAACAATACTTACACCACGTGTTGTCACAAGCATTAACATGCATGCAACTGTATATACAGTCATGGCCGAAATTGTTGGCACCCTTGATATTTTTCCTGAAAATCAAGTATTTCACACAAAAAAGGTATTGCATTAACACATGTTTTGCTATACACATGTTTATTCCCTTTGTATGTATTGGAACAAATATAAAACAGAGGCAGAAAAGCAAATATGACATAATGTCACACAAAACCCCAAAAATGGGCTGGACAAAAGTATTGGCACCCTTAACTTAATATTTGGTTGCACACCCTTTGGAAAACATAACTGAAATCAGTCGCTTCCTATAACCATCAATAAGCTTCTGACACCTCTCACCCGGAATTTTGGACCACTCTTCCTTTGCAAACAGCTCCAGGTCTCTCTTATTGGAAGGACACCTTTTCCCAACAGCAATTTTAAGATCTCTCCACAGGTGTTCAATGGGATTTAGATCTGGGCTCATTGCTGGCCACTTCAGAACTCTCCAGCGCTTCTTTGCCATCCATTTCTGAGTGCTTTTTGACGTATGTTTGGGGTCATTGTCCTGCTGGAAGACCCAGGATCTTGGACGCAAACCCAGCTTTCTGACACTGGGCCCTACAGTGCGACCCAAAATCCTTTGGTAATCCTCAGATTTCATGATGCCTTGCACACAGTCAAGGCACCCAGTGCCAGAGGCAGCAAAACAACCCCAAAACATCATTGAACCTCCACCATATTTTACCGTAGGTACTGTGTTTTGTTCTTTGTAGGCCTCATTCCGTTTTCGGTAAACAGTAGAATGATGTGCTTTACCGAAAAGCTCTATCTTGGTCTCATCTGTCCACAAGACGTTTTCCCAGAAGGCTTTTGGCTTACTCAAGTACATTTTGGCAAACTGTAGTCTTGCTTTTTTATGTCTCTGTGTCAGCAGTGGGGTCCTCCTGGGTCTCCTGCCATAGCGTTTCATTTCATTTAAATGTCGACGGATAGTTCGCGCTGACACTGATGCTCCCTGAGCCTGCAGGACAGCTTGAATGTCTTTGGAACATGTTTGGGGCTGCTTATCCACCATCCGGACTATTCTGCGTTGCAATCTTTCATCAATTTTCCTCATCCGTCCACGACCAGGGAGATTAGCTACAGTGCCATGGGTTGCAAACTTCTTGATAATGTTGCGCACTGTGGACAAAGGCAAATCTAGTTCTCTGGAGATGGACTTGTAACCTTGAGATTGTTGATATTTTGCCACAATTTTGGTTCTCAGGTCCTCAGACAGTTCTCGTCTCCTCTTTCTGTTGTCCATGCTTAGTGTGGCACAGACAGACACACAATGCAAAGGTTAAGTGAACGTCTCTCCTTTTTATCTGCTTTCAGGTGTGATTTCTATATTGCCCACACCTGTTACTTGCCCCAGGTGAGTTTACAGGAGCATCACATGCTTGTAACATTCTTATTTATCCGCAGTTGTGAAAGGGTGCCAATACTTTTGTCCAGCCCATTTTTGGAGGTTTGTGTGACATTATGTCGAATTTGCTTTCTTTCCTCCCTTTTTTTGTTTTGTCCCAATACACACAAAGGGAATAAACATGTGTATAGCAAAACATGTGTTAATGCAATACGTTTCGTGAGAAATACATGATTTTCAGGAAAAATATCAAGGGTGCCAACAATTTCGGCCATGACTGTATATATATATGCAAGTATAAATGGGCCCTAAAGGAAACCTGCACTGTACTGTACTGAAATATAAATGTTCAAATGGCTGGTTACTGCTTGCTACTGAAAGTGTTTGGAGAATGCCACCTTCCGCTTTCAACAACTTGGTCTGTTTAAGGAAGTTTAAAAATTACAGACTTACTGGAAGAATTTAAAAGTTAAAATAAAGGAAAACAAGTCTAAAAAGCTAATGCAAATACCACATCTAGTAACTGCAATATATATAAAATATGCAGGCGAGCGCTGATAAAAATGTTAAAGCAGCTGGCACTAAAGGTATAGGTAACAATCCCCACAGGTATATATATAAGAAAGTGCAGCGCTAAAAATATATATATCAAGTGAAACAGTCAAATTCAACATATAAAATTGTAAAACTTGTGCATAAATATGAAAATCAACAGGAAATAAAGTTTGTGAGTAACTGTAACATTCCGTGCACTAAAGTGCAATAGATAAATTAAATACTATTCACAGTTGCAGCTAATACAGCATATATAGAAAATATATAAAAAATTGTGCATAGATATGGGAATTATCAATAAATAAATGTGACATTACGTGCACTACAGTGTAATAAATAAAATCAATGATGTTCACAAATGCATACATCGAATATATGCAATATTATAATCAAAGTTCCATCCAAATAGCTGCGTTCTAATAGTGTCCTTGTGATAATAAAGTGCAATAATGCAGAGTGCAGGGTGTGAGTGCGCGATTAATCACACAGGGAAATCCACCACCTCGGACGGGTGTACACTCACCAGAAGGTATGTGATATCAGGCATATAGTGAATCACATTTGGAGGTGGAGAAGCAGCCAGGGGGTTAACCATATAGCTCCATTAGGGCATAGATGGATGAAGGGATCTTGTCCTAAGGAAGATAGCTCAACCACAAGAGCCAGAAATCCGTATATAGTATAGTAATTTTATTAATTTCAGAAGCACATAATAAAATCTACGTGGAATGATAAAAATACAAATGACAGATACCAAAATTCCTGCCGCTCCGTCGTTCGGCAGTGGCGGAGTGACGTCAGCAATGTAGGCTCCGACCGACGCGTTTCGTACGCATGCATGTCCTCAGGGGTACACCCATTGCCAAGTAAGTAACTGCAATATATTAATTTGTTTGGGGGTTTAATCTGTCTTGAAACTTCTGGTATGCTACATAAATGACAGTAATAAATAAATAAAACTTTGCAGGTAAAGTGTAAGGAATTGCTATTGTCTGCTTGCAATGACAGCTTTACCACTGCATTAATGTGCTGTTGATTGTTATGTTTTCCCCCTAGGTTTAAAGACTGCCTTCGAAAAGTCAATGATACAGCTTCACGGGTGGTGGGGCAGGCTTTCTTCAATGTCATTAAGGTGCAGTGCTTTGATTTAGCCTACAAGGAGCAGTGTGCAAAAAGGAGCTGGTATGGATGGTAAGTACAGTAAAAGCATCCATTTTATTTGCCAACATATATAGGTATATCAGTGTTATTCTGTGCTTGTAAAGTACACTGCCAGTACACTGCCTGAGCTAGGCAACAGACCTTGGTAAAGGCGGGATGGCATAAGTCACTAGCCATTATAAAAGAGTTGTTCGTCTTTTACACCTTTTCTACCAGGGCCATTTTTCAGGTTTTGCACATTTTAGGCCTGAAAATTAGTTCATACAATATATATAAAATCTGAAAGCAAAGACCCTGCAGAATAAAATGTTGGTAGTTGCAACCTATGTTAAATCAGGGCCGGATCTAGCCAGTATGATATGGGGGTGCAGTAAAACGTCAAGGGGGCACAGGGTATGAGGTCTGCAGGGCAGTGTACAAAAACAGGAATCAATAGCGGAGTGTACTGGGGGTCAACAGGTCAGAGGATAGGGTTTGTAGGGCAGTGTACCGATCGACTTCTGTACAACCAGGGTTGAGTGATACAAAAGGTAATAGCTGTGGGGGTGATGAGCTGATGGAGGAAATAAAAGGAAGTTTACTAGTTAGAAGAAGGATAGGCTTCTTTAAAGAGAAGGGTTTTCAGGGATTGTCTAAGGGTGGATAGATTAGGAGATAGCTGGATAGATTGGGTAGGGAGGTTCCATAGGATGGGAGGAGGTCGGGAGAAGTCCTGGATGTGAGCATGGGAGGAGGTGACACGGGAACTAGAGAGCAGATGGTCTTGGGAGAATCGAAGAGAGCGGTTTGGTTGATATTTTGAGACCAGGTTGGTGATGTAGCTGGGGGTAGATTTGTGGATGGATGGATTTGTGTTGTTAGTATTTAGAATTTTATTCCTTGGGCGATTGGAAGCCGGTGGTGGGATTGGCAGAGAGGGGTAGCAGACACTGAACGGTTGGTAAGGTGGATGAGCCTGGCAGCAGCATTCATGATGAACTGAAGGGGGGACAGCCTATGTAAAGGTAAGCCAATGAGGAGGGAGTTGCAGTAGTCGAGGCAAGATACAACCAGGCAGTGAATTAGAAGCTTTGTGGTATCACTGGTTAAAAAGGGACATATTCTGGAGATGTTATGGAGGTTGAGGTGGCATGATTTGGACAGGAAATGGATGTTGGCCTGAAAGGATAGTTCAAAATCCAGGGTTACCCCTAGCACCCTGGCATGCAGGTATGGGTTGATAGTTGTGCTATTGATCCTGACTGAGAAATCAGGGGAAGAGGCACGTGGGGGGATGAAATATTATGAGCATGTAACATGTGTAGTGCATTTTTATATATGGTTGCATCCACCAGATGCTTTTATGTTCTTATTTTTCTGTAAGTGGGGGCAAGGGACTTGAAACTTTTTTTTTTTTTTTTTTGCTATCACATAGGGGACAAATAGTCCCCATATGACAGCATACTGTAATGACAGTTTCTCATTACTGAGACAGCAGGGGTCTATTATTCCCCTGATGTCTCCCCCTGCCCTCCAGTAAAGTTAATAGAGTACAAATCATGTTCCATTAGCTTCTTCCCCGGCCACAGTAGCTGAATCACTTCCACCTGAAAGCCCATCACCAGCAGAACATACATAAACATGTTCCCCTCCACCACAGTAGCTGGTACTGTGTTTAAAACCCTACTCTACCAGCCACTGTATATAAGTGGTGCTGGTAGACAAGTGGTTAAAGTGTATGTAAACCCCAACTAAAAACCTAACTATCTGTTAAATATATGTTTGCTATTCTGTGTCTGTTTGATACAGATACAAAACATACCTACTGAGGTTCTAACTTCCCATAATAAGTTGAATAAGCTGCACTAAAAACTAAAATATGCTTAGTTCACCTCTGAGCTACAGAACACCCCCCTCTTACACTATGGGGATGGGAAAGAGAGGTGTTCTGCAGTCCTAATACACTTCCTGTCCTGGATTGACAATGCTGCTCCCCCAATGATACAGCAGGGTGGGCCACCCTAGGACAGGAATTGAGTATACTGGCAGGATCAGCAGATAAACATTTTTTTTAAAAGCCTGAACAAAAAAATAAACACATCTAAGCAGGCGCGGACTGCCCATTTGGAAACTCGGGCACTGCCCAATGGCCCGGGGTCAGTAGGGGGCCCCATGAGATGCCCCTGGTACCTTTTTCATAGGCTTTTTTGAGTTTGGGCAAGGACACAGGGGCCCCATGATCCCCTATTGCCCGGGGGCCCCATGAGTTGTCAGTCCACCCCTGCATCTAAGGACTGATAAGCTGTAATAAAACGAATTTTGATTGTAAATTCCATATTCCAATTCCACATTTGTAGTACAGTACAAGAAACAGGCTGAACATTCATAGACCCATTATAAACTGGTACCTTTAGGTGACTGGACACTGACAAACATTTGAGAACATGCCCCCTGAACATCCACCCTGTACCCATACCCCACTCCGAGTCCTCGGTTTTGTAGAAAGCAATACAGAGGAACACAGGAATAGAAGGGAAGGTGGTACGGGGCTTGTACTGTACTTCAAAATATGGGCTTTATGGGTACAGCTAGCCCAGATTCGTTTTCTCTTGATTGTAAAGTACAGGACACAGGCTGAATATTAATTCACCCTGGGATGTTGACTTAAAGAATGAGATGAATGGGCAAACAACGTGCCAACAGGCCCAACCACAAAGGTCAACAGAGTTTTATGTCCTGAATCAGCCTGAATTGTCCTGCGGACGTTTACAGTTAGCTGACAGGGAGATGAGTCCTTTAGACGTATTTAACAAATATGGAGAATAGTAGGACTTTTGAGACATTACTCAGAAACAGGTTTACCCATAAAAACACATTGGGGGAGATTTACTAAAACTGGTGAGTGCAAAATCTGCTGCAGCTCTGCATAGAAACCAATCAGCTTCCAGGGTTTTTTTGCCAAAGTTTAAATGAACACACTGAAGTTAGAAGCTGATTAACTACCATGTAAAGCAAATTAATAAAAAATGGTGTAGCGCTGTGTGTGCTGTGATATATTAAATTAAATAATGCCAAGCAATAATATTAGAAATTGTGAATAAATATAAATAATAATGTGACACTATGTATAATCAATATACTTAATTACAGATGTATAAAGTGTAACATGATTCAAAAAGTGATTTTAGAAATGATGATAATTGCAATCAAAGTGACCAAATTATACATCGTGACAATAATAAATTGCAAAAAGTCCCAAGTGTAATTAAAACAATAAAAAATAATAAATAAAAATCCAGATTTCAATTCTTCAACTTTATATTGCGTGCTTATAAAGATGGTGCCAATCTATCCATCACCTTCTGGCGTGTGCGCTCACCTTAAAATTTTGACCCTCAAGGAGTCATAAAGCAATTAATATCACCGGATGATCCCAGGCAGGATAGATCTCTCCCTCTGACTGGACACAGGGACAGCTCCCACAGAGATAAAAAAAAAACGGTCAAAAACACCTTTAGGGGATCTTCAATGGCTCAAAGAGAAGTCAGAAAGAGAACTTCCATAGTGTAGTAAATTAGTATTTATTGGTAAAAATCACAATGCCAACAGGTTACTCACAATAAAAACGAGGGTCACAGGCCCATCAGGCATGTACTGTGTAACCCACAGTCAGGTGTACATACAAGGAGTCCCAAGATGGTGACTGCCATCCATACGTAATGATATCACCACGCTCTAGTCTGACACAATGTATGGATGGCAGTCGCCATCTTGGGACTCCTTGTATGTACACCTGACTGTGGGTTACACAGTACATGCCTGATGGGTCTGTGACCCTTGTTATTATTGTGAGCAGCCTCTTGGTATTGTGATTTTTACCAATAAATACTACTGTATACATGTCATATCACTATAATGGACTACAGGGAAGCTGGGATATACATTACTGTCTACATGTCATATCACTATAATGGAGTACAGGGGAGCTGGGATATACATACTGTATACATGTCATATCACTATAATGGAGTACAGGGGAGCTGGGATATACATACTGTATACATGTCATATCACTATAATGGAGTACAGGGGAGGGGGATATACATTACTGTATACATGTCATATCACTATAATGGGGTACAGGGGAGCTGGGATATACATTACTGTATACATGTCATATCACTATAATGGAGTACAGGGGAGCTGGGATATACATTACTGTATACATGTCATATATCGCTATAATGGAGTACAGGGGAGCTGGGATATACATTACTGTATACATGTCATATCACTATAATGGAGTACAGGGGAGCTGGGATATACATTACTGTATACATGTCATATCACTATAATGGAGTACAGGGGAGCTGGGATATACATATTGTATACATGTCATATCACTATAATGGAGTACAGGGGAGCTGGGATATACATTACTGTATACATGTCATATCACTATAATGGAGTACAGGGGAGGGGGATATACATACTATATACATGTCATATCACTATAATGGAGTACAGGGGAGCTGGGATATACATTACTGTATACATGTCATATCACTATAATGGAGTACAGGGGAGCTGGGATATACATACTATATACATGTCATATCACTATAATGGAGTACAGGGGAGCTGGGATATACATACTGTATCAGGGGCGGACTGACAACTCATGGGGCCCCCTACTGACCCCGGGCCCTCGGGCAGTGCCTGAGTTTCCAAATGGTCAGTCCGCCCCTGTACTGTATACATGTCATATCACTATAATGAAGTACAGGGGAGCTGGGATATACATTACTGTGTACAGTTTTATATTGTGGACTCTTTATTCTAAAGAAAAATGTAATTTCATAAGCTTTAAGGGGGTGTGGTTGGGGGCAGGGTTGGGAGCGGGCTGGGGGGGGGGGGTTTGGGGCGGGCCAGGGGGGGGTTGGGGGACAACTGGTGGAAAGTAAGTTTTGTGATCGGCTAGTAGGTCTGGACTCGAAATTTTAACCCCTGATAACATCATAAGAAAACAAATGAAAGTACAATATAAAAAAAAAAATCACATCTTTGTGTCAATTAATGTGCTAAAAACTGCATATCTTTCCAAACACGTCTCTATAGCAATCAATGTGCTTGGAAACCTTAACATTGTGCCAAGAATAAAAGTGCTCTTAAAATAATTTGAGTCTTTTTCTTTTATCTTCTGTGAATTCCTCTTCCACAAAGTGCCACAGGGCTTCAGCCAGTAACAAAGTGCTCATGTGCTCACACCGCAATGGTTTGGATAATTGCCCAGAAACAAATGACCTTCTAGTAAAAGAATGGTCTATTAGATCTTTACAGTGAGTATTTTCAAGCCAACAGAGAAACCTGCACATCCATATATCATATATCCATATTCAACGCTTGAGATGATTTCTCCCTTAAATGTCAGGACCATGTAGGGATCGCAAAGAAGTGGCCAAGAACATTTATTAAAATAAAGATGTAGAACAATTGCACTCACATAATTCAGTGTCACACATTCCAGGCTAAGAGATAAAAGCTTATTCCTGTAGAGGAAACACCGTCGCTTCATACTGCTGTATGTTCAGCATGGAAGCTGAAACCGGAAGTGACATCACATTCAAACCCATAGGTCTAGGATGTCTGGGAGATAGGCAAATAAAAAGATGTCCCCCCATTCTTGGGAGTGAGGGCACCCTTTCACTGGGAAGAGGGCTTTGGGGAGGACCCGTTGGGATAGGAAGGACTGAACTTAAAGGTTGAAATCTGGGTAGATCACTGAGGTGCTCTGCCTTATGAACAGGTAGAAGCTCCTGAGGATGGGTTTTGGAACTTTCTGCTGTGGAAGAAGAATCCTCCTTTCTGTGACATGGAGGAATTAGTCTAATGAGATGTTAGGTTAAGACAAGGTCTACTATCAGAACAGTCCATGTCTTTTTCCACCTGATAGAGTTCCGCAATCATTTTAGGCAGGTGATTATCTCTTCTGGAATGACCCAATCTTCATAATTTGCCCATTCTATTTGTTTATGAATAGGAAAAATCTTAAGCAGGTCTCTTTGTACCCAAAGGGGCATGGCTAGATGGAGGAGATTCAAGTGCGATGATGCCAAGGCTTTTGCGCACTGCAAAAGTAAGCATATCAACATTGGCGAGCATGTTGCATGAAACCATAACATCAGGTGCATAGGAGCCTGGTGGTGAAAAATATTTTATGGCCTTCTCTAACATTGCCTCTGCATCCCCTTCATTCCCTTCTACATCTGCCTATTTCAGGACAGGCATTTTGGGATCTGACAGAGGTAGAGACAATGGAGTTGGAGAAGGAGCCTGGCGTCTTTGAGAATTGGACAGTGATGGCTGTATTTAAGCTGTTATTCATCCTAGGACTTGTGACTTTGCAAAAAAGACTGCCTTAGTGAGGTAAGGTGATTGTTGCATGCTTGAGATAGCTGGAGTCCGATACAGAGACCTGTGCTAAAATCAGGTTCCGTTCTGGTGCAAGGGAAGTGTTGTTACTATGAGAATTGAGTAGTGGGACCCTTCAACAGAGCAAATGTTTGCCTGAGCTTTTGCCGTGTCTCCTTTTTTGCCTGGTTTCTGCCATTGCTATGGGTTTTTGCTCCTGTGGGGTACTTATAGAATAGGGTGCAGAAATGGGGGTAAGCATGTCAGAAAAGGAAAACCTGTGTGGTGACCGTTCTGTAGCGAAGTCCATGTGGCAAAATGAAAGGACAAAGCACTTGAGTACCTAAAAGGCTGTAGGAGGAAGTGGCGGTAAAGTGTACAACCTTTTGTGTGATGTAACACTTAGTCATCCACCCAAGGCTAAGCTATGAATGGCTGAATTTAAAAACAAACACTGAAAAAATTGACACATTTCTAACACAGTCCTAGTTTCCTGATCGTCCTTGATATATACTGTAAAAGAGGAACACATACTATTCAGGATTGTAGGGCTACAGTAAAGGTGTAATAAACAGGGTGACCCTGTCTTGTCTGTCCGTGTTGCTGGTCCCTATAGAGGGTCTAAGATTGGGACGTCATGACAGACATCCTTCTGAAGGGTCTTCAAGGTCTGGGTTCTTTAAGGATGTACTATGGCTCTGGACCTATATAGCACCCTGTGGCTAACTGCATGCATTACACAAAGTGCGGAGGTGAGCACCCACACAGGACCCAGTGCAAGATTACAGGCCGTCACCTTAGGACACTAGCAAAAACTTTCAGCGTGGGGTAGGGTTTTAGTGGGGATGCCCAAGGGGTATATCTTCAAAAGCTTGGTATTGTCTAGGGTCACTGAATATTCAGCCTGTGTCCAGTAATTACTTTTTAGGATAGCATTTTGATATTACTAATACAGAAAGAACAATTTTGATTGACTGCTATAGTGTCAATCCTGTAACACCAAAATTTAGAACAGACGTTAGCAAGCCAGACATTGTGAGCTGAAGCAAAAAACAGTTGGGATAATATACTATAGCTGAGAATCTTCACTGAATAAATTGTGTCAACATACAATTCAAATTTCTAGTATAGTCCAATATCTAATTCCTATTCACTTTAAATACCAGTCACGCAGACAAATAAGTGAAAAACAATTTGCTTTTTACATGGGAGGATAATTGAAATTAATATTCACTAAACTGGAGTGAAGATTCTCAACTCCTTTAGTAAACCAACCTCACTATGTGCAACATTATTTAAAGTGTTACACTGACCATACACCTTGTAATCTGAACGATCTTAGATCTACTAAAAATTTACTGAATGTAGGACAGGAGCCTTTCTGACTAAATACAAATTGAATGGAGTTTTTGGGTAGACTTCTAGTACATAGGGGCTCAAAAATCAGCAGTATGGCTGCACTGCAAAAATCAAATTTTTGGTTTACCTGTAAAATCTTTTTCTTGGGGTATATTACAGGACAGGATTATGCTGCCACCTTCCGTTGATTGGACACTAGCAAAAAAATGGCAGGACATACTCTCCAAGGCACAACCCCAGCCAGCTAGGCAAGGCTTCATTTTTTGTAACAAGCCATGAACTACAATGAAACAGGGGTGGTGTTCTGCCTTCCCAGTCTAAACTGTGAAAGTGTGATCCTTATAACCTATCCAGTTCTGGCAAATTAACTATAACTCACAATCACAGCAATGTTGACAGGCAGTGACTCGATCTATATGATACTTTGTAGATCATAGAAAAGCTTTATTTCATAATCTATGAAGATCCTGGTAAACTAACAACTTTGAAGTAGGCTACTCCAGCTAATGTTTCAATAGAAGCATCAGAGAAAACATGAATCTCTTTCCTGGTAACATTCTGTAGGGATGCAAGGTAGTGCTTTCAGGGACTCTTTACATGATTCCCACCATTATGTTTCTCTCTGGGTAATAGGATATACCAATCTGTGTTTTCATAAGTAAGCTGTCTACGACGTGTCTTACTTAGAATGGTAAAGAGTGTTATGAAACCCAATAGACCATAAATGCTGTTCACAGCAGACAAAACTTCTCATTTCATGAACAGCTTGTCACAAGTAACTTGCAAATGTGAACGTGTCTTGTTCGACATCTCAAATTAATTTGAGGCTACATTGCATAAGGAGAAGATCCATTTCTAGCTTGAATCCCTTTACACTAACTGCATAGTTATTAGAAGGTAAGGCTTTCACTGTTAGAGAAACTTTTGTGAAGCCTGAGGTTGGTAGTGGCAAGTTCTTCTGAGAAGACCAATTGCATCTTCTTTTGTAGGCTGAGATCTGCACCCATCCTCTATGTAGACATTCTTTTTCACAATTCACATGCATCAGATCAGAATTCTTTGACCTTCCTGAGTTGTCCTTCTCAGCCCATAATTAGCTACAGCAGGAAGAGAGCTGTTACTGAAAACTTATACTTTCAGTTAGTAGTCTATGATTTCATCACTGATATCATTGTTGAGATACCATTGCAACCTGAGGAAGTTTCTTTTGTCTACTCAGTGAAAGTGGAACATTTGCTGGTTGTCAGTTATGACAGCAACTAGTTCTTGTCTGAAGTGAAGCAAAACTCCTATAAGGTTGTTGTTCAGATAAGGCCTGGTGAGAAGGACTTTGCTGACGGAAAAACCTTCATATCAAGCACTTGAGTGGAAGACCACCCTAATGTGGTCTGGCTTGTGAGGATGATACATGCCAAAGCATGGGAGGTACCAACATTCCCCTTCCTTAAGAGTTTGTGAGAGATCATGCTGAGCCTGCACCAACACCTTCTGCATATACTGTAGTCAAAGTGCTTTTTCATCTCAGGCTTCTACTCAGGTACATTCTAAAGAAGTAAATCTTGCTTCTGCAAGCTGACTATTATTTGGCTTAAAATAGTAGTGACATCTGTTGTCCTGATAGAATTCCTTATTCTCCATGGTGTCTGCCAGCTCATTATCTTTAGTTGTTGCATTGAGCACTGGGGTGCCAACATTATTGTCCCACTATTGGATTAATACAATGAGTGGTATCTAGGTAACTGAGGCCGGGTAGGTGGGTATCAGCTTTGGCATATTTAGGCTCCAAGAGAAGATCATTGAGCTCTTGAAACTTTAGATTGTCTCTGCCAGATATTTTTGGGAAGCTTTGCAACCTTTTAAATAAAGCTTCCTCAATGGATTCTGTGCTGTAGAAACTATGCTTAGGTCTGTCCACAGCAGAGTTAAGACCTGCAGCAGGACTGTCAATGTAAACAGCTTTGAGTCACATTCAGATGGACCTAGCCAGTTAGTTGACTGATTATGGCTTTGAAGATAGATTTCCATCCTCACTAGTTTTCAGGTTTGTCATCAAGCTTTGTGAGACCCATCGTGATGAGTTCTTTGCAAAGCATGTATTTAACAAACTGTGACAAGTGTGTTTTCAATCTTTGGATGCACAACTGCATGCTGAAGAAAGTTACATTGGCTGGTGCACTAAATTTGAGTGACTTTGGGAGGTATGGTGGAGCAAAGGTATTCATACCTGCAGCTGTGGAGCATCGTACTTGGTCGGAGGTAATTGACTATCGCCATGGTAAGGCATGTTGTCTATTATCTGTATACCAGTGTCCACAGTTTGCTGAGGTGCAAAATTGGCGTTATGTCTATTATCTGCATACCAGGGTCTGCAGTTTGCTGAAGTGCAAAAGCCTGGTGTACTGGGGAAAGAATAGGCAGATTGTCTTGAGAGTTAGTATGTGCAGTGTACTGAATTTGGTTAAAAGATTCAGCTGCTGTGACTGGGAGCTGAAGTTTTGGGAGACCGTGCAAGAAATATCATGCATATGATGCATTTGTGTGTCTTCTGCTGTGTCGTCTTTCACTTTGGCTAGTAACTTGCACTAAAACTTTTAACCTCGCCATGGCTGTTGCATGCTCACATTATTTCTCCAAAGCTTCCATCTCTGCGCACTTGCTTGCAACTTCTTCTTCCATCTCTGCTCTTTTGCGTGCAGTTTCTACTTCCATCTCTGCTCTCTTGCGTGCAGTTTCTGCTTCCATCTCTGCTCTCTTGCGTGCAGTCTCTGCTTCCATCTCTGCTTTCATGTATGCAGGCTTCTGACTCCATCTCTCCTTTCTTGTAGGCAAAGGCTGCCTGAATTTTAGAGGCTTCAGCATCAACATGGGAGTTAATTGGTTGTTGGCTGACAATGGAAGATCTTAATTGTAGAGACTTTGCAAATCTTGAGAAGTGCCTTGTAGAGGCAGTGATGAGATTTAAGCTGGCCATAGATGGTTTTAATCTTTAGCCAGTTTAGCAGGGACTGGATGAGATTTGAACCTCTATGGGCAAGCTGATTGTACACAGTTCAATTGTTGTACGACTTGTGTGCAGCCATCATGTTGGATTTTATATGTGATTATTTGAAAACTCCCATTTTTTATATCGTACATCCCAGGACACAGGATATCTTCATATCCATTACAATAGGGATGTCCTAAAGCAAAGAACATTAGGGGAGGACAACACAGGAGCAAGCCAACAGGCCCCAAACAACTAAACCTGAACAGGTTAGAACCTCATGCAGTTGCCTGCAATACTCGCCAACCAAAGATAGTGTCTTCAAGGGTTCAAACATCCACCTAGTAAACATATGAACTGAAGACCATGCAGCAGCTTTTCAAACTTGAGCTACCAAAACCTGATAATGATTAACCCATGAAGCACAAATGCTCATGGTGGAACTTTGTCTGTCAGACCGCAAGCTGATAAATCCATGGAGAAATGGTAGAACTGGAAACTGTGTGACCCTTACTTGGGGCTTCAGGAAGAACAAAGAGGGAGTCAGACTGAGGAACTGCAGCAGTTGACTTCAGGTAACACATAGCATAAACCATACACAAAGAATAAAGAGCCTTTACTGGTATAAAAAAAAAAAGAATGAAGAGTCTTACCCCCTGGTGACTGAGGCTTGCGACAGAAAAAAGGCAACACAATGTCTTGGCTGAGATGGAATGAAAAAAACTCCATAAGTAGAAAGAACAGCTGAGGTCATAGCACCACTATGTCATGATGCGCCACTAGGAATGGTTCCTTATAAGAATGGGCAGCGAATTCCAATACTCTCTGTGCTGAAGTATTGGCCTTTAAACCTTGTGACAGGAGGTCAGGTTGATTGTGTGCCCACTGACAAGTTTACCATGTCAGAATAGATTGTTCTCCTGAGCCAGGCTGGTGCAATCAGAATCACTAGGATGCCTTCCATCTGAATTCTACAAAGCAAGCAAAAGCTGTAATGGTGGGAAAGCACAAAAATTATTGGGAAACAGTTCCATGGTGTCACCATAGCATGCACAGGGAATGCTGGGGGATCCCTCGTTCTGGAGGTGAATCTGACCAACTTCAAACTGAACCAGAGTACCAGAAGATCCACATCCAGGGTTCCCCACTGTCATCAGTGTACATTATTATTATTATTATTATACAGTATTTATAAAGCGCCAATAGTTCGCTCAGCGCTGTGCATTACAAAGGGGGACAGAACATGTGACAGAACAATACCAATACAATGCAAAACATGAGGGGATTGAGGGCCCTGCTCTTTGGAGCTTACAATCTAGGAGGGAGGGGGTGGTGGCACAGGAGGAGATAGCTGTGGGGGATGGAGTGGTAGGAAGAGTGGAGGAGGTCAGCAAGTTAGCAGGGGGTGGGGTAGGCTTCCCTGAAGAGATTAAACACCTCTGGATGAGGAGCTTGCTCCAACCCCCCCCCCCCCTTTCCCCGAGTCAGCTGTTGACGACTGAGAAAATCCATCTGACAATTTTCCATGTCTGGAATGCAGACATTGGACAGGGTGGGAACATAAAGCCCAAGACAGGATGAGATGAGGAGTCTCCTGAGAAGCTGATTTCTTGTGCCTTGTTCACAATTTACAGTGGTGTTGTCTGTGCTCACCTGTCATATGTGAATGTTTTATGTGACAGGTGAGCACAGACAAACACACATGTGAAGGAAACAAGAGCAGCAAGGAGGAAATATAGAGAACTGCATTGAGGAGTACTTTGAGGAGGGAGAGATCCCTGTATCCACACAGGCTCACAGTGCAGCTTCCTCTCTACACAACTCCAGCTATACAACCACAGGCTGTTCACAAGGAGAGTATGCTGAAACCAGCTATCTGCTGAACTTTTACCCAGTTTGATTTTGCACAAGTGCACATTGGATTTACATATTGATATATTTTTTATATAGATAAAGATCACGATTGGACTTTCTCACTTTTATGTTTATGTTGATTCATTTAATTTTCACTTTTATGCTTACACCATTATTATTTATTTATTTTGCATTCATTTGGATTACATGAATAATTTACATATATGCACGTTTATGGTGGAAGTTTATGTAGATATCAGACTACCATATACTTGGAATCATGTACAGAGTTTTGTCTAATATATAGATTAAGATATTTAACAGAGCGCGGCACCATATAATTTATTATTCATTTTGTATTGATGCAAATTGCACTGCAAAGTATCGGTTTCCGGTATCGGGAGCTTTTCATGAAAGCTCTCATGAAAATACTCGGTATCGGCACCAAATCAAAAAAACATTTTGAATTTAGAATCATTTTAAAAATATGTTGAAGGACTTTTTGAATGACTTTGTAACCAAAGTTTATTGTTTTTGTTTTTTTTTAATCTGCCTATACTTCTCTTTTCACCAAATCATGGGAAAGACATTACAACACATTACAAAGCAAATGGGCTGTGCACTGTAAGTGCACTGAAAATGCAGTTGCTCTAGATCTGGGGGGAACATGCAAGGAAAATGAAAACAATAGCATTTTTGCTTGTACATAATTGGATGAAAGAAATAAGCAGAGTTTCGCCTCATTTCAGAGCTTCCCCTCGGATCTAAAGCAACTACAGTTGCAGTGCACAGTATATTTACATTTAGTAAATCAACCCCAATGTTTATAGCACAGCAATCTGAATGATGCTAAGAATGATAACTGTAAAAAAATGTAATCAAAGTACATTGTTTATAACAAACGTTTTAAGACACTATAATGTACATCATCTATACATATGGTTGTTTTTTTTAGGTGTGAGAAGTATGTCAATATAACAGTGGCTGTTCCTAAAGACTCAGGACTGTATGATTATGGAGGAAATCTTATCGACAAACCAGCTCTAACGAAGGAAATACATTCTACTACACCACCATCAGACCTGTCACTTGAGCCACCAACTCTGGGACAAGTCATGAAAGCTACTGAAGACCTGCTGAAGATCATGATGACAATAAGTCCAGGCACCTCACCCAACCAGTCCAAAGTGGATGACAGCACCACCGACAAGAAGAAGAAAGATCAAAGAAAGAAGAAAGAAAGGAAGACCAAAAAGGGAAAGGGTCTTAAAGGTAAAAAGAATCAGTCTAAAAAGGAGAACATTGACTCTCCAGCCAAAGACATACTAGGTGAGAACACGGTCAAGGATGAGAAGCCTGTGCCAGTGAACCAGCCACTTGACGTCTTGGATGTAGAACCTAAGCAGGATGCATTCAATGATGTCCTAAATGATGAGCCCATCAGAAACAATGATGCTAAAACATCTACATCAATAACACCTACCTACAAAAAGGAAGAACTGAAAGCTAAGGTGACATCACCTCCACTAGTATCTAGACCTTGCACAAGGAAACCCCAAAGGAAAAACAAGCAGGAACGAAAGGGGAGACGTGAGAGGAAGAAGAAACCTAAGACAGAGTCTTGTGGTCCTTCAAACGCACAGTAAACAGTGGGTTTTTTTTTAATCCTTAAACTGCTATAATTCAGTATACAAATGTTGGTGAATTGGCTAAATTCCAGAGAAGTGTGCAAATATAATGAAATTAACCACTTTGCTGCTAAATATTTTGACATAATCAATACATTTTTTTTCCTGCATCGAATAAGAGTCAATACAATCTGCTATTTGTGCTTTCTGTAACATAAACTACATTTATGCCAATGAGCTGGAACTGGATTCCTGTATGAATTGGTGTTACTAGATGTTGGATAGTTGTCATGTATTTCCTTCCTTTTATCTTAAGGGTACATTTACACTGCTGGGTTTTACATGTGTTACTGGTAACTGCTATGGATGTATCAAACACGATTTGTTAACACACTGCACTAAAGCCCTCAGAGGTGATTGTACGCAACATTGCGTTGTAGGAGTGTGTGTCACGTACAGGAAGGAGTATATTACACTCAATCACCAATGACAGCCAGGAACAACTCAGCATGTTGTAAATACCTAATATACAGTAAATACACCACTAAAATAAATGTTAAATCTTGCTTGAACTAAAACTGATGTCATGGAATTTTTAATATGGATGCATCTGATTTTCACAATGAATTCATACACAAAAATCACAAAGCAAAAATGTCTCCAGGTCAGATATATCCACCGAAGGACCTCCCATTAACATTATAAAAAATATATTTAAAAATTGATGGTTGCATTTTTAAGTGTTTTTTTTTTGTACTTGCTAAAAAAAATCCTTATACAGTTGTGGCCAAAATTATTCAACCCCCAATGCTGTAAAGGGGTTTAGGGACTATAGTGTACATTTGGAATTGTATTCAGAATCAAATCCTACAAGGACGTTGTAACTACCCAAATGCAACTAAAATGACATCAATTGTTTATGTAATACAGTAGTAAATGGTTCTTATGTGGTTTCTTCATTGCCACAATTATTCAACCCCTTAAAGACTACCACTCTGAAGAACAGAGGTTCATACAGGTGCTTTCCATCAGGTATTGAAAACACCTGTGGATGTCACCGAGCAGCAATCAAGCATAATAAGCACCAATTAGGCAGCTTTAAAATGACTGTGATACTCAGCTCCTTCTAGACATTTACTGGTGTGGTTACAAACATGGTGAAGGCAAGAGAATGGTCCAGGAAGACAAGAGAAGAGGTGATTTCTCTTCACAGGAAGGGCAATGGCTATAAGAAGATTGCAAAGATGTTAAACATACCAAGAGACACCTTAGGAAGCATCATTCGCAAATTCAAGGCAAAGGGCACTGTTGAAACGCTACCTGGTCGTGGCAGAAAGAAGATGCTGACTTCGACTGCTGTGCGCTACCTGAAGCGTAGAGTGGAGAGAAGTCCCCGTGTGACTGCTGAGGAACTGAGAAAAGATTTGTCAGATGTGGGTACAGAAGTTTCAGCCCAGACAATAAGACGCACACTGCGTAATGAAGGCCTCCGTGCCAGAACTCCCAGGCGTACCCCCTTGCTGTCTCCAAAGAATAAGAAGAGTCGACTGCAGTATGCCAAAAGCCATGTGGACAAACCACAAAAGTTGTGGGATAGTGTTCTGTGGACTGATGAAACAAAATTAGAACTGTTTGGGCCCATGGATCAACGCTATGTTTGGAGGAGGAAGAACAAGGCCTATGATGAAAAGAACACCTTGCCTACTGTGAAGCATGGTGGAGGGTCAATCATGCTTTGGGGCTGTTTTGCTTCTGCAGGTACAGGGAAGCTTCAGCGTGTGCAAGGTACCATGAATTCTCTTCAGTACCAGGAGATATTGGATGGAAACGTGATGCAGTCCGTCACACACCTGAGGCTTGGGAGACGTTGGACCTTTCAACAGGACAATGATCCCAAGCATACCTCCAAGTCCACTAGAGCATGGTTGCAGAGGAAAGGCTGGAACATTTTGGAGTGGCCATCGCAGTCACCAGACTTAAATCCGATTGAGAACCTCTGGTGGGACTTAAAGAAAGCAGTTGCAGTGCGCAAGCCTAAGAATGTGACTGAACTGGAGGCCTTTGCCCATGAAGAATGGGCGAAGATACCCGTAGATCGCTGCAAGACACTTGTGTCAAGCTATGCTTCACGTTTAAAAGCTGTTATAACTGTAAAAGGATGCTGTACTAAGTACTAAGATTGAATGTCACTTGGGGGTTGAATAAAACTGATAATGCTGTGAGCACAGAAAAGACATTTGTGGTTATTTCATTATAACTGTTATGTTATATTTGTCTGACCTACAAGTGCCTCTTTAATGTAAATGTAAGCAAGATGACTGAATGATCAAAAGCAATGTCAAACTGGCCAAAACACTCAATTTCAGTGGGGGTTGAATAATTTTGGCCACAACTGTATGTACTCCCTGGTTTGTAATGTTTGTCCCTGTCTGTACTGTGTTCTTCATTATCAGCTCTAAACTAGATTCAAACACTGTCTGTTCTAACAAAGGGTTAACAATTCAAAAAACACCCTCCTCCAATGTATGTTAATGAGATATAGCCAGTGTCTGTGTGGGGACCGGACACTTTAAAGCCGGCCATACATGGATTGAAATTCGGCTGGTTCAGCAAGGACCGGCTGAATTTTGATCCATGTATGGGCAAGGGAGGTTGTACAGGAGCTGTTCTACTGATACTTCTGTACAACAACCCTGTCAGATTTTCCCTGCTCCATCTTAACACACAGTTGAATGAAAGCTCGCCAAAACAAAAATAAAGACCCTCTTGACACAGATGTGAACACTAGAGACCAACCATAAAAAAAAAAAGTCCTTAACTGACCACAAATTTTCAAACTAGTTTGAGGCATGACAACAAGAAGCAGATGAACTATGGAAACAAATCAGAATGTACCTGGTACTTAACCATAAACTCTTCTATGAGAAGGGCAACACACTCTGTTGTTAGCTCGATCCTTGAAAGCCAAATAGTCACTTATGACAGTAGAATCTATGCATATGAATGTAAGGTGATGCACTTGGGGCTTAACAATATGCATGCATCATACATACTAGGGGGGGTACAACTGGGGGAATCAATGGTGGAGAAGGATCTGGAAGTTCTGGTAGATCACAAGCTTAATAATAGTAGCAATGCCAAGCTGCGGTTTCTAAAGCGAGCAAAATCCTCTCTTGTATTAAAAGAGGTATAGACTCCAGAGAAAGAGATATCATTCTACCCCTGTACAAATCATTAGTAACACCTCATCTGAAATATGCAGTTCAGTTTTGGGCACCAATTCCCAAAAAGAACATTTGGGAACTTGAGAAAGTACAGAGAAGGGCAATCAAACTGATAAGAGGCATGGAGGAGCTCAGCTATGAGGAAAGATTAGAGGAACTGAATTTATTCTCTTTTGAGAAGAGATTAAGGGGGATATGATCAACATGTATAAATACATCAGTGGTTTATATAGTGAACTCGGTGTAGAGCTATTCACCCTGAGGTCATCACAGAGGACAAGGGGGCACTCTTTACATCTGGAGGAAAATAAATGTAATCTCCAAACACCGAAAGGTTTCTTCACAGTGAGAGCTGTGAAAATGTAGAATAGACTCCCTCAAGAGTTGGTTCTGGCCAGCTCAGTGGATTGCTTCAATAAAGGCCTGGATTCTTTCTTAGTTACACAGAATCAGGGGTGGACTGACAACTCATGGGGCCCCCGGGCAATAGGGGATCATGGGGCCCCTGTGTCCTTGCCCAAACTCAAAAAGCATATGAAAAAGGTACCAGGGGCATCTCATGGGGCCCCCTACTGACCCCGGGCCATCGGGCAGTGCCCGAGTTTCCAAATGGTCAGTCCGCCCCTGCACAGAATATAACTGGATACTAACATATATAGGTAAAGTTTATCCAGGGAATATCCGATTGCCTCTCAGGGGATCAGGAACAAATTTTTTTCCCTATAGGAGCAAATTGGATCGTGCGTTGGTGGGGTTTTTTTTGCCTTCCTCTGGATCAACTGTGGGTGTAGGATTATAACTTTTTTTTTCTATGGTTGAACTGGATGGTCTTTTTTCAGCCAGACTAACTATGTGGCAGATGGCACAATATACAGCATAAATTATGAGATAGCCCTGAAATTCTGGGCATATTATCAGAAATGTTACAACTTTCACATGTATCCTCTGCTTGAACAAGCCCTATACAACAGAACACCATAGACAATTTCCTAAAACACAGCCTCCAGCACTAAATGACCCCTTTAAACACACACACACCCTCTCTCTCCAGCCCCTTGACCAGAAAGGGATGTTCAAGTGTAATAAATAAGTCAACAGGATTAAGGCTGTGGGGGGTTCTGTCTTCTGGAGCTCTTGTGATGGCAGAGGGAGGCATTAACATCTGGAGCTCTAGAAGCCAGCCTGAAAAACTCCCATAGCTGGCATTTCCACATCTGGTTACTAGGACGTTGCTTTCGCACTCCAGCTATTGATGCTTGCCTTCACCATCACAAGAACATGCTAGGATTCATGCCACACATGCACTATCTACCCAGTTGCCACTGCACTGAGCTCAGCACCATGAAAACAGGGGAGAGAATGTACAGTGTTTGATTCAGAGAGAGCGCTCTCTTGCGATGGCAGAGGAGGGCATCAACGGCTGGAGCGCCATAGCAACATCCTAGCAACAGGATGGGGGAATGCCGGCTGTGGGAGATTTTCAGGCAGGTCCCTTGAACTGCAACTACCTGGCAGGTCAGGGAAGTCAGCTATGGAAGTTTTTGGGACAGGCTTCTGGAGGGGTACATAATTCAATATTATTCATAGTAACACAGTTAGTTTTTATCTACAGGTCAGATTTGTGGTAAAATGGACCGACCCTTGAAGTAAAGAACACACTCTGCACCCCACCAGTCCTGGGGTCTGCAGGGTAAGATGTGGCCTGAAAGAACGCTGACAATCAGTGTACCATGTATACACATAAGGAATACAAATCATTTCAGTGTATTTAGCTGTTTGCCTGGAGCTTGACTTTAAGGACTTAACCAAAATGAAATACCACAGCATAGTAAATGTTCCTTCCCCTCCCCCTGACCCATCCGACTCCCCACCGACAGGTGCAGCGCTCTCCTGCTCGCTACTTCCACATACCAGGGACCAGTGACAGGCCATCCAAGATGTCACCTCGTAGTGTTGTGCAGTATCTTTGGAGAAAGAAAGAGCTTCCTGAGTAGGAGAAAGTGTCCTCGATGGGAACAGCCAGTGTTAACAGTAATGATGCAGTGTGGGCGTTGTTAGAAGGGCAGAGGGAGTAAAGCAGCATACTGTTGTGCCCACCCTCTCCTCTGCAGTCTATTCCCTGTGGGATCTGGGCTTGTGCTGCACGTGGCTGGGCACCCTCTTAATGTGGCACCCGGGGCACATGCCCCTGTCCTGGATTTGGCCCTTTATCAAACGACTGAAATCATGAAAAAGCTAAGGTCCTGATGGCCTCTCTTTCAGCATTATAAATGTTTCAGTTAGATACTTGCACCCAACTATTTTATAGCCTTTTTCTCTTTGCAAAACAGAGATTTACCTCTGCCACATTCACCACAATTTTACATAGGGGTGATACTAAAAGGGAAGGACATCACAAAATGCAATTACGGGCCCATCTTATTGCTTAATCTGTATGTCAAATTATAAGTGAAGATATCGATAAACTGTCTTTTCCTCCACTGCTACCTCTCTGGATCAGTCTAGCCCAAGCTGGATTTTCCCATGGCCAAGAGCATTAAAGCATTAAACTGGAGCTACTGGGCAGTAAAATCTAATGTTGATAAATGGTAAGGTATTCAATAGGTACCTGGGATAATATGGATGTGATTTTTTTATGCCTCTGTCTTATGCCCATGGCGTGCAACAGAATATTAGCCCTTTATACTAAGCCACAGGCCAGAATTAAGGTCAATGACCACCTACTGGAAGCCATCCATATTCAAAACAATCAGTCAGGGATGTCTTTTCTTGTCCATCATCTTTGTATTGAAGCTGGAACTATTTTTATGAAAATTAATGGATGACTCCGATAGTCCAGGCTTCCGACTCCGTGCATTCGCTGAAGAGTTACTATTCTTCCCGATGTCCCCAAATACCATACTGCCCAAATTAAAGTCTGCAGACTTTTGTATGCATTATCTAAAACTTGCATAACTCAATTTTGCAAGTGTATGGACCTTCTGTAGTGCATAGGGAACTGTTAACCAAAATTTGTTTAAAAACAAATAAACAAAATCTGTATTGATAGAAAACACAATAAAATCAGATTGCTGAATAAAAAGCCATCCTATATAACTTTACCATGACATAGTTGTCCAATTTCCTCAAATAAACAAATTCACCTTAGACTTGAAGCTACAAAAACATAAATCATCAAATGACACCTTTAGTACCTCTAGTACAGCTTTTCTCATCCGGGGTGCCTTTAGGTTTCTTCAGGGGTGCCTTGGCAAAATGTCTAAAAATTGGCCAAAACTTGTATACAAGCCAGCGGGTGGAACAAGCCTGCCTTTTAGTTACACAAAGCTACAGGTTTTCATTGTGCACCTTTACGACTTTCTAGCCACAGGTATCCTGACAACCCGTGGCATCATCAATTAATAAGGAGGAAGTCAGCTGCCTGCATGAGGGCATGTTCAAGGGGTAAAACCAGATAGACACTTGAAGGCAGCAAAAAAAATAACAAACGCAAACATGGTAAAAACAAAAAAGTCTAGGCCCAATCTGGGACTCAGCCGGGTAGGCTCAAGAGGGGGGTAAAAACAAGGGCTATCAACAGTGCCAGACAGTTGGCCATGTAAGCATCCATAATGATGGGTAGAAGCTATCAACTTTCTCTTCCCAATCCCCACTGTAGGCAAAATGAGAGATCATGTTCGAGCAAATATATTCATACCAAAGGAAGGACTATTCAAGTCGATGCTGGATGGAGACTCTGCTCATTGCAGTTCAGCCAGTTAGTTGCCGCATTAGGCGAGTCAAAAAATTGGACTGATCCATCCGCCACATGTAATTTTGCATGGAGTATGACACTTGGATGGAGCGCAGGCATCGCTTGACTTCTGTGAACTTAGCACACTTTCTTTGAACCTCAGCTGAGAAATCAGGAAATATTGACACTTTATAGCCCTGAATCTCCATATTGGTTTTCTGTCTAGCCAGGCGTAGGATAATATCTCTGTCTTTGTAATAAAGAAGCTTCAACAGAAAGGGTCTATCATGGCCCCCTGGTGGTGGAGCTGGGGGAGGAACCCTGTGAGGTCTTTCCACAGAGAATAACGGTGTTATCTTTTCCAAAGGTGTTAGAGAGCCAAGATTCAATAAAATCAACAGGATTCGTACCCTCAGCTTTTTCAGGCATACCCATGATCCGTAGATTACTACGTCTGAGCCTATTTTCCATATCCTCAACTCTGGTTGCATTTTCAGATGTTTTAGCTGAAATGGTGCAAACGTCCTGTTCTAAGGGAAGCAACTCATCCTCTATGGTGTTCATCCTACCCTCCAGCACAGAAGCTCTTTTTCTGATCTTCTGCATATCATGCCTGATGTGAAGTATATCCTCTTTCATGCCCTTAAATTCCAGTTTTAGTTGTGTGAGTGAAGAGCCATAGTAATGATTTCTTTCAGTGTGGATTATGGAGGGTCCATCTGTGTGTTCTCAGTGAGCGCGGGTTATGATGGCGGTAGTATACTCACTGCAGCCCAGGAAGAAGGCATTGAGGTTGTCAGAGATGGCTGATCTGCACTGGAGGGACGTGATGGAGAGGATGAGGGCTCCAGTGGTAAGTGTCCCTTATTCGGTGTGAGCGTATTTCCCCAACTTAGCAACAGCATCCGCTTGGCAGTCTTTCGCAGTATGCTGTTGGAGCAGGGTTCCGCCATGTTGGGTAGGCTGCACAGAAGGTGAAGTTGACAGGATGGTATACTGTGCAACTGTAACAGCGTCTCTTAGCAGTACGGTCAGTCTCGGACTCTCAGTGCAGAAGCACAGGATTCTGTCGGAGCTATGGAGTAGTGTGTCCACTCACATGAACAGCAAAACCCATGCCTTTTTCAATAAGGAATCTACCCCCTTTTATCCATGGCATCTTTCAAGATGCCCATGTCCTCAAATGCCAGATCTGTATGCCTTGAAACCTGAGAAAAAGCCACATCTAAACTAGGCTTTTTTGCTCCAAACCTGAGCTTCATCCTCCTCAAAAGAGAATCTTCTTTTAAGTGGTTTAGAGAAAAAAAAAAAAAGGAACCCTCTAGGTCTTTCCATTCTTTCATTACATCCTCAAAACGTACCTTGCGTACCAGAAAAACCCACTGTTTTACTTGACCAAGGCCCTGGTACATCCTATCCTGTGAAGAGAACTGGACTTTATCCTTCTGAATGTCCAAGGTATCAAATTGATTTTAATAAACCATCCACATCTTAAAAGGGACAACTTGTATCTAGAAGACCTTCTATCCTCATCCTCTTTCCTCCTGATCTGAGCCTTTCAGTGAGTTAGATATATCATCTCTCTCTCCCTCCTAGTCGCTAACCTCCCTGGAAGCTGAGGTGGATGGTAGATGACTGGATGGCCTAGTATGATGATTAGCAGATTGCGGTACAGGATACTTGTCCATAAAAGAATGGAAGGGCTGACTTGTTCTCTTCATCTCTTTTAATGAAAAGAGAAGCTCACTGCACTGCGAAGAGGATTCTTGCTTAACCAAGTTAGCCACACAAGCTTTGCACAATGGCTTGGACCAGGAGTCCTGCAGGGTGGTTTTATAGGCGGGACATTTCCACTTGGGTGGAGGAGGAGAGCATCTGCTTATTTCTATGGCTTTAGTCTGGCAAGATATAAATGACAGACAAAAAAAAAGCCATAAATAGCACCCCACAAAAAAACCACCCTCCAAGCAGCCAAGCCTATATACCAGCCACCCTATTAAACCCCCCAAAGAGGTAACCTTGGGAATGTAGTGCAGGCTCCTCATCCCCAAGCAAACATCATAGGGAAAGGAAGGAGGGAAAATAAAGTCTAAAGGTTTTATTTATATATATATATATATATATATATAAATAAAACAGAAGCCCTTTCCCCTACCTGGTGCTTGTCGGCACAGCGGTAATCCACAGGCTGTCTTTTAAATTTTTCCAGTCTGCGAGGACCGGAAATACATACCAGCCGGGGCCTGCCCCCTCCTCCTGCACTCCAGCAGCCAGAACCTGCTTTGAATCTCACCCCTTCTGGACATAATGTCACCTGCCACTGGGACCCACCCTGAATGAAATTTCCTGGACAGTGCTACGCCTGTAGCGGTTCCTCTGCACATTACCGAGTCTTAGAGGCTGGAATCCAGTCAGCCAAAGGCCACACCTGGCTGGGAAGAAAAGGACTACAGACTACCCCCCTTCCCAGTGGTGGAAGTGCCCTGCTATTAAAGGTAGAGACTGCAGCATTTCCTAGGAAAATGTGTGGAGCTATGCTCTCTCTCCAGGTGCTGTCCTGAAAGATGATTTGGGAAAGAGGACTTCTAAAGTCTACAAACATCTCTTATCAACAGAAACAGTAGATTGATTATTCAGTGCAACAATAGCTGGGTCCACAGCAGAAACAGACCACCTCCCGTTAAACTTTCCTTCAACAAATTACAAAATGGGCAGGGGGGGGGGGGGGGGGGAACCTCTGCGTTGACCAATTCTGCCTGATTTATAAATCAGGAAATGCTTACTAGTATTTTTTTTTTCCCAGAAGAGCGTGCAGGGGATGAGTAGCACTAGATGTTGCTATTCAGAGACTAGAGTTCACATGTTGGCTGCTGTCGACTCAACAAAAGAGTACACAGCAGCCAGCATATTATTAGAAGTTAACAGAGTCACATCATGAAATTTTAGCAGCAAAAAATTATTTGCAGCCGCAACATTCAAAACGGAAAGGCAGTATGGTGTGAAGCATGAAAGGTCTAATTACTAGGGTAAAGAAAAGCAGAAAACCATTGTTACACGCATTAGCATGCAGTGATTTCAGGAGCAGTAATTGTCTTTAGAAAAGATCATATATAGTTCAGAGAATTCTGTTTTAGACAGACAGGTTATATGTTGCATGTCTAAAAGAGCCAGAATTAGGAGGTTGAAGCAGTGTCAGTGTGAGATCTTGCGTCACAACAAAGCGCTGTCAATCTTGGAAGTTTCCTCAGGGCCTGCACTGGAATTCCCACTATTTGTTCCATATGCTCCCGTGAGCCTGCGATCCACCAGTGCGTGGGAGAATCATGCCCTTTGGGTACTTACAGACTGGATGTAGACTGGGGGGGGGGGGGTTAGTGTGACCAGTATGAAGGTATTGAAATAACCTTGGCACCATCCGATTTCCCATGGCTTTGTGTCTGATATATATCAGGCAACAGGTGAGACAGAAAATGAACCACTTGTATGGTCAGCAGAAAATGTTGACTGGAAGTGAGCAGTAAAGAGTTTTGAGCACCATGTCACTAGCCAGAGAGTATCTTCTGGTAGTGAGGTGGGAGAAAAGGCTGATTTTAAACAGATAAACACTATAGAAACCATTATAAGACAGAATAAAGCAAGATGATAAAAACCAGTGTATAAAAATAAATAAATAAACACTAAGTGTAGGATATCCATAACCTGCACCTTCAACACTGCTTGTGTGCACAAAACTGAGTGTGTCTTTTAGAGAGGGAAAAAAAAAAAGGGATACAATGTAGCATTACCCAACAAAACATTTATAGCCACAAATGTATGCAAGGGTACAGCGAAACCTGTCTTACCTTGTTTATGTTACTGGTCCCACTTAGGGTCCAGGCTTCACCTCTCATTGTGGGCATACTCTTGAAGGGGTCTTCAGGGTCCAGGTGCCATGGGAATGGACCATGGCACCTGGACCTGTATAGAACCCGGCAGCTAACTCACTCACTCGTTCCACGGAGAGCACCAAAATGCAGAATCCGATGCCCTATGCAAACATTACAGGCAAGCACTGCTAGTGTGAGGCCCAAGTACAGTTCCCAAGATGTACATACAGGGTGATCAATCCATTAATGGCTAATGAGCTGTAGGGAAATAAGCAGCAAATTCTTGATAGAAGAGTCAGTCGATGTAAGTAGGTGATAAATTGTCTCCAAACCAGAGAAGTGGTCCAGAACTTAACAACACTAGCAAAAAAAAACCCAGATCCTCACAGAGTGGGTGGAGTTAAATGGGTACACTGGGAGATGGTTCCCAGCAAAGCCTTGGTCATTGTTCAATCACCTGAAGGTAGTATTATTTAACCCAATGGTCTAAGAATGAATTTCTGTGTCCTACATTGTATGATTAAGATGTTGTATTTTACATCTTATTCGTTAACACTACCTCCCCCCAACCTCACCATGAAAAGCTGAATAATTATCCTAATCTTCTACATAAGAACTCTATTTGCCTCCCTTCTCTTTCTGCTCACTAGGCAAGTGCTGATGTAGGCTGTGCACTGCAAGTGTAGTTACTTTAGATCAGAGTGGAAGCTATGAATGAGGTGAAGCTCTGCTGATTTCTTTCATCAAATCTTGTGCAAGAAAAAATGCTATTTTTCTTGCATGTTCCCCTCAGATCTACAGCAACTGCAGCTTCACTTGGAGTGCACTTGCAATGCACAGCCTATCTGCCTTTAGTAAATGGACTCCAGTGTCTTTCAGGAAGGCTGCAACACCAGAACCTGAAAGCAGATACATGGAAATTTGCCTTCGGTTACACATCTAATAATGCACATAATGATGTGTGCACCACAGACACAGAACAAACTTAATAACAATAACGTGAAGAGGAGACTACAAGTGGCTTGGACTACATGAGTGCTGAGCTGGGGGACACGGATAAAAACAAAGGCTGGTAAATTTATTTATTTATTTTTTAGTATAGATATAGACTTCATGCACACAGGTATAATAATTTACTCCTATCTATGCTGGACCTTTCTGACAGCAGCTGGCAGAAAAATCACAGTAAAAAAACTGCTTGTTTTTGCATGTAATTAGCCCACCCCTCCCCCCTTCACCGTGAAGAGGACATGCCTCAGACCCACAGGACTTGGGGACAATTTTTACAGAATGGGATGTTGCCTTTTCTTTAAGAGTCCAAGGCTTGCTGCTTATGAAAGTAACTCTTCTTTGATACAGACGGCGTCTCCGATTTCTGATCTGTCACCTTCTTTACGGGTAGGAGCATGCTTTTACTCGTAATCACTTTCTAGATGAAGACTTTCAAGTATGGTCCAAATAAGTGTTGGCCCTGGAGACTGGCAAAACAGCATCCACTTGATGATGTCATCGCACAAGAACACTACGCTGGCCCTCCCCTTTTGAGCACTGCTACAGATTTGTAGCTCTCCACACAGAAATATCGGCCTACAAAGCACAAGTTACCACTGTAGGCAGGGACTACCACCTGCTCCACTACTACAGACAATAACCAGTCCAGATGCAGGGCCCAATATTAACTTCTCATGATAGGCATGTCCTGCAGGGCATTCTGGGACTTGACTACCCCTCTATGAGTATCACTGTCCTGGACCTGTAAACATCCCTTCCAGGTTACACAGTGCCCTGGAGATCGCTGCTTGCTGCATCCATCTAGCTCCAACCAGTAACATTACAGGCCATCTCTGTTCTTAAGATCTTTAGAGAGACATCTGTAGGAACATCCATCACCTAAGGATACTAGCTAAAACTTGGGGCTTTACCAAACTGGGAGGGGGTTTACCTGGGCAAGCAATTCTTGGCTTTTTTCTGGCCGAAGTTCATTGACCTGACAGTGGCAGCATAATCAAAGTAGCCATGAATATGAAGTGCCTTGTGATGTACAATTACAAAATCCGAGTCAGATTAGCCACTAGACGTGTAAAACTACAAATCTCTAACAAGAAGATTTAAGCCAGCGCAGGAAAAAAAAAAAAAGAAACATTTTTTCAATCAGGCATCTAACAAACAAAACTATAAATCATTTTGCCCAGACTATTTTATTTGCCTGCTGCCAAAACAAAACAAATAAAAATTATTAAAATAAAGATAATTTTAGGTGCCATCGGAAATCTAAGACACCTGTACACGGCAATGATAATGTTTTAAAAAACAAAAAGAAACTCATGTCGCACATATGCACCAAGCCTGTGTAGGGACACTGTTGCAAACTTACACTTAGCTGCACGTTGCAGTGAAGCATGAAAATAGAGCAAGGATGAAAAATAAATACCCAAATGCATAAAACATTGTAGCATGTTCCTCTATTTTTCTTTTTAGAGGATATTAGGAACAGAAACTATATTGTCTGCCCTCAGTTGCTTAATGCTCCCCATCAGCCTTTAGTTCCATGTATCTTTATAAAATGGCTCCAGCCAGTCAACATTATCATATTTATTACAGAAATGAGATCTTCGCTTCAGACCTCTCTTGTTTTATTTTGCATTCTTTGGCAGAATATGCAATTAAAAAAGAACAGTGAACCCCATTCTATGTTTAAAACATAGCCCATAAAAACTTAACTGTTTTTTTTTACTGAGGTCATCTTAGCACTTTTACCTCTCTTCTTGGAAGTAAACCAATACTTTAATATGAACACAATCTGACATTGATGCTTGGTGCTAAAGTATCATTTCAAGCACTTAAGTAAATTGAGCGTTGCACTGGAAGGGTCCAATCTTCCTAAGGTGATCAGTGGATATATCAGACCACTGAAACAACCATCCTCCACTAAGAGTTTGGGAATCTTTTTGTACAACTGTCAAAAATGGGGAGAGTAATGTTCTCATGTGTCCTTCGAGTTGGTTTCCCATCTCTTGCACTCATCGGTCCATTTCATCCAGCAGTGGTGTGGCATCCCCTGCGACAGACATAGGTGTACTCTCAATCATAGGACTTGGAGATGGACGAGGGGTTAACCGCTGTTTCTGTTTTCGCCTCTCTGCCTCTTTTTCATGCAGCCACTGTTCAGCCATTTTGCCCCAGTCAATAGGGGTCTGACTACTGGTTCTGGTAACAGACAAACGATCAGGATGTTAATGTAGAAGGATATATCACAATAATTATTTAGAAATAAAAAAAATAAAAAACACGGCTTGCAGCTATACTGAGCATGTTATGGGCGTTTAAGAGCCAGCAGGTGGATGGAGCTGCCCATGCTGGTTTATCAGCATCAAACAAGTACATTTTTACATAAAGGTAAATTAAGAAAATAGTTGTACCCAGGTGAAGAACTGAAAATTAGCATGCACTTGTCCTCTACTGTACATATCCCAGCCATTAATGGTGGAACCGGCAAAGACACAGTATGCTGCTTACTGCAAATCTTTGGTCAAGCAACCAACCCTGGTATCTGTACAATATCAGTTTATATATAAATAGCTTGGCTCATCTTAACCTCTTCTCATGCAGCGCTGGAGTCCCTTTAATAGGGCTTGTATGCCCAGTTGACAGGAATGAACAGCAATCATGTGCCCACTGTGATTGTTATAGGGGTCACACAATCAGGAGCCGGTTCCGCCAACAACCAATTGAGTGAACCAGCTTTAGTAAATCTACCCCTATGATTCATTAGACTGTAAACAGAATAAAAAAATGGGACTTAAAGTATGAAAAACCTGAGGCATTAAGTATATTTGTTTTTCAGCATGCAGAAAAGTTGCTCTCATTGATGAACCACAGGAATGACACTTTCACCGCACAAGAGTTTAAACAAAGGAAAAAAACAACTGAAATGTGTTTGCCTCATATTTAATGAAACATTGCACCCTCTCCACTGATGCTGTCTGTGGGTTTAGAAAGCAGCAAAATACTGGAACTTTTGTCATACTGGATTAAAGGATTTTCCTTCCTTAATTCAATGTAGTTTTTGAGAATAAAAGGCATTGGTATAAAAGAAACAATAAAAATCTAAATTTGATTAAGAATAAATAGATGCTATACTTACTTGGATTGCTGTCTGTGTCGGGAACTTGATGTTGAAGAACTTTGTGAATGAGAGGACTGTGGTGTGGGTGCGGGGGTTGGTGTAGCACTTGGCGGTAGCTGATGGTACTGTGGTGTTGTGATAGGTTGGCTGGGAGTAGCATACGAGTAGCTGGGGGTCATCAGAGGCGTAGCCATAGGCTGCTGTGCTGGAGTTGCAAAAACCTTCATAAGGAAAAAAAAAAAAAAAGATTGTTAATGTAGCATATGCAGAAAATAAATGATTACACAAAAGTAAATGTTTCCAACAGCATACTATGCTAGAACTGGAAAACAGTCAAAATGATATTAAAGTGGAACTAAAGGCAGAGATACTTACCTCTCCAATGATCCCCCTCTTGTACTGGCATCTTCTCCAGTGTGCTGGTTTTCTGACCTCTTCATTGGCTGGCGTTGGATGATGTCACTCCTGTGCATGCAGGAGCTTGCCATCCAGGCACACAGGATTGGGCCGGGCGCTGTAAGCTGAGCTGCGTATGCGCAGCTCAGCTTACATTCCGGGGATCGCGGTGATCAGTCTGATGCACACGACACCCTCATCTGTATCCTCTAACAAGCTTCTTCTGGGCACATTTTCGGCCACCTTGACCATCGATCCCGCACATGTGCAAGAGTCATTCATCTTGGCACACTTGATTGGCCGATGTGAGATGACGTTACTCCTGTGCATGTTGCATTTACATTCTAGAGGACTATGAACAGCCAGGTCATTCTTTAATCGCAAAAGAGATATTGCATGTCTCTTACAGTATGCAATAAAGAGCCTGCCTATTGACGAAAAAAAAATAGTGTTTAGTTCTGCCTTAGCAGCCCAAGCTGTTCAGCAAAAGGTGGCAGTTAGAGGGTTGGGACACACCATTTACCACTAACAGGGGTGCTTACAATGGTCAGCTAATATTTATGTATATCCTTTACACCCCCCCAAAAAAATAAAAACCTATTTCTGTTACTGTTTAAAAAGTGTTAGCTGGAATTCATGATTACATTTTAAGTCACTTGTAAAGTCCATCTAAAACTACCATCTCCACTGTTTGACAAGGCTGCTGTCCAAGAGTAGCTACGTTGCTCCTCTATAGATGCAGTGGAGATATGAACATAGCTACTCTAAGACAGAAAATGTGTTGTTGGTCAAATAGCAGGTGAAAAAGGAATACAAGCCTGAAAAAAATGAAAAACTAACACAGCCACCACATTCAATGATTGCTAAGCTACAATATATAGTTTTTAACACACACACACACAATACTTTTGTAAAAATCACTAATTTTAGAGCAATAACTGTTCAATAAATCAATAACACAATAAAAACTGGCATGAAATCATCCATTACTGCCAATGTCTTTATAAAAAAAAAAAAAAAGAAAGAAGATACTTACATGATAAGCACTGCTCCCACCTCCACTGCCTCCACCATAACCATACTGACTGGATGCCCATTGAGCTGGCGTTGCATTGGGATTTTGCCCATGCCCAGTAACTGCAGCAATAGCGTTAAACATTTGGGAAGTCATGTTTTGCGGGAGAGCATTCACAGCACGGGTCAGATCTGCAAGCATAAAATAATTTAAAAAAATTAGTTCAAACAGCTAAGAAAATATGTTTAAATTAAGAAACTGAAGAAGGCCACTTACCGGCAAGATTAATATTGGCAGGGGTGGCACTCATGGAGGCCGGAGTCCTAGTTCTACTGCTGCTACTAGGGGTAATACCTGTAAGACACAGAATTTATAAGTCTATAATAAGTATACTGAAGGTATGCAATCATGGCTCAAAGTTGTGGGCAGCACATAAAAAAAACAGCCATTTTAAGTAACTGTTCACATATTTTCCATCCTTGCTATGTACACTTCACAAAATTAACAACCCACTCACCTGGTACAGGGTCTTGGTAGTGGTCTTTGAACCATCGGAAAAGGCCATTGACTGTAGGGAATATCTGTCCCCTATATCTGAAACCTTCAGGTGTCACTGTTATGTACTCAATTCTAGAACAAAATATATTAAATAAAACGATTACGTTTATGAACTGTCAAATAAGGGCCTTTACAGACTGGCAAAAGCAGTCACAGCACTCACCTTGGCTTAGCTCGGGGCTGATATCCTAGCAAAAATTTGCCTGGGAGCTCCTTATTAGCTGAGATAAAGTATGGAATGAATGTAGGCTTTTCCTTCTTTGTTTTTATCAATAATTCTTCCAATTTCTGAATATGGACAATGAAAACAAGAACAGTTGTATGAGAAATTATAGACCGGACTGAAGACAAGACAGCCAATTGTAGCGAGCAATGTAAAAACTATGCTTGAAGAAAAACTACAATTTTGACTTACCTGTAAATACCTTTTCTTGGAGTACAGTACACGACATAGTACGTGTAGACACAGACCATGGGTTATATACAGCTACCTTCAGGTGAGTGAACGCTGGTAAAATGTTTGCTGGGAATTCCCCCCAGTGCACCCACATAACCCCACCCAGTCAACCCCAAAAGTAGGACTTCAATTTTGTAGTAAGCAATAAAGAGAAACAGAAAACAGAGGGGTGGTACCTTTGTCCTGTACTGTGCTCCAAGATATGGCATCTAAGAGCAAGTCAAAATTCCCATTATCTTAATTGTACAGTACAAGACACAGGATGTGTAGTCAATCTGTGGGACGTCCCCAAGCAAAAAGCAGAAGGGTGGACAACAATGGCAAAAGGTCCACAAGAAAACAAGGGTCAACAGACATAAAAACACTGAGATGACAGCTTAAAGAATCTTGTGCCTGAAGCTCGCATCAGCAAATGCCTGGAGATCCACCGAGTAAAATTTTGTGGAGGTATGAAAAAAATGACCAGGGCCCTGATAGGGAAGAGGGGAACCCTTTCCTTGTAGGCACAAGCCCTGGAAAGTAGCTGCCTAAGCCACCAAGTTATGGTGGAAGAGGAAGCAGGATGACCCTTCTTGGGACCCACAGGGAGGACAAAAAAGGAATCAGTTTTCCAGAATGAAGTGGTTGCTGTTCAGTAAATCCTAACACTACAAAGTGATGGAGAGTGCAAATAACTACTGTATAACAAAGAAACTACAGTATATGTGCAATGCAAAATACGCCATCATGAAATAAATCATGAAACACATAAAATGGTGCCAAACACAAGCATCACAAAAGTAATAAAAAAAAGTGTCCATTATAGGTTCATTGATGTGAATTCATCCACCGATGAAGCAATTTATGTGAATGATGCGCTGATGAATCTCTCATTCCATACACAGCTTACTCCACACCAGTCTGCTTCCAAAGGAGACACAGTATCACAAATATAAAGCAGGGCTGTACAACCAACAGGACAGGAAAAGAAGCTCTAAGTCTGCTTTCACACTGATCTATTTTTATTCCATTGTTGCATCAAAAAAAGCGGAAGAAAATCGCATGACCATTAAATCCTATGGAACGCTTTACACTGGTCAATTGCGAGTCCATTGCGTTTTTCAAAGTTCTGCTTGCTGCATTTTTAATGCTGTTATAAAAAAACGCATCAAAAACTCACCTCCCCATTGAAATGAATGGAAAACGCATCATAAACTTAGCAAAAATGCATCAAAATTGCACCCATGGTTGTAGTTTTGGTGTTATGTTTTTTTCCCAGAGGTGAAGACCAAGAACTGAGCAATCAAAGACTGTGAGCAGTCTTCAGTGAGCAAAGAGCCAGCGACCAGTCACAGTCTCTCTGCTCCTCCAGCGCTCATTGGAGCGACGGGCCGTGGAGGGGACGGGAGCAGCTGGCTTAGGCTCTCAAGGCCTCTCTGAGAGGCTGAGTCAGCTGCTGGTCCAGGCATCTGGGGGGATCCCAACTTTAAAGTCTCCGATCTCCAGACCCTGGAACGGGTCAGTTACATCAGCCAACAGTGGGCTTTAGCCCCCTGTCAGCTGAAAACGGGTTACACGAGTGCCGTGACGGTGCTGACCAATCAGAAGCCGTCTAGACCATACTGTCATCCTTGCTAGGAGAGGAGAGAAAGCCGTGCGGATTTCAAATCCCCAGATCTGTCAAGCGGCTATCTCTCCACTCCTTGCAGGGATGACCGTACCGGCTAAATGGCTTCTGATTGGTCAGCACCGTGATCAAAAGCCGTACTGTCATCCCTGCACTAAGAGGAGGGAAAGCCGCAGGAATTTAAAATCCCCGGCTTTTCCTTCTGTGACAAGCATGGGATCCACACAGGGAGGTTTCCCGCATCCCTCCTGTGTGAACTCAGGCTGTGATAAGCCTGGGTTCAAACATGAGCAATGGGGAAACCACATGTGATTTGGACAGGAATTGCATTCCTGTTGAAATCACATGCTAGTCTGTGCGGTGCAATTTGCATATATACATTTTGTATTGACACAAATTGCACCGCAAAAGTGACGGTACTCAGTATCGGCGAGTACTTGACCGAAGGTATCGATACTCGTACTCACAGATCAAAAATGAGCATCGGTGATTACCCAACCGAAAGCCTGAAGTATCTCAACAGTCTTGCGGACATTGGCAAATAGCTGAAAGGGAGAAGAGTCTTTAAGAAGAAGAACGTCTAGGTAACCCGTGACCTGAATACCCCAAATTCTTAAGAGGGCAAGTACCTTTGTAAATACTGCGAGTGCAGAGGATAAGCCAAATGGCAGTGCGATAAATTGGAATTGTTTGTTTCTTATTTCGAAGCACTGATGAGGTGGGTAAATGGCAATATGTGGATAGATATCTTGAATGTCTATGGATGCTAGGTTCTCTTCATCTCAAAGAAGCAATAACCAACCTTGCAGATATCATAGAAAACTTTGGAACTGGAAGGTACTTAAGGGATTTTACATGAAGGATAGGATGAATACTCCCGCATTGGGTTTTGGTACTGTGAACAGGTTTGAATATCCTTTCAATCGGTCCTCCAAAGGAATCAGGATGACCACTCCCTAAAACAAGAGATGGTTTAAGGCGGTTTGCAAATCTGAGTACCAGAGTCAGGTTGCACAACCTCTCTTACTGTTGTGCACCCTGTAAATTCCGTATTGTGTTACATAACCACAAATACTCATATTGTTTCTCTCTATTCTTTTTACCACTGTATAACTTTTTCTGATAAACCTGAATAAAGATTCAGGTAAAAAAAAGCATATCTGAAGCCCACACTTTTTATTTTTGGATGGAACCTGCAATATTTAAAACCATTCAAACACAACAGAAAGTGAGAGGAAATCTCTCCAAGGCAAGGTAAATCCACTCTTATCACCGCAACTAATGCTCTCTAATTCCTTCCATTCCTGTTCTGAAAACAACTCAAATTTTTTAAGTGCTTATTATTATACCACTTATAGCCCTGATGACAGTGGCCATCAGCAAAACAAAAGAGTGAAAGTCTAGAAAAGAGACACAGACAGCATAAAAACATGATAGAGGTTCTTGTCCCCTCACTAGTATCGAAATTGAAAAAATTAGGGCTTTAGATAAATTGAAAAAAAAAAAACCAAAAAAACAAAACAAAACACGCACACACTAAAGAACAGAGACCCTGTATACAGTGGCATGAGATAATTAATAAAAATGAATTTTCTAGTCATTTGTAAGACCTAGTAAGATAGATATAATTTGTGTTAGCTATACAATTACCCTTGCAATGCTGAGTCAGGAAATCAAAGATCAAATTACAAATCTACAGCCACACTAACCTTTTTATCGCCAGAATTGCAGTCCTGGTAATATTTGTGGTTTATAAGATCTCTTGCAAAAGATGCCATTGGCTGCACAAATCGAGCAATGATTTCATCTAAGTCCTCAAACTCCTAAAAACAGAAAAAAGATATCCAGCAAGGATAGAGAGTGAGAGAATAAATGAAATGGTTGAATTCTTCACTATGTATGCTTTGCCAAGATATTTATTCAAAAGCACAAAGAAACGATTCTGACAGCAGTAGATTTAACAGAGTCAACTGTTTTAGTACAAAACAAAGCTCTCCGTATGTGCTCCCGTGTCAGCAAAAATAAATAAATATCTCTATATATATATATATATATATATATATCTATATCTATATATCTATATATATACACATACATATACACACACACATATATATATATATATATATATATATATATATACACACACATATATATACAGTTGTGTTCAAAATAATAGCAGTGTGTTGAAAAAAGTGAATAAAGCTCAAAATTCTTCCAATAGCTTTTATTTCCATACACACAAATGCATTGGGAACACTACACATTCTATTCCAAATCAAAACATGAAGAATAATAGATCAAATTTGTGTTGTTCCTCTAAAAAAATTGAAGAAAAGTGAATATTAGACTGTTCAAAAAAATAGTGTTTGTATTCTTCTTTACAAACTCAAACATTCACTATATAAACTGAAAAATGTTTGAAGATTTTGCTTTCCTTTGAATCACTTAATGAATATTTCGTTGTATAAGCACTGTTTCTGAGAACTGCTGTACATCTGTGTTGCATGGAGTCAACCAACTTCTGGCACCTGTGAACAGGTATTCCAGCCCAGGATGATTGGACTACATTCCACAGTTCTTCTCTATTTCTTGGTTTTGCCTCAGAAACTGCATTTTTGATGTCACCCCACAAGTTTTCTATTGGATTAAGATCCGGGGATTGGGCTGGCCACTCCATAACGTCAATCTTGTTGGTCTGGAACCAAAATGTTGCACGTTTACTAGTGTGTTTGGGGTCGTTGTCTTGTTGGAACACCCATTTCAAGGGCATTTCCTCTTCAGCATAAGGCAGCATGACCTCTTCAAGTATTCTGATGTATTCAAACTGATCCATGATCCCTGGTATGCGATAAATAGGCCCAACATCGTAGTATGAGAAACATCCCTATATCATGATGCTTGCGCAACCATGCTTCACTGTCTTCACAGTGTACTGTGGCTTGAATTCAGTGTTTGGGGGGTCATCTGACAAACTGTCTCCGCCCACTAGACCCAAAAAGAACAATCTAACTTTCATCAGTCCACAAAATGTTGCACCATTTCTCTTTAGGCCAGTCAATGTGCTCTTTGGCAAATTGTAACCTCTTCAGCAAGTCTTTTTTTCAACAGTGGGACTTTGCGGGGGCTTCTTGCAGAGAGCTTGGCTTCACATAGGCGTCTTCTAATTGTAACAGTACTCACAGGTAACTTTAGACCTTCTTAGATCATCCTGGAGCTGATTGTTGGCTGAGTCCTTGCCATTTTGGCTATTCTTCTATCCATTCGAATGGTAGTTTTTCGCTTTCTTCCACATCTTTCAGGTTTTTGGTTGTCATTTTAAAGAATTTGCGATCATTTTAGCTGAGCAGCCTATCATTTTGTGCACTTCTTTCTATGTTTTCCCCTCTCCAATTAACTTTTTAATCAAGGTACGCTGTTCTTCTGAACAATGTCTGGAACGACCCATTTTCCTCAGAATTTCAGAGAGAAATACACTGTAACCAGCATGTACAACATTTGCTGCCTTCCTTTCTGTAGCCGTCCTCAGATCTATGCCTTGTAATAATCCTGTCTCTGAGCTCTGCAGGCAGTTCCTTTGACCTCACTATTTTTGCGCTAATATAGTATGCATTACCAGCTATGAGGCCTTTTATAGAGAAGTGTTTGCCTTTCCAAATCATGTCCAATCAATTTATTTTACCACAGGTGGACTCCAATTAAGGTGTAAAAGCATCTCAGCAGGCATAAAAAAAATAGGAGGCACCTGAGCTAAATTTTAAATGTTGTTGCAAAGAGTCTGAATACTTATGCCATAGTGATATTTCAGTTTTTCCTTTTGCATACATTTCTAAAATTCTGTTTTGACTTTGTCATTACGGAATCCTGAGTGTAGATTGAGGGAAAAAAATGACTTTAAAACTGTAGCATGAAGGTGATTGAAAAAAGTGAAGGGAGGCTGAATGCTTTATGAATGCACCATAAAAAAACACAAAATTAAAAAAAAAAAAAAACACAAAAATATTTATATATGTAAACTCACACGCAAAGTAAAGTCATATTAAATGTACATTTCTGGTTGCACACTGCTCACTTCTTCATACCTCATTGTTAATCCATAGCGTTGACCCCAGACTGAAGGCATTCTCCTTCCCTTCCTCTCGTATATCCACATGTTGGTAAATACCTTCGCTAACCTTCCATGTGACTGTCAGATGATTTTCCCCTTTACTGCTTGGTCGAATAACAACATCTCCTTGGTCCATTGTCTCCATCATCTTCTCAGCTTGCTTGAAGTTAATATTGTGGAAAGAGGGATGTGCAATGACACGTTTTATGTAAGCTGAAAATGCACAAATACACTGGATTAATCGGCATTCTAGGGTTGCCAATGACACTACTATCCTAGAAAAAAAAAAGCTGTACTAAACATAATAGTCATTAAAGCTACTGACCTAAAAAGGATGCTGTGCAGACAGTTAAGCCATCAAACACTACCAGAGATGAAAGTCAGCAAATATTGCAGCAAGTTGTACATTCATGTGAATGTGTCTGGAGATTATTATGAAAAAAAGAACCATTGCGATGGCTTAATATCTGCCTGTATATGACTGCTGTATATTCAAATACCCATAAAGGAACATCATTAGGTCTGCTCAAAATTGTTGACTGGATTTGTTTGGGTATCTGTTGATGAGCATAAAAAAACTAGCTCATCAACAGAGGACCAACCCATGTGCATCCCTTTTAAGATATAGAACACGGTTTTCTGGACTCTACGCAGTTTGGAATTCTCCATTAACAGTCAGCTGTTGATATTAAAATTGTCATCTATTCATCTGAAACATCTGTTATGACCATGTAATGAATAAGAAACTACAACCAATTTATACATGTAGTTTAATTATTCGTCATCTGTATCATCTTACATTGTTGCTTTTGGCAGTCCACCACATTAAACCTGAAACAAAAGAGGGCAACGAGGGGCAAAAAAGAATCACACAGTGCATATCTGCCCAATTTGACCCCTTTTGCTTCAGATTCTCCCTGGATGCCCAGAACAGCTTTAGGGATGGCAGAGTAGAATCCCGCAGTGGCAGTTTGCTTTACTCAGTACACAGCAACACCACCAGGAGGTTTATTGCTCAATGTTTATGTCTGCTGTATCTTTTTAAATTTACTTTTCTCTATATGGAGTCATTATGTTGTCTGTGCATAAAAAAGACCTTTCAAATTGTTTTTTGGCATAAGGGCAGATTTGACCCTTGCTAACTCTCTTTGGTACAGTAGGGCTGTTTACACTATAATATACTATATTAGCTATAATAATCATCATTGCTGTTGATAATATTACAAGGTCACTATAGCGCTTTTAAACCTGTTGATATTTTAACTGAAGTGGGCTTATAAACCTGGGTGATATGATCACTAGGCAGCATCCAACATTACCCCCCAGTCACATCAAGCCCGACTTTGAAATCGTGTGACTTACAGTGAAGTCGCACAATTTCAAAGTCAGGTGAGATGCCAATTCCAGGTGCGATTTGCAAGACATCTGACACAGAGGTCTATGCAAATCGCACCAAAAGTAGCACATGTACTACTTTAGAAATCGGTGCGGCTCCAACCAAGTCGTAACCGCACCGATTTGCTAATAGGGTGCAACTTGGCATACGATTTGCAAGTCGCATGGCATGCAAATTGCATGCCAAGTTGCACCCAATGTGACCGGGGTGTTATTCTAATTGGAAGTTATTACACTGTAACAATTTATGAATCCCTTTTCTATTATGTAGAAGCCAAGAGCTTACTCACTGGTACGCTGCTGTTTCTTTTTCAGCTCTTCATCCTGTTTTAGATGTGAAGTCTCTGTGTCAAAGTCATAGTAAGTGTCCTTGGGTAACTTCCACTCATTGTTTTTGTCCATTAAGTCTGAGGATCTGCATGTCATGTCCACACTAAACTTTTCAATGTTGATTTTCATTATTCGACAATGTACAGTCATGCCCACCTAAATTGGAAAGAAATAGTCATATCACGGTTACCGTTTATCTCAATCCATCATAGCTATAACAAAACAAGCCTCCCTACAATACTGTCACATACCTTTACTCTTTCTTCAGGCCGTTTAACTACTTTATCACTAATAAATTTTGTTGGGATGAAGCCAGTCACACCATTGTCTAGCCGTGTTTTAACACCAATAGCTTGACCAGGGCAAGAACCGCTGTCAAAATGATTCCATACCTACAACAAAAAATGATCACCTGATTATCACATAAAGGGAAAATAATACCTGCATACGTTACCTTTATTTTAAGACAGCATACCTCACTAAGCTCTGGGAAATTATCTTGTTGGCAAAATGGACACTGCCAAAGCCCCGTCTCATCATTCCTGATAGCTTGGTCGTAACTTTCTCCTTGAGGTCTTCTATGCGCTATACCAGTAACACTACAGGTTATCAATTTACCTGAAAAAAAAAATAAAAAGATCAATACAGCTCTCAAGCATGTCAAGTGGTCAGTGATTTTAAAAAAACAAGAAAATACATTTACTGAATGAAATCTTTCCAAATATGCCATGTAGGATGAAATATAAAGGGGGGGGGGAAGAGAAAATCACCTATATAGAATGTCTCTGGCGTTTCTCTGGTCAGCATGTTAAAGACCTCCTCAGGGTTAGCTGACCTGTAAGGTGTTCGAAGGTCTTTGTACCTGCAGCTAAGCTCAGCTCGAATATCATACAATGTGATATGTTTATCACCATAACCCTGCAAAGGAGAGGAGAAGTTTATTGTGCCAGTTTAAGTATGCTTTAAATAAAGAAAAGAAAAAAGTGATTGTTTTTTTTTTGTTTTAAAAAGGTACCTGTCTCTCAAGTTCTTCAGCAAAAGCATCCAAATCAAGATCCTTCAGTCTCTCAGGATTTTCTAGAATCTCCTCTAAAGCTCCTGCAGGGTTAGCATCTTCAGCAGACTCATCATACTCTAACGCATCAACTGCCATTTTGCGTGCCCACTCGTAGGTTTCAGGGTGCACTCTCGAGCCATCCAATACTTCAATATAGGAGTCCGTACTAGATTGAGAAAATGATACAATGTTATGATGCTGCAGGAAATGTATCAATCCTTAACTACATTATCTCAGACCGAGTTCACAATGATGCGGTGTGGGAAACGCTGCGAATACTGTGCGTTTTCCACACTGCATTGCAATCGGATGGCAACAGGTTGCAGATTAAAAATAATTAGACCAGTAAATAGAGTGTTTAGCTCTTACTTGCCAATTCAGTGGTAAAACCACATGATAAAATCTCTGTCACCGCAGGGACACACACGAAACAGTTGTTTCCTATGTGTCCCATTCACACTGCAATGCAGCCTAGCACTGCGTTGCAGCCTGCTGCGACACAATGCAATCATGATGCATTTTATCGCAACACACCAGCCCGAATCGCACTGCAATGTCTGGTAGCAGTGAATGAAATCTGTTTTGTACACTTCGTATAAAATCATACAAAAAAGAAAAAAAAAAGGGAGCAGTGCGATGCGTTGAATTGCTCGAGCTACTCTGTGATTTAGCGGGGTGAACAGTGTGAATTCGCTTCAAATGTAACAACTGATCCTCCTTTTGTCAACATTATTATATTGCAGCTTTCCCATGAGTGCTTACAATTGCAACAGTATTCTAAAATTAAATGTTAACTTTTCTACTAAATGGGAATTCAAGATAATTCCCTCTCTACAATTATAAATTAGGTTTACTGTTCTAAAAGAGGGGTGTGCAACCTTTTGATCTTCCTGACCCACATTGGAAAAAGAAAAATTGTCTTGGGCCACATATAAAATACACAGATAACAATAAGGATAGCTGATGGGTAGTTCCTCCTGTGGCTCTTAGTGGGAGGGTATCACTATGACGACAGGTCGCCGGCGGCTTCACCTTTTTGTGACCGTCTATGGAGCCAGAGATTACCTATAGGGATTGCTGCTGGAAACAGACAAATGCGTCCAGCAGTGATCACCACAAGTAATCGCTGGCTTTGGAGGGGAGTGAACAGGTGTGGCCGCCAGAGCACTGTCAATATAATGAATGGAGTCGACAGCTGCACCTACCTGCTGAGAGCCGCAGGTGGAACTTTTGCTGACAGCCCAACCCATCACACCCCTAGATCCGGCCAAGCAGCATTTACTTTTCAGGTGCTCCTGATGCCAATGCTACTGTAAAAATGGCAGCCACAGTAACCCTTCCAGCATGCATATGCCTGGCTTGTCAAGGTAGGCTGCTGGGCTGCTATGTTTGCACGGCATCCCCCTTTTCCCTACAGCCGAGCATGGGCCAGGGTTGTCTGTTGGCTGCCGTGGCTGCTGTGCTTGCAAAGCATCCCCGGCCACATGCTAAATTCTCTGAGCCTGCATATGGCCCGTGGGTTGGACAACCTTGTTCTAAAAGGAAACTTGATTTGTAGGTATGACAATAACCTGCTATAGCCAACTCTTCCGTAACCAGGCAATCAAAACTGAAAGTCAATTCTGGATTATCTGTGCAGCTTTGTATACACTGACCAAGAATGTCAGCCCCAGGCACTGTGACAGGTAATAGCCATTCTGACAAATTCCTTGACATTGTTTTACAGTGATTTAACAAAGGTGTCCTTTTATGAAACAGAGATCAGCAGCGATCCTATTAGGATCATTGCTGATCTCAGATCATTAGTGGTTTAGGGAACAGAGATGATTAGCGGAGAACATGTTCTACGCTGATCATCTCAGCACACAGACTGCCAGTGTATGAAGGAGCGATGTCAGCCCTTCACTGGCGATCTGTGTTCTCCCTCCAGATTCTTCAGCCCAGAGCTGGGGAATCGGAGGAACCGCAAATGAAGAAGCGATAATTTACCGCTGCTTAGTAAACTGTGTTTGACCGATCTTACTGTATTCTCGCAAGATTACAGTAACAGCAGCCATTTTCTAGCGTTCAAAGCGTTTGTAGATCGCTTCTCTCTTCTACAATCTACATTGATTCATAAAAAGGCATTCAGAGAACTGTCTCCTCTGAGAATGCCAGAGAACTGAGCAGCGGTCATTTACCGCTGCATGATAAAAGGACACCAAAATATAATTAAGTTACAATAAAAGGTAGAAATTCAGCAAGCGCTAGAAACTGAAACAATAAAAGCAGCTAATGCACTAAAAGGAAACAAAAAAACCCTCTAAATGATATAACAATAAAAGTGCAGCGTTAAATATATGAAAAAATATCACCACTTAAAATTTAAAATTATTATTTTAAAGGTGCACCTGATGAAATGTCCAAAATATATAAGTTCAATATAGGTGAAAAGATGTAATCAAAAAGGTGACTCTAGGTGATGGCTCTAGTAATCCCGATAGGCATATGATTCGGTGATGTGCAAAGAATAATAAAATTGCGCACTCACCAGATGCGCAATTTATGTGCACAATAATCTCATCAAATGTACCAGAGGTTCCCTCTTTATCCTGGGAAGGATGCCGCATGGAATGTGTAGATTCTTCCCTAGCGGTTGGATAATGGGATGGCGTCTTAGGAGTCTCCTCTTGTTGCACTTTTTATGACTGTGGCCTGACACATTTGATGAGATTATTGCACATGTAAATTGCACATCTGGTGAGTGCGCAATTTTATTATTATTCTTTGCACATCACTGAATCATATGCCTATCAGGATTACTAGAGCCATCACCTAGAGTCACCTTTTTGATTAAATCTTTTCACCTATATTGAACCTATATTATATATTTTGGACATTTCATCAGGTGCACCTATAAAATAATTTTATCTTTTAAGTGGTGATATTTATTCATATATTTAGCGCTGCATTTTTATTGTTATAGAAGTTACAGCTTATAATCTATTTTAACCGTTTAAACAACTCAAAAATTTAAATACAAACCTATCACCAAGGGAGTTTGTGTCAATCTTGATGAAACCAGCGCAGTTAATAAAAACTTTGGGACCCATATGACACATTGTAACCAGCTGAGTACGATTTTCTAGGCGTGTATTGTTTTGTTTGAGGATCTGAAAACAAAAAACAAAGATCTAGACAGTGTATATAAACAATGCATTTCTGCTACTTGCACCCTTTTTGTCTGTTAAACATGCAATTGAAAGCATTTTATTATATCTATTCAACAATTACAAAAAAAAATAATTGTTCATTCAAATAACTATTCTGTCAGAAATATTGTGAGCTGATGATTTCTTGTATTCTTTGCCTCTGAACTGTTATCAGTTGGAACTGCTCCCTTCTATCTCTGTGGACTACAAAACACTTCCTCCTGTTATGCAGAAGGAAGGGAAGTGCTCTGGAGACCTAACACACACTCTCACACATGCTGCTCAATAAGGTTGTCATCCTAGGACAAGAAGAGAGTTGAAGGCAGGATTACCAAGGTAAAATAAAAGAAAAAAGGACCGGTAAGCTACAATACTATCATTTTTTTCTCGGTTTTAGATATGCTTGAAAAAAACAAAAACAAAATGAATATAGGATTCTCAATGTAAAACTCATTACCTGGAAGTTCATTGAGGAACAAAGGATTTAAAACCAATTGGGAGATGCTGCCGCCTACAGAAGGATTTGGAAAAAAAAAAATCCCAACAGCGACCAGCACAATATAACCCTTCTCACTCCCAAAATGCCTCAGTATATTGCTAGTGGCCTAGGAGGATTGAGGTCTTCTCTACTGAGAAAAGTTCAACAGTTTGGAGTTTAACAGTTTACTTGGAGTACAGTACAAGAAACAGACAAAATATTCACAGACCCTGGGATTTTGGCTGGTACTTTCAAGTGATTGGAAGCTACTAGTGGTGCACCGAAATGAAAATTCTGGTGCAGACACTGAAAATTCAGGATGCACTTGGCCGAAAACCGAAATGGGCAGTTGTTTAAAAATAATATATTTTTCAAATGCAAATTGTTCTGGAAAAAAATACACTAATGATTAAAATTAAAAAAACACAATAGAAACCCAACTTTTTTTTGTAAAATGTGAAAGATGATGTTATGCTGAGTAAATATATACCCAACATGTCATGCTTTAACCACTCCAGAAGATTTACCCCATATTTCAACTGGTAATTGTGCGATCGTGCAATGCTGTACCCAAACAAAATGTATGTCCTTTTTTTCACACAAATAGAGATTTCTTTTGGAGGTATTTGCTCACCTCTGCAGTTTTTACTTTTTGCGCTATAAAAAAAAAAAAAAGACCAAAAATTTGGAAAAAAAAAACCCCAATATTTATAAATTTAGGCTAAAATGTATTCTGCTACATGTCTTTTGTAAAAAAAAATCTCAATACATGTATATTAATTGGTTTGTGTAAAAGTTACAGCGTCTACAAACTATGGTATATATATTGGAATTTACGTAGCTTTTACTTTCTGACTGCCTATCACATTTCTTGAGGTGCTAAAATGCCAGGGCAGTACAACACCCCCCCCCCCCCCCAATGACCCTTTCTAAAAAGCAGACACCCCAAGGATTTTGCAGAGGCCTGTTGAGTCCATGGAACATTTTATTTTTTGCCCCAATTTTTTTTGTTTTACACAAAGTTGTCACTGTGATGATATAATGCTCATGCATGCCATGGTATATGTGGAATAACACCCCAAAACACATTCTTCTACTTCTCCTGAGCATGGGTATACCACATGTGAGATGGGCAGCCTAGCTACACACAGGCCCTCAAAATCCAATGACTACCTCCAGGCTTTCAAAGGGCATATTTCCTCATATCACTTCCCCACTACCCATCACAGTTTCGGAGGCTCTAAACTGCCAGGATAGCACCAAACCCCAACAAATGACCCCCTTTTTGGAAAGTAGTCACCCAAGGAATTTGATAAGAGGCATGGTGAGTATTTTACAGATAATGTTTGTCACAGGGCTTTGAAAAAGAAAAAGAGAAAAGAAAAAATACATTTTTGTTTTCTTCCTACGTTTTCCAAAAACATGTGGTAACAAATGAGATCTGTAAAATACTCACCATGCCTCTTAGCAAATACCTTGGAGTGTCTACTTTCCAAAAAGAGGTCATTTAGAGGGGTTGCTTCTACTATCCTGGCATTTCAGGGCCAACATTAGAAGCTTATGCCACACATCACCCACTCTTGAAGACCAAGTCTTTTCTGACACTTATTGTTCACATGAAAAAAAAGTTTTTTTGCTAGAAAATTACTTTGAACTCCCAAACATATTTTTTTAAAGCAGAGGCCCACCAATTCATATTCACCAATTTATATTTACACAGGTCTAGTGCTAGAATTACTGCCCTCGATCTGACGTTCACGGTGATAACTCACATGCATGGTGCAACCGCTGTTTACATACTGTCACAGGGTCAACAGGGGGGCATGGGTGCTTTTTTTTGTTATTTTGATTTTTGTAATTATTTTAACACTGCCCCCTTTTTTTTAATCACTTTTATTGCTATCACAGAGAATGTAAATATCCCCTCTGGCTGCAATAGGCAGTGACAGGTATTCTTTTTTAAGAAATCTGGGGTCTATTAGACTCTAGATATCTCCTCTGCCTTTACATCATCTGATCTCACCAAGATCGGTGTGATCAGATGCTCTCCCAATTTACAAACGGCACTGTTTATATCCTGTGCAACTAAAGTGATGAAATGCTCGTAGCTTCCGAATTCTTAGACTATAGAGATGATTGGCACCATGCTGGTCTCTGACCAGCTCTACAGTCAGCCAGCGGATCTTCCGGCTGCATTCTCGGATTCCCCTATGGGACAGGAGAGCCCAAGAAAACTGTGAAAGGCAGCGAGGGGGAGGAACGTCGCTTCCCGCTGCTCATAAAACAATTCAGCAGCTAATTGGCCAATAGGATTGCTTTTATATGAAAGCCAACCACCAGCTGAAAAGAAAAATGATACTAGGATGATGCCTGTAGTTGCAGGCATCATCCTGGTATAACCCCTCAAAGTCCAGCGACGTACCAGTACATTGCTGATCCATGTTGGGCATATACGCAACAACAGATAACATGGCATATGATGAATCGGGTCTGTGGACCAATATGACCGCAGTTCATTCTTTTTTGTAATGCCCATGTTGAGGGTTAGACCCAAAAAAGTTTTATGTATATAGAAAATGCAGCACTATCTGTTATTATTATGCTATAGGCAATTATGATATCGGTACATAAGTGAAGAAAATATTAAATACAAATGAATATATGGAATAAAATAAATCACAGTCCAAAGAAAGTGCTCGCTGATTCCCAGTGCAGATGGTAGAAATGCACACTAACCAGAAGCGTATTGGTAATACGCATGTGTATAAAACATCCTGAAGATTCCCTTCTCTTTTCTGGTCTGGTCATGGGCAGGAAAATGTGAAGATGAAGCTCCCTCGTGTGGAGAAGATGAGGTCCAGCAGGTCAGAGAAATCTTTACAGAGATGTAGTTCCCCCTCTCAGGAGCTGGTACAGAGATCACTCTGGGGCTGCAAAAGTTGAAAAGGCTCCTCTCCTGCCAGTTCCAGCAATGTCTCCTCTATTTCCTCTCAACAATCCCCTCACCCACAATTTCCTGTCTCTTGGTTCATTTCCTGTCTGTAATGTGAAGATGCGCTTCATCTTCACATTTTCCAGCTCCTGCCCATGACCAGACCAGAAAAGAGAAGGGAATCTTCAGGATATTTTATACACATGCGTATTACCAATACTCTTCTGGTTAGTGTGCATTTCTACCATCTGCACTGGGAATCAGCAAGCACTTTCTTTGGACTGTGATTTATTTTATTCCATATATTCATTTGCATTTAATATTTTCTTGACTTATGTACCGATATCATCATAATTGCCTATAGCATAATAATACCAGATAGCGCTGCATTTTCTATATACATATTCCTTGGGACTTTTTATATGTTTTTCCTTGAATGTTCAGCTGCTAACTATTGAGAGCGCTCACTGCATTTGTATATTTACTCCTATCAAAAAAGTTTTACATTCAGAAACTGTGATAGCTTTCCATGCGAATTATCTGGCAAGAGCTGAATTTTGGTGGGCGGCAATGTATTGTTGTGCATATAAATTGCTCTGGTCCACAATCAATTGGTACAAATGGTTTAGGGAAATTTAAAAATATGACTGTGCTTGAACAATCTTTGGATGATTTGAGAGAAGAAAGCGGCAAAGGAGGAAGAGTTTTAAACTCTATGCTGTACCTCCTTTAAACCCCCAGGTCTGAGACACCTATGACCCAAAGAGACACAAACTGTAACAGATATCCCCACACTCTTAGCATTGAGAGCAGTCTTTCACTGGGAGGAGGGCTTTGGGAAAGGTTTGCTGGGCTTTGTGGCCCACGTAGAGGTTGAACTTCAGTTTGGTAGATGATGACCAGGTAGAGGAATTAGGTGCTCTGCGTCTTGCAGAAGGGGCTTCTGAGGTGCAGGTTTTGAGATCTTCTATAGTAAAAATAAATCCTTCCCTCCTGTGACATATTTCATGAATTGGTCAATTGCCTCTTCAAATGTATTCTCAGAAAAGGCATTAGGTGTGAGGCATTGTTTACAGCTGCTTAAGCTGTTCAGGCTTTTGGCCAAAAGATTCCATACACGTGAATAGAAATTAAGAGTAATTCTGGAAATTTGTGGCATAACTTGTTCTAGGACATCCGCACAAAAAGCATAGCAGAAGGTAAATGCTGTAATTGCTCTGTTAAAGTATGATCCTGAAAACAAGGTCCTGTTGGTTGATCATTGCCCTAGTCCAGTTAGCTGCAGTTTGACATACTGAAATTACAGGGCTGGGCCTGCAAAAGCAAAGCGAGCCTTTAGAAAAGTCTTAAACTTTTATTTGCAATCTTTGAAGGAAGTTACAACCTCAAAAGCCGCAATAGAGAAACGACATTCATTCTCCTAAAACAGTTGCAATTCACAGACATACTGGGAGTGGGAGGAGTTTTACAGTACTGGTCATTTTTTTTTGCTAGTGTCCAAATCCTCCTGCAGGCATCTGTATAATTCAAATATCTCTGAATTCAGTGTCCTTCAATGAAATGAATATTGAATGCGATGTCTCCACATGAACATATGGGAAGCATTACTAAATTCACCTTTCTAAATTGCCATGAATTATACTTGCCTTTAGTAAATGAGTGCCTTTACGTGGTCCAAGGCCACACACATACTGGATCAGGGACTGTGTGTACGGATGAGCAATAGCTCTGTTAACATCAACTCCAACCTCATTGACTCTGTTGATGAATTCACAATAAAGGGCATTCAATAGTTCCTCTTTCACTACGTGGTCCTGAGGAGGAAAAAAAAGTTAAGTTTTGACATTAAATTAAATGAAAAACAGCTAGACTGGAAGCAGTGGTATAAGTTACCTGCAATGGGTGAAGTTTCAGACAAAGAATGTCTTCATCAGTGCTGCAGACCTGGGAAAATTCAATCAGGGGATCCTGAACACGGCGAGCAATAGAAACTGCTTGGCGTAAAACTGGGGGATAGTCCCGGAAATCACTCTGTTGGATAAAGTGGATAACATCAAACCTGAGTGTTGAGTCTAACCTCTTTCCACTGGCTCCCGCTGCCCCTTCAAGTGGATCCCCACGCTGGAGTAGTTTCCTGGGCTTACTGATCATGTGATTGCTGCGATTGGCTATCACAGTAATCACGTAATCAGGAGCTCAACATCTGGCTTCCAATTGTCAACAGTAACCAGAAGCTGTCAGCAACACCATGGTCTCAGCGCTAGGGCCACAAGACTGATCGGGCTCCTAGCACAAAACATCAACACTGGTCATATGCATATATATAGCAGCACAAAATAATGACCTCTTCCATGCTGCCAGTGGGAAGCAGTTAAAACCCAATTGTATTTCTGTAATGAATACAGTGAGAATAGACAAGAGAAGCAATGGCGACTTTAGTTTCTCACAGTAAGGTTTCCCTTTATGAAACCTAAAAGCAACCAAAAGGTTTTTTTGCTGGTGTCCCAGGTTTCATACTTACCTCTGATTTTTTACTGTTCATATACAAAACAGCTAGCTCATTATCAACCATTTCCACCCCAATAGAAGACATCTGTTGTGCTTGCTCCAGCTCATTAACAATGCGTTTAACATCCTCAATCATCATCTGTGCATCTCTGGAGAAATAATTAACTCCAATTACAAGAGAATTCTTAATCACAGCTATAAATGTTCAAGCAATACCAAAAACAAGACATCAAATCGTTGTTCAACCATATCCATTTTCGTTATTCTGATACACATTAAGACAAAGTAGAGAAGCATCATTCAAAATGTTAAACAAATCTGCTCATGGCAGACCCTCGATATAACTAGCCCCACAAAAAGGCTCTCACAGAGTGAATCTCTGAACTAGGGTTTTCTGATTAACATTTTCAGATGTCCTGTCCCCTAAGACACCAAGCTACAACAAAGCTTTCACTTTCTATGCAGTGATATAGTCCAGTAGAAAAAGAATACCCTTTTGCTCTTCCTGCTACCAATCTCTTAGGGCCAGTGCACACCACAAAATTGCACTCCGGATGCATTCCGGATATGATTTTCTTACAGTTCACACCACATGCAATTCAGGTGCAGTTTTGATGCAGTTTGCTGTGTCCCAGTATGGTTCTGTGCAGAAAAATTGCAGCATGTTCTACTTTTTTTTCTACACCGGAAACTGACTGGAACTGACTGCACTGGTGTGAACTAGGGTCATTGGAATACATGGAAAACACTGTGCATGCATTTTTGATGCAGAAAAAAACCCACACTGGACTGTATCTAGTGTGAACTAGCCCTTAAGGCATGGCTAATACTCCAGTGGTCTGCTGCCCCACCTTTAAACAACTATTCTGAGAAATATGCAAACATTAAATTTAAAGAAGAGGCGATCTTACCGATTCTCACTAGCAATGGCAACAACATGAGGCTTCTTGCTAATCAAAAATTTTTTCAGGCTCTCCATATCATGAGCCTGCAAGATGTAAGAGATGCCAATATTAGTCCACTATTTCTGAAGGTTTCTAAATAAATAATTCCGAATAAGGTCCACACTACCTTACGCTCTCTCTCCTCCTCTCTCCAAGCATTCTTCCGCTTTGTAAAGTATGGCAAGCGCAGGAAGTCCGTGACTTCACCTTCCCCATTAATTAGAGAGCAAAAAACAGGGTGGTCTCTGAAAAACATACATAAAAAGAGTAAAGCAGTTGAGAATGAAAACAGAAAAACCCAAAAGGGAAAAAAGGGCACAAAAAGCTAGGGATGCACCGAAATTTTGGCCACCGAAACATATTGGCTGAAAATAGCCCTATCGGCATTCTGCCGATAGGAAAGATGTAACCGATACAGGGGACTCTGTGTACTGCAGATGAGAGATGGGTTGGGGGGGGGTTGGAGGTGGAGAAAAGAAGGACAGTAGGAGTGTATGCAGTGACTGGCTGTCACTAAGACAGTGCCGGTTTTTAAATGTGATTACCAGCTTTTTTTTCTCTTCACTATAGCTCAGAAAATCAGCTGTCACTTTTCCTCCAAGCTAAATAAAACAGTTTCCTTTAAGTTTATTTCCCTGAGTTCAAAGAAACAATGTTTCCTTTTAGTTTCTTTCCCAAGATAAAAGAAACAAAGTTTCCTTTAGCTGGGGGAAAGTGACAGCTAATTCTGTGAGCTATAGTAAAGAAAAAAAAAAAGCTGGAAATTGCATTTAAAATTCTCCACCGACATATAGTGACAACCAGTGAGGGAGCCTCTCTGTATACACTGCTACCTCACTGTATACACTGCGCCTCTCCTGCCCCCTCCACCCTACAAAGAGGACCTGTCAATCATATGCTATTACATAGGGGACTATTGGTTCTCTATGTGATGGCAATAAAATCATAAGTTAAAAAAAAAATATACATGAAAGTAGAAAAAAACAAAACAAAACAAAAAAAAAAAAAAAAAAAAAAAACAAATTGGAGCCTCCCCACCCCCATATATGCAGACATTTCAGTTACGGTTCTTGGCCACATGCATTCTGAATTTTCGGTATCGGCACCAGAATTTTCATTTCGGTGCACCACTACAAAAAACAGCTCCATATATAAAACATACAGTACCTTGCTGAGGCATAAGCTAAACCCAAAACACGGATTCCTTTCCCTTGGCTCTCCTCCATGAAATCATCATCTTCCTCTACTTGCTGATCTGGCCGATATGGGGCTACCTTCAACCAGTTGTACATTTTACGGCTACATGACTGACAAATCAAATATAAAATATATTATACACAGTGGACAATCATATGCCTGGGTTTGATTATATTTAGAAACAAACCATGACAAGGCCTTATTTCTAAAGTGACGTAAAACTAGAAAATATAACATATTTGGTCTCTCACCTTAACAACATATTCTTTGGACTCCAGGATAAGTTTACTTTTCAACTCTTTGCCCATTTGAGGGTACAGGAACTGCTTTAGGGCCCTTTCAATGGCCAGTGTGCGTTGCCTGTTCCACTCCTGAACCTGGTGACTGAACTCATCTCTGTAATAGAATTGCTTGATCTCCTCAAAATAGGTCTGCTCATTTCCATAGCTGAAGAATTAGGAAAAAATAACTATAATTTACTTGAAACAAATACAAATTAAGAATTATATACGATTAGCACACAATTTGTTCAGTTCACATGCTTTGATGATATTTTTCTTATTTTTTTACAGACAGATAAAGCTGTCCCGCAAAAGTTAAAAGTGTTGGGACAAACTACAACACTACCAGGGTTGCAAAAAAATTAAAAAATTTCAGAATCACAAAATGGTGCTGTAACTGCTCAAGCAAGTTCTTCTGTTACATTATTCATAACAGTGGTCCTGAAATCTTCATATGCTACATCACCATGGTCTATTAGGTCAACTATATACTATACTTTTCTTTGCAACTACATGCTTTCATATTAAAAATGAAACACTGGCAAACTGGTTTTGGAGGAGCCACTGACCACCAAAGTCACCAAACTATAAGAAATAAAGTAGAAACAAATTCTTAGGGTTAGGTCACACTGATGATCCTGTCGCTGAAAAGAACTCAGAATCCCATACATGCTAAAAACTGGTTAGCTACTGAATAATTAGATGAACAGTAAGTGATATGAAGAGTTATGTGTCAAAGAAACAGGAAAAACATTTGGCTTTAATAAAGCAATTTGGCCATTATGGCAACAAATATTTCACACTTACCCCTCAACATCCTTCAAATCAATACTGATCTCAATGGTAATTAAACCCTCATCTTCTGCAATGCACATCTTAAGAAACTGTTCATCCCGAAGCTCCTTCACAGGTTTATTTTTCAGATATTTGAAAGGATACGCAAAATGGGCTTCATCCACTTCCTGCACATGTGAAAACAGAATGAATACCAACTAAAGCCAGTTTTGTGTCCCCTAATAAAGAAAGCGAAAATATTCCTTGAATGAAATACAAACACTTGCCTTTCTGCCCTTTTTGGTTGGCACAATATTGATTTTGCCCCGTTCCTGGAAGGTCTGTCTCAGGACTTGTCTAACCAAAGGTTCTCTAGCAATCTGCAGTGCAACCATATACCGGGCCCCCTCCAGCACTGCCTCAGGCGTTGTGAATTGACTAGAACAAACAAAATGATATTATAAGACTAAGCTTTATGTAGGCATACTTTACTAATATTAGAGTTCTGTCAACTGTTTATGCTCAAATGGTTTTAAATGTGGCTTTACTTCCAAGCATCGTTTTTATATATGGTATTAATACAACAATGGTAGAAAAACCAAACTAGCAACTGTGAAGTTCTGCACTCTATTAACACTTTTTTTTTTGCGCGTAAAACAAAAGTTTGGACTAACCTGCACACATAATCTTTGGCAAGCTCTAGAGGTTCAGCTGGGAACTGCTCAGTCTCATGCCTCTGGTAACTGTCTCGCAGATTTTCTCCAAACTGCTCTGGTGTAAGACCAAACTTCTTTGCCAAGCCATCTGTGGGATTTCATAAAAGATACTGGACTCAGTAAATTATCACAATGTGGACTTGTGGTGAATGTCATCCTAAAACTAGGAATACGAGCAAGTGATATAATATCTCAAAAAGCAAGACTTAAAACAATAGTAGCATTTACACTGGGGGGAAAAAAAAAAAAAAAAAAAAAAAAAGGATTTCTTGGTAAATACCTGACAGCATGGTCACCTATTAATTAGTCCAGGTTTTAATTCTCACAAAGAAATGTGTGTGGAGTCTGCATGTTATTTGTGCATACATTTTGTCTGGGTGTTCAAGGTTTCTCTCACAACTTAAAAATACAGTGGCAGCTTAAATGGGTAATACCTATGGGCTTCATATACTAAAGGTTTTGAGAATCATTACAGAATAGGGAGAAATCACTTCAATGATCCTACAATGTGCAAAAGAAATAAGTAAACAGAAATTTGCTTTTCCAATGATTAGATGGACTACAAGTGCATTCAAGTTCAGAGCATTACTTATTGCGAACTGAGGCTTCTCTCCACCACTGCCACATTTAACATCAGTGGGGCTCCGCCCACACAGCCACATTATTAATTAACAGTGATACAATGGACTACAAGTTTCGTCTGCCACCATGGCAGACAGCTTGTAGTACTCAAAGGACTACGGGCACATTAATCAGAGCGCTCGTTGTCCATTCACATTTCCTTCAGTTTTCTAACTGTAAATTATGTAAGGGGGTACGAGCAGAAAGCTGGAGGGGGAGTATGCATGAGCCTTTGCAGGCTCCTGTGGGGAAAAAAAATGCACATTTGCCTGCAAAACTTTGTGCATTTATTTTTTTTCTTTAGCCTTTAACTCCTAAGTTTAGTTCATTTTTTTTTTTTTTAAATCAGCACTCTAAGGGACGGTACTTACATTCAATGCAAAGTATCCCTTGTGCAGTTTGCTGCTCTTTTGAAATCAGAAGTCCAGTTGATCGTATTACTCTCAAAGCAACAGAAAACTAGGGTTGCAGGGGTATGGGTGGGGTAAGGGGTATGACAGATGTATTCGAAGAACTTTGGATTTTAAATAAGAAAGCAGTCATCAGCACAAGGGACACTTCAGATTGAATGTAAGTAGTGCCCCTTGTTTTGATTAAAAAAAAACAAAAACCTAAAACCCCGCCATACATGGATCGAAATTCATCCGATTCAGTAGGGACTGACTGGATTTCAATCCTTCTATGGGCAGGTTTGGTTGTACAGACCAACTTCTGTACAACCACCCTGTTGGACTTTCTCTGTTCAATCACCGCCATTAGCTATAGCGGGCAACACTAATCAGTGTTTTCTGATGGTGGGGAAGTGTACCTGCTGTCAGAATACAATAGCTCAGCAGGAAGGATTCTTCCATTTTGAGTGTGATTAAGGGGGAATTGGGTCTTTTTTCTCCTTCAACCCACTAGTTGAAGGAGAACAAAAAAAAGACTCATCTATGGGCTGCTTTAGACTTTAAGAGAGAGAAGTGCCGTGATATGCTTGCATATCAAAGAGAGGACACTTACCAAGACCTGCTCCTTGGCAGATAGAATACATATCTCTACGGGAAGCCTGCTTTAACTCTGGTCCCTTCTGCTCCTCCTCTTGTTCTACAGGCTCAGCTCCTGAAAATTATTCACAGCAATTATAAATATTTGCAATGTTATAATGCAGTTATAAGGGCATTGACAATAAAAATGTCAGGAAGCATCCATTTTCAACAATGACATACATTTTCTTCTGATCCCAGATTTGAAACTTCATATGTTAGAGATTAAAGACTGTTAAACCACTTTTTTGATGCCTAAATGTGTATACCAGTCCCAAAGTCTTCATTTTTCTGTATTGTGTTAGATGTTATATAAAATAATGTAAATATTAATATGCTTCAGATTGTGGTAATGACATGAAATTTAGAAATCAGTTCTTAATACTTTTAAAGTACAGTGGCCCTTGGGATATTTATCATATACAAACCTTCCTCCTCTCCTTCTTCAGGGATGCGTTTCATCTTCTTCTGGTTGGACTTGGCTGCATTTTGCATCTTTGGAATGTCTCTCCCATAGTACAGTAAGAAATGGTTATACACGTCCTTTAATTCATCCATTGACCGGACATCTTTCAGCCTACACAAAGTTAAATTTATAACTAAACTTAAACACAACACATTTAAAAAAAATAAAAAATGAATACGATAAAGAGGAATTTGACTTGGCTGTAAATTCCATATCTTAAGTACAGTACAGGACACAGATTATTCACACACCATGGGTTATTGGTATGTACCTTAAGGTGATTGGACACTGGCAAAGCTTTAGAGGACATGCCTCCTGGGAACCTCCTCTACAACCCCTACCCACCTCTGTGAGCTTTGTAGCACTCATGGGAGAGTGAATCAAGGAATGGAAGGAAGGGTGGCCTGCATCTGTAATGAACTTCAAGCAATGGAACTTGCAGGTTAAGTCAAAATTCCCATTCTCTTAATTGTACAGGTCCCAAGGACAGGACAAACAAAGAATCTGACAGTCTGATTGCAGCAGTTGTCTTGAGGTATTCTCTAAATGGTACAGAAAAGTGGAAACAACCCCGAACCTATAACTAGCCTTTGCAGTAATGTGTAAGTGGAAGGTCAATGCACTTACCCTTGTGTGCTCTAATGGCTATGACTATGTCTAGGCAATGTAGAGAAATTTCCTTTGGATGCTTAAGAGTAGGGCATAAGGATGGTAGGACAATATTCTCACCGAGGTGGAATACTGAAACCACCTTTGAGAGAAAAGCATGGTCATGGCCGAAAGGCAATCTTGTCTTTGTCAAGTATGGTGTAAGGCTCACACAGGAAAGGGCCGTCAGTTCAGAAACATCTGTGACCTAGAGAGTGGCAAACCGTAGCAGACATTCCCCGACTGTAAGGAGTGAGGGTGCTGCTTTACTGTGAAGGGGGCTTTGGGGAAAGCTTGGGGGCCTATGTGGGCCAAGCCTTGTGTCAAAGGAAGAGCTAAACCTAGGTTTTGACCTTGAAGCCTGGTTACAGCGAAGAGGTTCTCTGCTTTAAAGGAGCCAGGAGGATCCTTGGAAAGGGAATTTTGGGATGTTTTATTTTGGAAGTAAAACCTTTCCACCTGCAACCTCTGATTAACTGGTAAAGTTCCTCATTGAACAGTTGTCTTCTTTGGAAAGGCATACGTGCGAGGTACCTCTTGTAGGCAGCTTCAGCTGTCAAAGCTTTTAGCTATAAAGTTCTGAGCATGTGAATAGAGATTAAAGCCATTCTAGAAATGTGTCTAATGACATGTTCTGAAGGCAACATATATGCAGAAAAGTTTGTCCCTAGAGCATAGGGTTTGGGTATGGCTCCCAAATTTAACAAGTGTTGTGCTAATCTGCATACTCTGCTTCTGTACTGGCATTAGAAGATAAAGAGGGATTGAGGAATCCGACAATAAAATAATAAAGAAAAAAATATTAAACTAGCAAATCTAAGGGTAGTTTTCTCTGTGAAGGAGAAAAGGTCCATCACCTTCAGGCACAAACACAAAACTGAAGACACATGGAGGGGGGGTTAAGGATATAGGAGAGGTGCCCAGAAGGGTGTCTACTAAAGCTTTGTCAGTGTCCACCTGAAGGTACACAACTGTAACTCATGCTGTGCTCAGTAATATACAATTAGGATATCTTTTTAGTAGGAGCTGAATACAGTGGTTCCAAACTAAACACGCTACATGCCATTCTCTGAACCCCTGCCTTTTTGCCAAGAAGCAGCAGCAGAAGTTCACAATCATTCATTTACCTTGCCGTAAATGCATAGGATAAGAGGAGAAGTTAAAACATATTCACAAGTCCAATATATGGGCAACTCAGAAATTGTAATAAAAAAGTAAGTCATTTAAATGTCAGCTCCAAGCTGCTCATACAGAGAAAACCTCTGTCTAAAATTGCCGATTATGTATCATGTTAAATATTACTCTCTGCAAGCAGGTTTCTAAATGTTATATGCCAAATCCTTTTAGGCTCCGTGTACACTGAAACGTTTTTCTGCTGGCAGAAGAAAAACACTATATGTAGCAAAAACAAGTGGATATGCAGTACCGCGTTTAGCACTTGGATGTTTATTCATTTCGTTGGTCAGAGCACAGACCATTGAAATGAAAGAAAAAAAAAAAAAAAAAAAACTTCCAGGTGCGGTATTGCCAGATTCGGCCTTTTTTATTTGGCCAAAACGTTCCTCTCTTTAACGTGATTCTTCTGTGTTCAGGAGAGGGACATGTAGCTGGACCTAAACTCTGTTGTTAAACTCTGATAAAAGTCTTTGTGTGCATGGACACATAGGCTTTCATTGAGTCTAGTTCAGGGGCTTTGGTTATTAAAAAAAAAAAAAAAAAGCCAAAAGCTCCTGAACTCAAATTTATGAGCAGCAGTGAAGCCTTAATATAAAAGTAAATGATCATTTTCTTTGTTCCGCAATTACAATAAACATCTATCAGTTACCTCTCCATGTCTGCAGTATCCAGAGGTCTTATCTCATCAGCAAGTGGCTTATCTGGATCCGCAGCGATCTGCTCATACTGATAAGCCTGCATTTTCTGGAACAGACGCATCAGATTCTGCTTTCTCAATCTAAGTTGGGTCCACTGAAGAAACAAAAATTATAGTTGCATAAGTGAACATTCCTAAAATTGTGCCGAAGTCATGGTGGTTAGAACGTAACAGATTTAAAGGGGTCCTGAAACTTACATCAGAAATAGTTTTGCTTTAGTGATATTGTATGTCACTATTGTATGTACAACACAGGTTACCCTTAGATAGAGAACAAAAACAGAAATGCCAAATTACATTAAGCAACAAAGTGGTGATCTTCTCACTGACGTAGGTTTCTCTAATTACCTGAGCTGTTAAAGATGAGGACCAACGAAGGTTTTAATTGCTTGTCTATGAATTACAGAAGAAATATTGGACTTGGACACCACACGGAATGTCCCCAACCAAAATGTAAATATAAGTACCTTATTGACAAGCCCCTCCATCACCAATAAATACAGACAATGTTGTCCATAACTGCGCACTATACCCTCCTGTACTATTCAGATACGAAGAAATGCTAACATGAAAACTGCATTGTAAATCATATAGCTGAGAGTGATTGTAAATGCTTTTTTTTTTGTTTTTTTAAAAAAGCAACAACAAAAAGATACCAACTAGGTTTATATTTACCTGCTCTGTGCAATGGAATTGCGCAAAGTGGCCCTAAAACTCCTCTTCTCGTTTTCCCCACCATCACCTGACACAGACAGCAGGACTTGGCCCAGTTCCTTTGTCGCTGGCTTTGATTGTCAGCAGCAGGGGCCAACGGCTCCCGCTGCTTCAGCAAAGCCAGTGAGATGAGGAAGGGAGGGAAGAAAAGAGCTGCAGACATGCATAGCGCTGGAGGGAATGTGGGCTCAGCAAGGTATAAGATGTTTAGGCATTATAACTACTTGAAATATATATATATATATATATATATACCAAAAATAGCAATAACGCAGTTCATTGTCCTGTGATCGTGCCTTACATGCTGTATATTGATGAACATGAATAACACTGACAAGTAATACACACCTAGTTTTCAGGTACCCACATGTACTACTGAATCCTTCTGTCCATCGCCCCTGCAACTTTCAGTGACACGCCACAGGAGGCTGCAGGAATGCACACGAATGTGCAGTGGGAAGATGACTGTAAAGCAGAGAGGAGTCACAGCCAGCTTCCCACACTAACCATGCTGGCCCAAGTGAGGACAGTGCTGGATCCTTGGGCAGATAAGTGTCCTTTTATTAAAAGTAAGCAGCTACACTATTTAAGCTTCTGACTTTCAATTTTTTTTAACCTGACTGAAGAACTACTTTAGACATCTGATTTAAAAGTACCAGCATCAGAGAGTGGTGCAAAAATTAAAAAAAGCCTCATACACTTTGACAGTCACAAGCTGCAAGGAAAGTCATCATATGGTATAGATACACCCCACGCTGTAACATCTGTCAGCCATAAGAAACACTGAAGCCAGCAAAACCTAGAGAGGCTGTAGGGGCTTCTTTTTTCTTAAAATAATAAACCTTGTATACTTACCTGTTCTGTGCAATTGTATTGCCTCTTTTTGGGTCCTCTGCCAGCGTTCTAGGCGCCTCCTCTACTGCGTGCGCCACTCACCATAGCAAGTCGCTTGCTGTGGGTCGCCTGGCTTGGCACCAAACCCCTATCTGCCCCTCCTAGGATTTGAATGCCTCTGTGTACTGTGAGGAGAGAAAGCAGCAATGCTGCTCTCGGCACAGTGCTGGAACAAAAGAGGAGCCAGGTAAGTATTGGGGTGGGGGGGGGGGGGGGGCTGATTACTGAATATTTTTTCCCTTTAATGCAGAGAATACATTAAGGTAAAAAACCTTATGCCTTTGCAACCACTATAAGCAGCAGCAATTAAGCTGCATTTGGCCCACTGTGTAGTTACAATCTTATCTTCAGCTAAGAAAAGCCATTTTAGTTGCAGGGATCCACAGAACCTTCGCTTACATTTGCCTAGACAGCTTTTTGGGTGGAGCTCCGCTTTAAGCCATACTGGTGCTTGCAGACAGGTGCTCTCTGTACTGTGAGCTGTCGGGGGTTCCCAGGTAAGGAGTATCCAGTGCATGTCTGATGCTTGCGCACTCATCTTTCAGCCGACATAAACCATATGGTGGCTGAAAGCAGAGCAATACAAAGCAATGTGCTTACACTATAAAACACACACACAGTTAACTCTTTGATTGCCCCAGATGTTATCCCCTTCCTGCCCAGTGTCATTAGTACAGTGTCAGTGCTTTTTATTAGCACTGATCACTGTACTAGTGTCACTGGGGAGGTCAGTGACAGTCAGTTCCCTCCTATTGTCAGAATGCCTGCCGCAGTCGCTGATCACCACCATTACTAGTATTAAAAAAAAAAAAAATTCCAGTATATATACCGCCATTTGTAAACGCTATCACTTTTATGTAAACCAATTAATTTACAGGTATTGGGATTTTTTTTTTTTTTTTTTTTTTTTTTTTAGAAAAGACATGTAGCAGAATACATTTTGGCCTAAATTTATGACGAAATTAGATTTTTTAAAATTTTTGTAATGGACATGTTTAACCACTTGCCCTCCTGAGGATTTACCCCCCTTCATGACCAGGCCATTTGTTGCGTTACTTTAACGGACAATTGTGCGGTCATGCAACACTGCACCCGAATGAAATTTAGGTCCTTTTTTCCCACTAATTGAGCTTTCTTTTGGCGGTATTTGATCGCCTGTGCGTTTATTTGCGCTATAAGCAAAAAAAGACCGACAATTTTGAGAAAAAAACTATATTTTGGACTTTTTGATATTAAACATGTCCAGTAAAAAATGTAAAAAAAAAAAAATCAAATTTCGTCATAAAATTTAGGCCAAAATGTATTCTGTGACATGTCTTTGCTAAAAAAGAAAAAAAACCCTCAATACATGTAAATTAATTGGTTTACGTGAAAGTTATAGCATTTACAAATGGCAGTATAGATAATGGGATTTAATTTTTTTTGTACTACTAGTAATATCGGCGATCAGCGACTTTTAGCAGGACTGCGGCGGACATTCTGACACTGGGGGGAGGTTTGGGAAACTAACCCCAGTGACACCAATACAGTGATCAGTGCTAAAAAAAACTAATGGCACTGGTCAGGAAGGGGTTAATGTGAGGGGCGATCAAAGGGTTAAACGGTGTGCTGGGAGTGTTTTACTAGGGGGTGGGGGTGTGTGCTTCACTGTAAGCACACTGATTACGATGGCTATACTGTACATCTGCTATAGGGCGGTCCTTAAGCGGTTAATAGTAAAAGGTCAAAAATATATTTTTTTTTTTCTCAAAATTGTCGGTCTTTTTTGGTTTATAGCGCAAAAAATAAAAGACCGCAGAGGCGATCAAATACCACTGAAAGAAAGCTCAATTTGTGGGGAAAAAAAAAGGACATACAGTATCTCACAGAAGTGAGTACACCCCTCACATTTTTGTAGTGCGTGTACAGCTTTTATAGCAGTGTAAATTTGCTGTCCCCTCAAAATAACTCAACACACAGCCATTAATGTCAAAAGTGAATACAGCCCTAAGTGAAAATATCCAAAGTGTCAATATTTTGTGTGGCCGCCATTATTTCCCAGCACTTCCTTAACCCTCTTGGGCATGGAGTTCACCAGAGCTTCACAGGTTGCCACTGGAGTCATCTTCCACTCCTCCATGACAACATCATGGAGCTGGTGGATGTTAGAGATCTTGCGCTCCTCCACCTTCCGTTTGAGGATGCCCCGCAGATGCTCAATAGGGTTTAGGTCTTGAGACATGCTTGGCCAGTCCATCACCTTTACCATCAGCTTCTTTAGCAAGGCAGTGGTAGTCCTGGAGGTGTGTTTGGGGTTCTTATGTTGGAACACTGCCCTGAGGCGCAGTCTCCGAAGGGAGGGGATCATGCTCTGCTTCAGTATGTCACAGTACATGTTGGCATTCATGGTTCCCTCATGGAACTGTAGCTCCCCAATGCCAGCAGCACTCATGCAGCCCCAGACCATGACAATCCCACCACCATGCTTGACTGTAGGCAAGACACACTTGTTTTTGTACTCACCTGATTGCTGCCACACAAGCTTGACACCATCAGAACCAAATAATTTTATCTTGGTCTCATCAGACCACAGGACATGGTTCCAGTAATCCATGTCCTTAGTCTGCTTATCTTCAGCAAACTGTTTGCAGGCTTTCTTGTGCATCGAAGAGGCTTCCTTCTGGGACGACAGCCATGCAGACCAATTTGATGCATTGTGCGGCGTATGGTCTGAGCACTGACAGGATGACCCCCACCCCTTCAACCTCTGCAGCAATGCTGGCAGCACTCATACATCTATTTCCCAAAGACAACCTCTGGATAGGACGCTGAGCATGTGCTCTCAACTTCTTTGGTTGACCATGGGGAGTCTTGTTCTGAGTAGAACCTGTCCTGTTAACCAGCTGTATGGTCTTGGCTACCGTGCTGCAGCTCAGTTTCAGGGTCTTGGCCGGGTGTCGGCAACCCGCGGCTCCGGAGCCGCATGCGGCTCTTTTTCGCCTTTCCTGCGGCTCCGGAGCACACTGCCCACCAGGTGACAGGCAATAGGGTCGGCAAGCCGCGGCTCTTTTAATGCAGCTCTTCTGTGTGCCGGGCGCCCGCTGGCAAACATTGGCTGTCAGGATGTAGGCGGGGCAGCGTGACGAACTCCTCTCCTCTCACCGTCCGCCCTGAAGACCAGAATGGCGCGGGAACACAGCAAGAGGAACGCGCGGAGCAAAGGTAAGTGAATTGACACAATATGGGGAATGAATTACTATACGGGGGATGAATTACTATATGGGGGATGAATTACTATAGGGGGGATGAATTACTATAGGGGGGATGAATTACTATATGGGGGATTAATTACTATGGGGGATGAATTACTATGGGGGATGAATTACTATATGGGGGATGAATTACTATATGGGGGATGAATTACTATAGGGGGGATGAATTACTATATGGGGGATGAATTACTATAGGGGGGATGAATTACTATGGGGGATGAATTACTATAGGGGGGATGAATTACTATAGGGGGGATGAATTACTATGGGGGATGAATTACTATGGGGGATTAATTACTATATGGGGGATGAATTACTATAGGGGGGATGAATTACTATATGGGGGATGAATTACTATGGGGGATGAATTACTATATGGGGGATGAATTACTATATGGGGGATGAATTACTATGGGGGATGAATTACTATATGGGGGATGTATTTTCAGTTTAAAAATGTGGCTCGCAAAATAAATTTCAATCGTGGTTTTGGCGAGATTTGGCTCAGTTGAAAAAAAAGGTTGCCCACCACTGACCTAAGGCTATGATTGTGATTATGACGATACACTGTGGCCCTGATTAACCCTTTGCTTACTGGGCCCTTAAACCCCCTTTATGACCAGAGCGCTTTTTGCAATATATGCAGTGTCGGATTTGTTTTAAATGTTGCAATGGTTTTGCGGCTCCCAGTCTTTTTTTCCCTCTCGGAAACGGGTCCAAGTGGCTCTTTATGTCTTAAAGGTTGCAGACCCCTGGCCTAGGCCATCTTTATGTAGAGCAACAATTCTTTTTTTCACATCCTCAGAGAGTTCTTTGCCATGAGGTGCCATGTTGAACTTTCAGTGACTAGTATGAGAGAGTGAAAGCGATAACACCAAATTTAACACACCAGCTCCCCATTCACACCTGAGACCTTGTAACACTAACGAGTCACATGACACCAAGGAGGGAAAATGGCTAATTGGGCCCAATTTGAACATTTTCACTTAGGGGTGTACTCACTTTTGTTGCCAGCGGTTTAGACATTAATGGCTGTGTGTTAAGTTATTTTGAGGGGAGAGCAAATTTACACGGTTTTACAAGCTACTTTACATTGTAGCAAAGTGTCATTTCTTCAGTGTTGTCACATGAAGAGATAAAATATTTACAAAAATGTGAGGGGTGTACTCACTTCACTTCTGTGAGATACTTCAAATTTCATTTAGGTGCAGTGTTGCATGACCACGCAATTGTCAGTTAAAGTAACACAGTGCTGTATCACAAAAAATGGCCTGGTCAGGAAAGGGGGTAAATCCTCTGGAGGGCAAGTGGTTAAGGCAGCTTGTAGGAGGAGTTTTCTTTCTGCTTTAGGAGGATGCAAAACCCCTGACCTCTGTCTGGACAGTGCTAATTGGCCCTGTGCTGATCATGTGTTTTATTCCAAGGAAAAAAAAAAAAAACCCTCTCTAGCAATATACACCAAACTGAGCTTGTGCAGTGTGTCGGAGGGCAGGATCAGAGAAGCCAGGATCAAACTGCCTTTTTACACAATGCAGAGGATTAACCCCTTAGGTTCCACAGTGAGTATAACAAGAATGCTTTACTGCATATACAGACTGATTTCATTGTTGCAAGTTTAGTAACACTTTAACTACATCTCTGATTATGATCAGCAAACCATAAGTGAAACATCCAATGATTAAGGCATACAATTTTACCTTTTCATCCCATTGCCAGACACGCCACAAATCATTAATATTGAGCTCTGGTTCCACATATTCTTTTCTGTAAAATGCAATAAAGGGTACCTGGAAAAAGGGCACATAATGTCACTTTTAAGATCAGAGAGTGCCTATCAACTCAACAAAACAACAAGGGCATCATTAAAATAATTAGACTTGTCACAAGTCTTGTGACCTGCAATATATGGCTAAGTTGTGCATAAAGAACCAGAGCAAAAGGCAATATATTCTAAATTAAACAAAATAGGATGTCAGTAACACCATATTTTAAACAAAGTATTAAGTGATGAAAGTAAAATGCTACATAAAGTGTTCCATGGAGATCCATGCAATGGCTATTATAAAAGATAGAAAGCCTACATAAGCATTCTGCACAATGTAAACATGTAAAATCTGTAGATCAGACGCACCAAGCTAGTTTAGCTATCTGCAGGTCACATACCTCAAAGTGCTGATTCCTCATGAAATTAAGCGCTTCTCTAATTTTCTGTACAGTACTAGGTCCTTTGCGGCTAAAACTAGCAGTAACTTGTCCACGTTCCAGGTAATCCCAGCTCTCCTGTTATAGGAAAGAAATTTCAACTTGATATTTTACAAAAACAAACACACAATAGATCTGGAGTTCTATGATGTTTTCTCTGTTTAAAAAAAAAGTCCCTGGTAATTTTCTTCCAAAACCTTCCGACCTCGAAAAGTAAGGGTACATTTGTTTGAAGTGCATCAGTGCACATGATGTAGTATGTTAATGTGCACTGCATTAATGTAACCCAATCAAAATGTAGGCAATGCCAATGCACCCTAACGTTCATTGCAGCACACACTTAGCACTTTAGGATGGCACTAAAAATGAATTACACCACAACAAAGCAATGCATGTTACATGTGTTACTATGTGTTAAGGCAATGTTGAAGTGTGAATTTGGTTTCAAAAAAAGTTTAGTCATACAATAAAAGTATGGGAAAAAAAAAATATATATTCTCACACTTTTACTGTATGAGCATTAACTATTTTCGCTGCCTAGTGCCCAGTATATGTCTGTTGATCTACCTTTTATCTAATGATTAATGATTGAAAGGTAGATCAATAGGCATACATAGTCGGCACTAGGCAGGCAACAAATCTGCCAAGCCAAATGCAATGTTAGGTGTGTGTCATTCAGTGTAGATGTCCTCCACTCACCCAAGATGCCACTGTCTCCCCTGGTCTCTGTGCCCCTGTCTCTAATTTATGCCATCACTCTGCTTACATAGGTGGGGAGGGAACACTGGTGCCTCCTGGCAGCCCAAAACTCAACTTTGGAGACACCTCAAGCACACACCCCCAGCACTGGGGTTCACAGGACAGAGGAGATAGGGATTTTGGCTCAGAGAGCATGTGCTGGACTGTGCAGTGTCAGGAAAGGTCCACTGTCACACAAAGAGAAGATGGCAAAGGGTACCCCTCTCACCCAGAAAAAAAAAAAAATAGATCTTTCACATATGCACATAGAGTGGTGGGGCTAGCGCAGGCTATAGAAATGACAAAGGACAACAGAAGACATGAAAAAGTTGTTGCAACATGATTAACCCTTTTACTGCCAATGAGAAGGGTGGTTTACGTACACTATTGGTACACAACATCATAAATGCAAGCAGGCCTACGGACGAAAACGTAATTTTGTGCTACACGTTTCATATCGTCACAAATGTCAGCGTGAGACCAAGAAATTCACGGTCAACTCTGGAGTGATGAACCAAAGGAGCTTTTAAAATGGAAAAATCAGTGTTCAGTGTACCAACCACTGCCCGGGATTGTGGGGAAGGCGACCATGTCCCCATCGACGTGGGGGGGACCATACCAGGCCCCCCTGCCACAAAGCACCCCCCCCCCCATGTTGAGGGCATGTGGCCTGGTATGGTTCAGAAAGGAGGGAGGGGGGTGAGACACTTTCCTGGGTAAAGGGTCTAGCACGGGTATTGGGGTTGACCCCACCCTTTTTTGTGTGGGGTTCCCCTTAAGGTGGTTGTAAACGTACCTGTAGGTAAAATGAATATCTCCTGAACGTGCACAGTTTAGGAGATATCGCATTTAATCTGGCACATGCACTCTGAAGGAACGGCATACCAGTTTCCTTTCATGCATTTTGTTTACACTCATCTTTCAGCCAGGAATCCCCACGGAAAGTAACACGGCGCCTGCCGGCTCCCTAAAAACCCGCTACTTAGCAGCAGTTAGGAGCCTGTAGGAGTGTTTAGCATTTTTTTCTGCTGGAAAATTACTCCCAAAAACATAGACCAGAGGTTTTTTCTGCTCCTAAACTCTGAGTACAAAGTGTGCATGGACACATAGAATAACATTATCTGCTTACAGAGGCAGAAAAAAAAAACCAAAAAAGCCTGACAACTCCATCCTGCTCACTGTAACAGTGTGGAGGCAGAGCAACTACCTATACCTTAGCCCTATGTGCAATGCTCAGTGATATTCTCAGTTGTAGACTAAATCACACAGGAAGCAGTGGCATGACATGAAGGAAGCTGCAGTGGGGTAGCTGAGAACTACTAGCACAGAAAGTTACAAGAGAAGCAGAGAAAGCAAACAAATGTGGTTACCTGTTGAGAGATTGTCGGTGTAGCAAATGCATTTCTGTAAATCCATTCAGCCTCTTCTTCCAACTCATCCTCTTCAGCAGATTTAACAGGAATGGCACGCAGCTAAAGAACACAAAGTATATTATACAGATATCCTAAGCTGGTGATTTAAAAAAAAAAAAAAAAAAAATCAGTCTGTCCAGAGATTAGATCGTTGCATGGAGAAGGTCTGGACTGAACTTGCCAAATGGGACTGCATCAAGAGAGGCTACCAGGCTTGTGACTCTCCTGCAAATGGGGAAAGTGTGGATAGCTCCTGGGCTGAAGAACTGAATCTGAAACTTTTAAAGTTCCTTCCAGAGCAAAAACATCCCCCCCCCCCCCGACTGGCTCTGCACTGAGAACTAGGTGATCAAACACACAGCTGATCGCTCAGTTCTCTCCCTCTGCTCTGAGCAGAGAGCCGTGACAGTCAGTCTCCAGCCATTTGCTCTGCCCCTCCTGCGTTCATTGGAGCGCTGGGCTGTGAAGGAGGAGGGAGCAGCTGGATCAGGCTTTCAGTGTGTAGCTGAGAAGCTGAGCCAGGTGCCGGTCCAGGCTTCGGGGTGCATTCTGACCATATGATCAGGATCTTTTCAGAGCCTGGACCAGCTCTGTGACGTCAGCCGACAGTGAGCTTAGCCCAATGTTGGCTGAAAACGGGTCACAGAAATGCAGAACGAACTGCACTCCTGTGATCCAAGGGAGGAGCATAGCTTTGGCTATACTTCTCCTTTCAGGACCCATCCTAAGCTTTGTAATATCAGGATGGTCAACTTAACATAGGTCAAAAAAGCCTTTTGCCGACCGTCCCTTCAACAGCAGGTCCTTCATGTATCAATCAATAACAATGGTATAAGTAAGCAGCAGGACTAGTACAGGGGCTAGAACCTTATTGAATAACTGAGGTGCAGGCATGAGGTTGACAGGAAGGGCTGCAAGTGAGTAGTATAGGGGCCCCATGACACAGTAGAAGCTACACTGGAAAAATGGGAGCCATGAAACATCGTCGCTGCCTAAAGTGAGAAAATCTCCTTGGTGAAGGGAGATGACAGATCACATGCAGAATTTCTGGACTCAAATTAAGACATTCAAAGATCTAGAATGGGACAAATTGCCCCTTAGGCCTTGGGAACAGGTTTGAAGTAAATCCAGCGAAACCAATATGCCACAGGAACTAAGACAATTTTTAAACAGATTAGGAGGAGGAAGACTTTGCAGTCTGTTTCTTAGGTTTTTCTCTACTGAGGATAATGGGTGCCCTTGCCACCAGTAGTACCCATAATTATGTGGTCAAGAGCTGGTCCAAACATACACCATTCCTCAAAAGCCATGCAGATCAAATGCTTTCTATAGAGGGTTTTTTTTTTTTTGTTTAAATCTGCAGTGGAAAACAAAAAAAAGAGTTCAAGCCTAAAACCATGTTTTTGTGAACTTTAAATATAGTTCATTTGGACCAAGCTGGTCCAATTGAACTATTTCCTTCACCAACACATGCAGCAGCTTTCAGCGCTGTATGAACTGCTTGGAGCCTCAGTTACATACAGTATTTAGCGCTGTGTTCCAGAAGTGGAAAGAAGACTTCCTGTCCTGCTCCAGGAACAAAACAAAGTTGTGCTGAAGACTGCTCAGCTATTCACAGGAAGCTTTGTATTTTCTGAATGAAGACCAAGCTTCCTCTAATTGAATGAGGGGGAGATCATAACATCATCTGCATACATCTCACACAAGCAAAAAGAGAAAGATAACAGGCTACTGAAAATATTTCATAAGCAAGCTCAAGTGCATTGATCATTTTGTGAACAGGATAACACACTACCCAAGCTTGTGGTTGTGAGCATGATGTCCTCTGAAAGACCCACTAACATTCTTGGAGATTTTAACATCCCCATTAATGTGAACAATAGAGATGAGCGAATCGAACTAGGCGAACCGGAATTCGAGTCGAATTTCAGGAAATATTCGATTCGTGTCGAAACCGAAATTTTGCCTACTTCGGGTGCGCGAATCGAACATTTCCCGATCAGCCGGCAAAAGTGTCCCTGCAGTGAGCTCCGCTATTTCTGACAGTTCTCTGACAGAAGGAACACATGTTTAGCGGTTGAAACATTGTATCTATTAGTTTACATTTAGGATACAGATGTTTCAACCACTGTACATGTGAAGAAGTTGTGAGAGAACTGTCAGAAATAGAGGAACTCTGCACATACACTTTTTGCCGGCTTGGAATTATTCTTCTTTTCATCCTACTTCTTCTTCTTCTTCATCCTCAGAAGAAGAGGATGAGGATGAGGATGAGGATGAAGAAGAAGAAGAAGAAGAAGAAGAAGAAGAAGAAGAAGAAGAAGAAGAAGAAGTAGGATGAAAAGAAGAATAATTCCAAGCCGGCAAAAAGTGTATGTGCAGAGTTCCTCTATTTCTGACAGTTCTCTCACAGCTTCTTCACATGTACAGCGGTTGAAACATCTGTATCCTAAATGGAAACTAATAGATACAATTTGTATCTATTAGTTTCCATTTAGGATACAGATATTTCAACCGCTGTACATGTGAAGAAGCTGTGAGAGAACTGTCAGAAATAGAGGAACTCTGCACATACACTTTTTGCCGGCTTGGAATTATTCTTCTTTTCATTCTTCTTCTTCTTCCTCATCCTCATCCTCTTCTTCTGAGGATGAGGATGAAGAAGAAGAAGAAGAAGAAGTAGGATGAAAAGAAGAATAATTCCAAGCCGGCAAAAAGTGTATGTGCAGAGTTCCTCTATTCTGCAGATACACTTAGAGGAGCTCTGCAGATACACTTAGAGGAGCTCTGCACATACACTTTTTGCCGGCTTGGAATTAATCTTATTTTCATCCTACTTCTTCTTCTTCTTCTTCTTCATCCTCAGAAGAAGAAGAGGATGAGGATGAGGATGAAGAAGTAGGATGAAAATAAGAATAATTCCAAACCGGAAAAAAGTGTATGTGCAGAGCTCCTCTAAGTGTATCTGCAGAGCTCCTCTAAGTGTATCTGCAGAATAGAGGAACTCTGCACATACACTTTTTGCCGGAAACCGCTGTATGGAGTGAATGTCCCAGAACTGTCAGAAATAGACTATTTATGACAGTTCTGGGACATTCACTGCATACAGCTGTTTTAACCGCTGTATGGAGGGAATGTCATGGAACTGTCAGAAATAGACTATTAATGACAGTTGTGGGACTGTCCTTCCATGCAGCGGTTGAAACATTGTATGTATTTGTTTCCATAAATGGATCCATTTATGGAAACAAATACATACAATGTTTCAACCGCTGTATGGAAGGACAGTCCCACAACTGTCATTAATAGTCTATTTCTGACAGTTCCATGACATTCCCTTCATACAGCGGTTAAAACAGCTGTATGGAGTGAATGTCCCAGATCTATCAGAAATAGACTATTTATGACAGTTCTGGGACATTCACTGCATACAGCTGTTTTAACCGCTGTATGGAGGGAATGTCATGGAACTGTCAGAAATAGACTATTAATGACAGTTCTGGGACTGTCCTTCAATGCAGCGGTTGAAACATTGTATGTATTTGTTTCCATAAATGGATCCATTTATGGAAACAAATACATACAATGTTTCAACCGCTGCATGGAAGGACAGTCCCAGAACTGTCATTAATAGTCTATTTCTGACAGTTCCATGACATTCCCTCCATACAGCGGTTAAAACAGCTGTATGGAGTGAATGTCCCAGATCTATCAGAAATAGACTATTTATGACAGTTCTGGGACATTCACTGCATACAGCTGTTTTAACCGCTGTATGGAGGGAATGTCATGGAACTGTCAGAAATAGACTATTAATGACAGTTCTGGGACTGTCCTTCCATACAGCGGTTGAAACATTGTATGTATTTGTTTCCATAAATGGATCCATTTATGGAAACAAATACATACAATGTTTCAACCGCTGCATGGAAGGACAGTCCCAGAACTGTCATTAATAGTCTATTTCTGACAGTTCTATGACATTCCCTCCATACAGCGGTTAAAACAGCTGTATGCAGTGAATGTCCCAGAACTGTCAGAAATAGACAGAAACTGTCACAGAACTGTCCTTCTTCTCATCCTTCTCCTTCTTCTCATCCTTCTTCTCATCCTTCTTCTCATCCTTCTCCTTCTTCTCATCCTTCTCCTTCTGCTCATCCTTCTCCTTCTGCTCATCCTTCTTCTCATCCTTCTCCTTCTTCTCATCCTTCTCCTTCTCCTTCTTCTCATCCTTCTCCTTCTCCTTCTTCTCATCCTTCTCCTTCTTCTCATCCTTCTCCTTCTCCTTCTTCTCATCCTTCTCCTTCTCCTTCTTCTCATCCTTCTCCTTCTCATCCTTCTCCTTCTCATCCTTCTCCTTCTTCTCATCCTTCTCCTTCTCCTTCTTCTCATCCTTCTCCTTCTCCTTCTTCTCATCCTTCTCCTTCTCCTTCTCATCCTTCTCCTTCTTCTCATCCTTTTTCTTCTCATCCTTCTCCTTCTCCTTCTTCTCATCCTTCTCCTTCTTCTCATCCTTCTCCTTCTTCTCATCCTTCTCCTTCTTCTCATCCTTCTCCTTCTTCTCATCCTTCTCCTTCTTCTCATCCTTCTCCTTCTTCTCATCCTTCTCCTTCTCCTTCTTCTCATCCTTCTCCTTCTTCTCATCCTTCTCCTTCTCATCCTTCTCCTTCTCATCCTTCTCCTTCTCATCCTTCTCCTTCTTCTCATCCTTCTCCTTCTTCTCATCCTTCTCCTTCTTCTCATCCTTCTTCTTCTCATCCTTCTCCTCCTTCTCATCCTTCTTCTCATCCTTCTTCTTCTCATCCTTCTCCTTCTTCTCATCCTTCTCCTTCTTCTCATCCTTCTCCTTCTTCTCATCCTTCTCCTTCTTCTCATCCTTCTTCTTCTCATCCTTCTCCTTCTTCTCATCCTTCTCCTTCTTCTCATCCTTCTTCTTCTCATCCTTTTCCTTCTTCTCATCCTTCTCCTTCTTCTCATCCTTCTCCTTCTTCTCATCCTCCTTCTTCTCATCCTTTTCCTTCTTCTCATCCTTTTCCTTCTTCTCATCCTTTTCCTTCTTCTCATCCTTTTCCTTCTTCTCATCCTTTTCCTTCTTCTCATCCTTCTTCTTCTCATCCTTCTTCTTCTCATCCTTCTTCTTCTCATCCTTCTCCTTCTCATCCTTCTCTTTCTCATCCTTCTCCTTCTTCTCATCCTTCTCCTTCTTCTCATCCTTCTCCTTCTTCTCATCCTTCTCCTTCTTCTCATCCTTCTCCTTCTTCTCATCCTTCTCCTTCTCATCCTTCTCCTTCTCATCCTTCTCCTTCTCATCCTTCTCCTTATTCTCAGCCTTCTCCTTCTCATCCTTCTCCTTCTCATCCTTCTCCTTCTCATCCTTCTCCTTCTTCTCATCCTTCTCCTTCTTCTCATCCTTCTCCTTCTTCTCATCCTTCTCCTTCTTCTCATCCTTCTCCTTCTTCTCATCCTTCTCCTTCTTCTCATCCTTCTCCTTCTTCTCATCCTTCTCCTTCTTCTCATCCTTCTCCTTCTTCTCATCCTTCTCCTTCTCCTTCTTCTCATCCTTCTCCTTCTTCTCATCCTTCTCCTTCTCCTTCTTCTCATCCTTCTCCTTCTTCTCATCCTTCTCCTTCTCATCCTTCTCCTTCTCCTTCTTCTCATCCTTCTCCTTCTCCTTCTCCTCATCCTTCTCCTTCTCCTTCTCCTTCCTCATCTCCAAGGGCATTTAAATTAAAGGTACAGTGTTCTGCACTAATTTAAAGGCTCTCTGAAGCCTAGAAACCCTTTAAATAAGTCATCTTCGTAGCGGAGAAATTCGCATCGAATCGAATTTCACACTGGAATTCGCCGAATCAGCCGAATCGAATTTTTCATTTCTTCGCTCATCTCTAGTGAACAACCCAGCTACATCCCAACTCTTCAACATAACCTCATCTTTTGCATTAACTCAATGAATACAGTCCTCCACTCACTCTGATGGGAATACTTTAAAGCTTGTTTTCTCCCATCTTTGCACTCCCTACAACCTCACAAACACCCCCTTTCCTCTCTCTGATCACAATCTCATCACCTTCACAGTCTCCTCGTCTTCAAACACTTCTCCCTCCAAGCAGCAAACAATTACCCGCAGAAACCTTCACAACTTTAACATCTTTTCCAATCTGCAACTGACAGCCTCTATAACAGAATCTCTCCCCTGACCTGGCCACTGCTGTCTACAACAGTTTGCTTTCATATACACTAGACTCACTTGCTCCTCTAACTACACAAAGTATCAGGCCCCGACCATTACAACCGTGGCAGACTGATGACACCAGAAATCTTAAGTGACAGTCGTGCACTGGAGTGATTATGGTGTAAAACCAAATCTCAGCAAGCATTCACCTGATATAAATCTGCTTTCTTAACATACAATTCCTCCCTCCATGCTGCCAAACCAACCTACTTTGTCACTCTTATTAATACCTTATCAACCAGTCCTTGTCGTCTCTTCTCTACTTTCTCAACCTCCACCCAGTAAATCACTCACTGCTTACAAGATTGCAAATTTCAAAAACAAGATTGATGCAATTCATAGGGGCATCTCTGCTACACAGACATCTATCCCACTTAGCATACCGTGTACTAAATCTCAACACTTTCCTCTTTTGACCTTGCTACTACTGAAGAGGTCACTAAAGTTTTCTCAGAAGCCCGCTCACCACCTGCCCCCTGGATCCTGTCCCCTCTCAACTACTACGGTCACCCTCTTCTTCCATCCTATGCTCCCTCACTTACATCCTCAATCTCTCCCTCTCTAATGGTGCCTTCCCCTCCCCTCTAAAACATGCACACATGACTTCCATACTTAAAAAGCCCTCACTGGACCCCACCAACCTGAACAACTTAAGACCCATCTCCCTGCTCCCGTTTACCTCTAAACTCTTAGAACGCTTAGTCTACAATCGCCTGAGCTCCTACCTCACTGAAAACAACCTTCTTGACCCTTTACAGTCTGGCTTTCGCACACTCCACTCCACAGAAAATTCCCTACTAAAACTCACTAATGATTTACTAACTGCTAACACGAATGGTCACTACTCCATACACTTACTGCTTGACCTCTCTGCGGCTTTTGATACTGTTGACCATCCCCTCCTCCTAAAAAAAACTCCACTCTCTTGGCCGCTGAGACTCTGCTCTCTCCTGGTTCCCCTCTTGGTTCTCCTCCTACCTATCACAGCGCTCCTTCAGCAGTACCTATAACTCTGTCTCCTCCTCTCCACTTCCTCTTTCTCTAGGGATCCCTCAAGGTTCTGTTTTTGGACCCCTTCTCTTCTCAATCTACACCTCCTCCCTTGGTCACTTGATAAACTCCCATGGCTTTAAGTACCATCTGTATGCTGATGACACACAAATCTATCTTTCTACTCCTCACCTCACCCCTTCAGTCTCCTCTCGCATTACTAACCTACTAAGTGACATATCAGCATGGGTGTCACTCCCGTTCCTCAAACTCAATCTTTCCAAAACTGAGCTCTTAGTATTCCTCCCAGCCCGTGCCCCCTCCCCTGACTGCTCTATCAAGATCAATAATACAATCATCAGTCCCTCCCCTCATGGCAGGGTACTAGGTGTAATCCTAGACTCCCATCTGTCCTTTCAGCCCCAAATCCAATCACCTCCGCAACATCTCCAAGATATGCCCGTTCTTAACCTCAAACTACTAAGCAACTTATTCACTCCCTTGTTATATCTCGCCTTGACTATTGTAACTCCCTCCTTACTGGCCTACCTAATCGCAGGCTATCCCCTCTTCAGTCTATCATGAATGCTGCTGCCAGACTCATCCACCTTACTAACCATTCAGTATCTGCCACCCCTCTCTGCCAATCCCTCCACTGGATTCCCATTGTCCAACGAATAAAATGCAAAACATTAACAACATATAAAGCCATTTGTAATTCTGCCAAAAATTATATTACCAATCTTGTGTCTAAATATCACCCAAACCTTCTCTCCTGCTCTCTACCTCCCTTGTCTCCTCCCATGCTCGTCTCCAGGACTTCTCCAGAGCCTCCCCCATTCTCTGGAATGCTCTACCCCAATCTATCTGACTATTGCCTACTCTGCCCACTTTTAGGCGATCTCTGAAAACCTCTCTCTTCAGGGAAGCCTATCCTGCCTTCAGCTAATAAAGGAATCTTCTGTTCAAATCAGTTCATCCCCCACAGTTATTATCTTTTGTACCACCAGCCCCTCCCTCTTAGATTGTAAGCTCCAAGGAGCAGGGCCCCCCTAACCCTCTTATAGTGAACTGTATCGTTGCTGTATTGTCTCCCTTTATATTGTAAAGCGCTGAGGAAACTGTTGGCGCTATAGAAATCCTGTATAATAATAATAATAATTATTATTATTAAGTTTATTATATTGACAACTTGAATTCAAGATGCACATCAAGCCAAGAAGAAAGCATTCAGAATGTACCTGGAATCTTTCTGGCAGATCTGTTGTTCGGATCTCATTGTCTTGATCGGTCAGGTGGCTACTCTCCAGTTCACTGGGTTCATAGATTTCAAAAATGCTTCGCCTGCTCACACGCTTCTTAGCAGTTTTCTTGGGACGAACACGCATTTCTCCATCTGCTTCCTCATCTTCATATTCATACTCCTCCATTTCTTCATCTTCCTCATTGTACTTTTCAATATCTTCAAAATCAAAGTCCACACCGAAAATCTCCTGGGCTTCCTGCAAAGCACTAGGTAAAAGCAATAAACACAAATGTCAAAGTGAAGTTATAAGTCCTAATTAAAGAAAATAATATTTTCTGCTACAAATTGAGCTGAAATCATAGGTTTACAATATCTGACTGGAAAGCAAAAATGTCTAGGAAAGTCTCATATAAATTAATAGACTTCTGTGACCTTCTTATAATAAAAAAAAAAAAAAGCACATAAAAAGGAGAAGAAAATGGAAGTTACCACCCCTACATGTTTCATTACATCCCAGACATCATCTGGAGGCACCTCTTATGATGACGTGGATGTGAGGAAATGCACAGGGGTTGGAACTTCCATTATTGAGTAACTTCTACTCTTTAGAACGTGCTCTAGCTCCAGTGTGGATCGGGGCAGCAGCATTCCTGAACACAATATTGCCAGATCATTCTGGGTGCTGTGGGCACCACAACTTGTAAGTGAATTTGTTTTATGTCATATGGGTATTTTAATAAAACAATGTTGTGCTATAAAGGTTTTTGGCTTCCTTTTTCCATGTATGCTGCCGATATGGAGAGCATCGGTTTCTGGATGGTGGCTGATTTAACAGCTGATCAGAGGCACTAAGCGCATATTCTCCTTCCTTAGCATACACTCAGGAGGTCAACTGCTATAGGTGAGTCTGGTCCCTGGTGGGGATGGTGAGATGAGCTAGAGGAATCCTTTAGAGTTACAGGAACAGAGCACAAGTCACCTTATTGTGAAGTTTTGTAGCACCTTTCCTGCACAACTGCACTCTGGAACCAGGGGGATGTAACATTTTTTTTCACTTTATTAAGACATGGTTATATATGTAATTTGATTTTGCACTTTTTAGCATGGACTTTTTTGTATACACATACAGTATACATGTTCCATATTGTGTGGGATATATGAACTTTGCAGCACAGACTTCTTTTGCACAGTGTAGAAGTATGAGACATATGATTTTATATTTATGAGTTTACAGCTTATGATATGAGCACATAGTGTAAGCGCAGATATCCATTTATGTACCTTGTGTATGGTGTGTAAGATTGAGGACCATTAACAGCAGCAGCTACCCAAATCATTATACACAAAGATTTTACACATTTATTCACAGGTAACCTTGCGCAGGTTATTTACATATAATTCACGGTGTCTACAATGAGACCTTAGTATTGTAAATGAAAGGAAGGTTGGACGGCAGACTTGCAAACCTTTGAAGGCCGATTACCCAAAAGAAAGTCTAAAATGTCTGAATGGAGAGTCCTTCAGGAGGTCATCTAGGTAACCTGTGACCAGAATGCCTCGAGTTCATAAGAGTGTAGGTGTCCAAGTACCTTTGTGAATATTGTGGGTGCAGAGAACAAGCCAAATGGCAGTGAGACAAATTGAAAAAAGGGTTTCTCTCCTACTGCACTGTAACATGTACACTCATTGGGCATGCTGTACATACTATACGCAGCCTCAGCTACATAGAGTATACAGCACTGTGTTTCAGGTGTGAAACGAGACCTTCCTGTGTCACACCTGGAACAAAATAGCTTCAGACTGAGTGAAGCTCAGCCATTTACAGAAAACTTTGTATTCTAAGAATGAATAACAAAGCTGCCTCTGATTGCCTGAATCCAGAGAGGTGGGCTGATGACAGCACAATCTCCAACTCAGCCAGTCAGAGGAAGATTTGTATTCATTGATAGATTACAAAGTTGCCTATGAATGCCTGATCATTGCTCAGCCCCAAGCTATTTTGTTCTGGGTGTGAGAGAGAAAGTCTTGTCTAATGCCTGGAACACAGTGGAAAGGGGTGTGGCAGGTTTAGCTTAGATTGATCTTGGACTTCTACTTTATATACATTGATGCTTACCTTTTTAAATGCTCTTTTTGATGACTCAAGCACAAAAAAAAATCCTACTTAGTTTTCTTTGTTTAAAAGGAAGCTAGGGAGCTGTCTTACTATAATTGACTCAGTCTACACTACAATGGCAGATCTAATCACCAGTTGTAATCTAGATTTGAGCACTGACTGGCCTCTATGATTAAGCCTTAAACAGGTGAAACATGTTAAACGTGAACAGCTAGTTGAAGTCATTTTGTGCTCATTTGTTTTAAAATTCACTTTACTAGTATTAGAACAGACCGACTCAAATATGGTTTTGAAATGCTTGCAGTCAAATATGAGTCGATCACCATTTTTCTCAGTAACTATATTTCTAAAAGGTGCTAATTTTAGCTGCTCTAAAGGTGCTAATTTTCACGTCGGTAACAACCCATGCAATCCAATAGAAAGGAACCAAAACAAATAAGTACAGAAATGAAAAAATAAGTTCACCTTTCGTAACATGTTACACCCATATTCAGGATGTAACATGTCACAATCAGACCGACCCCTGTCCCTGCTTTCACAGCTAGCGGGGATCTCTCCCCCCACCCACTGTAAATTTTTTTTTAAAAAAAGCCCGGCCATGTCGCTCATTCACAGTCCTCGGTGAATGAGAGACTACAAGTCCTGATAGCCTTAACGGCTGTCAGTTTATAGTCCTCAATGAACTACCACGGAGCTATGGAGCTATATGTCAGTATATCTGCCTGATTGTACATCCCGTACAGGCAAGCACATATACCGACAGATCTGCACGAGACCTGCATGGCACCAACGATCTGCTGATCGCTGGTGCAATACATTACAGGCTCCTGAAGGTAAAAAAAAGTGCATATATTTTTTTTGTACTAAAAGGTGAACTTAAGCTATGTGTAATAAAATGGAATGACACAGGGAAAAAGTTTTGAACATGCTAAATGAAATACTTCATACAAAATCCTTTGTTGGTATTGACAGCTTCAGGATGCCTCTTGCATGGAGAAACTAGTCGCATGCATTGCTCAGGTGTGGTTTTGGCCCATTCTTCCCCAGAGTCTTCAAATCTTGAAGGTTCCATAGGCCTCTTCTATGAACTCTGATCTTTAGTACTTTCCATAGATTTTCTATTGGATTCAAGTCAGGTGTTTGGCTGGGCCATTGTAGCAGCTTTATTTTCTTTCTTTGAACCAATTGAGAGTTTCCTTGGCTTTGTGATTGGGGTCACTGTCCTGCTGCAATGTCCACCCTCATTTCTTCTTCATCATCCTGGTAGATAGCAGATTTTTAATCAAGAATGTCTTGGTACATTTTTCCATTTATCTGACCATCAATGATATGAAGTTTGCAAGTACCGTATGCTGAAAAATAGCTCCTCACCATGATGTTCCCACCTCCACTCTTCACTGTTGGTATGGTGTTTTGGGTTGATGTGCAATGCCATTTGACCTTTAAACATGGTGTGTATTATGGCATCTAGAGAGTTCAATTTTGGTCTCATCTGACCAGACTATATTGTCCAAGTATTTCACAGGCGTGTCTAAATGTTCTGCAGCAAATTTTAAATGAGCTTCAGCATGCTTTTTCTTCAGCAATGGAGTCTTGAGTGGTGGATGTCCATACAGGCATGGCGGTTGAGTGCATTGCTTACGGTTTTCTTTGAAAAAAATTGTATCTGCCAATTCCAGGTCTTTCTGAAGCTCTCCACAAGTGCATGGTTCTTGGACAACTCTTCTGATAATACTTTTCACTCCTCTGTCAGAAATATTGCAAGGAGCATCTAGTCATGGCTGGTTTATGGTGAAATGAAGTTCTTTCCTCTTCCGGATTAAGGTCCCAACAGTATTCACTGGAGAATTCAGAAGTTTAAAAATCCTTCTGTGACCAATGCCATCAGTATCTTTTGCAACGATAAGGTTGCAAAGGTCTTGAGAGAGCCCTTTGCTTTTACCAATCATGAGAGGTTTCTTGTGAGACACCTTTTTATAGGCCATCAGTTGAGACTGAACAAGCTGACAAGGGGCAGGATTGCTTTCTAATTACGGATAGTAGTTTTCAGTTGGGGTCTTGACTTTCCATGCCTTTTTCTACCTCCCTTTCTAAATACTTTTTCCCTATGTCATTCCATGTTATTACACATAACATTAATCTGAACTCATTTGTTTTGGTTTCTTTTTGGTGAAAATTTCATGTCAATAGCACCTTTAAAAATATACTGACTGAGAAAAATGGTGACGTGTTCAATACTTATTTTACCCGCTATACACACACCATTATATTGGAGCTTACCAATTCTTAAATGTGATGGCTGCATTAGTTTTCATTTTTAGGCTCTCCATTAATTTTTACTTTGTGATCCTACCAGTAAGTCTGTTCTTCAAAATAACAAACTCTCTTGCAGATGTAGTAGTTACAGGGATGAGGAAAAACATTTACCAGACCTATTCACAGGGGTGTTTCAAGTGATAAGCTCTTATTTATTCATTTAACCCCCTTATCCAAAAAAAAAAACCCCAAAAAAAAAACTGTTGCTGTAACTGCAGTTTTAGCTGCAGTTTATCTTCAATTTGTTAGTGTATCTAAATCTGCTAGTACATCTAACACTACCATCCCCCCAAACCAATAATGCTGCTATCCAAAGGTGCCCTTGTGCTCTTTCATCCACAGTAATAGAGAAAGTGTGTTACTGGCCAGATCACTAGGTGAAAACAGAGGATAAAAGACTAAAAAAAAGTAAGAATACTAAAGCAGCCACCACATCTAAGGATTGATAAGCTGCAATATATTGCATGTTTGGTTGTGTGTTTAATAATGCTTTAATAACATCAGCTGAACCTTTCTAATTTGAGCTTTCTTCTGGGAAACAGCTAAACCAGTGGGTTAAGCTATGCTTTAACTGAGTACTATGGATAAGCAATCTTAAGTTATCTTTTCATAACATTATAGATTATAGTGTCATAACTTACGCATCCGTATATCCTGGAAGCTTCTTTCTCCATTTAGGTTTTTTTATTGGTTGCCCATCATCATCAACAATAAAGTCGTCAATGTCTGCAAAGCAGCAAAGGACATATTAAGTTTGCTCTTTGTTACACTTTTGCTTTAGGGCTCATTCGGATAGGCACTAAGACCAGTCCTCCGTACTGAGCTGCTTTTGCTGAATCTGCATAAACCTCAGGGTTGTAAGCAGACAGCCCTATAGAGGTGAAGGCAGACACAGCAGCTGCTCACACAGTCAAATATTAAAATTTGACATGCAGGCAAGAAGAGGTGCACAGATCTGAACACACACTGTGCTCAGATTTGTGTACTCGCTCCTGCCCGCATATCATATTTTGACATGCAACTGTGTCTGTGCAGCTGCTGTGTCTGCATCCACCTCTATGGGCTTCCTTTGCACAGCTTCGAGGTGGATGCAGGCGCTGCAAAATCAGCTCAGCAATGTGGACGGGTCTCAGTGCTCGTCTGAATGAGCCCTTAAATTCCTGCCCATCAATAATCTATGTTTTACCCTCCTACTACCTATGCTGCCTACCCTGTATGAAAAAAAATCTGTATACTTCACTACGTTTAGCCCATTCCAGTCAATATGATCCTCTGTGCCAGTGAGCGTTGGCTACAGTGGAGAGGAGGGAGTGCATGACAACAGCTGGGAATTTCGGGAGCCATGATTTCAAGTACAGGCTCCCATGTACCAGCTGTCGTTGGTGCTCCTTCCTCTCCCCGGCAATAGCTGCTGACGGACACAGGGAGCCGAAGCTGCAGATCATATCAGTGCACTAAAAATAGGTAAGTATACACAGCTTTTTCACACAGGTTAGGCCTATGTATAGCATAAGAAACATTTTTAAACATAGTATTAAGCACAAATTTTACTTTTTAACTCATTACCATTAGACAATTGATTTTTTTTAAAGCCCTACCAGACTCTTCATCGTCGTCCTCTTCCTCTCCTTCACCATCTACAATTGGCTGGTCAGCAGATTCATGCCTATCCTCGTCATCTCCATCTTGAAATATTTCCTCAGCAATGGCTTCTTTCTCATGCTCCTCCTTTCCTGCATCTTCCTCCTCATCCTCATCATCAGACATCTTTCGCACACGTCTGAACTTTTGCTGTGTTAGTAAAGAGCCATGTAAGTACAGTTCTTATATACAAACTGACTGCTTATATCTGATTAAAAAAAAAAAAAGAAAAAAAGATATCCAAGTATATAACATGCTTTATGTGTTACCTACCCGTTTGACTTTAACACCCAAGTTTTCTTCAATAAGATCAAAATCATCATCTTCCAGTCTGTCATCGAATGCTGCAAGTTCACAGGTAGAATGTGATATTAGCTACAATTTAACTATAAATGATGCCTTCAATGTTTCAGATTAACAACTTACAGCGTTTTTTTGCCTTGTGACCAACTTCATCCTCTGATCCTTCAGAACCACTTCTGTCCTCCTCCTCCTCTTCTTCCTCCTCTTCGTCATCATCATCATTAATAAAACCTTTCAAATTTCCTTGTTCATCTTGGTCCTCTGGGTTTTCCTCCTCCTCTTCTTCATCTAATAAAAGAAAATTTGTAGGGAAACAAATGTAACTGCAATAAAAATTACTATTTAGTTGACCTAAAGGCAATTGCTTATTTTGTACTTATGAGTATACCACACAGCAATAATTCATCTGCAAGTTTGTAACGTCTCTTCCAGTGACTCTGTGGCTGTATATCAATCAATCCAATGACAATCCTAAACAAATGCTGCATGAGAATCCATGAGAGTATAAACCACTTCAGGTTTTTAAAACATTTTGGACCTGCATTGATAGGCTACTGTTTGTTTAAAACAGGTTTTGCGTTCCTATACCAGTCAACAGAAATGCTAAACCTACTTGAAGCAGGTCAATTGCAGTTCATAAGCAGGTCAAATGCACTAAACAATTTCTAAATGATCTCAGAGGCATCTCAAACTGACCCCATGTTGATGCCATCGACAATAGCCTAAACATCATAATACATACTGATTTGCTTGCTTACATCAAGCTAACCATATTCATCCTATTAGGGTACAGTATAAAGTCAGATTGCACTTCTTGTTTGTAGTCCTGGAGAATTAAACCCTCCTGGATTGTAAACTCGAAAGAGCAGGGCCCTCGAAGCTCTCGTGTATTGTTTTGTTACTGTACTGTCTCGTGTACTGTCCCCCACTATAATGTACAGCGCTGAGCAAACCTTTTGGCGCTATATAAATACTGTATAATAATAATAATAATAGTACACAATTAAATCATTCCTCACCTCTTTGCTGTGTCCACACCCACTCTAATTGAGCTTTGACACAGTCTGGAGGTTCAGCACTCAACCCCTAACTACGCCTCAAAAAAAAAAAAAAGGGAAATATATTGCAGGCATCTTTTGCAAGAACTGGAAAGCAGCATTCATTTTTTTTTTCCAAGCTTTCTCCCATTATTTTCACCTGATGATAATCTGCATAACATACAAAGGGGTGTAGAAAAATTCCAGAGCCCTGTTTTCACCCTGTGAAACTGCATGTATATTCTGTATGAAAAGCGGTAAAAACACATTTTTAGGCTATTTTTTCTCCAGGCTGAACATTATTCTTCATAGAGTGAATCAGGAAAATACTGCATTATGGAGCTGACAATCATAGCAAATTAGTATTCACTCTGTTTGAATGAAGAACATTTGACCTGGAGAGAAAATAGCCAACATTTGTTTTTGCCCCATTTACACAGAACAAATGTATATATGGATTCATAACACAAAGAGCTAAGCAAACATTTTAAAAATACACCCTTAAGGATAGGCATAACAGGAAAAAAAAAATCTTAGATTTTTTTCATCCACATGAAACAGGATGAAGGGATCGCCCTTGTCAGCTATTGTATTCTGACATTCGAAAATTGAAACATAGGTGCATGTTTATTAGGAAGGGGAAGAGGAAACAAGGAAAGGTGTTCTATGCATACATTACACTGCAGGTTTATATAACCCAATTTCAAAGGTGCTCTTTCCTTTGTCGTTCGATTTCTAATGATATTCCATGTCACTGCTCAGAGATTCTGTGGTCCCCATCTCCTGGGACACAACATTTATCCCATAACACATCTACACAAAACTGAAAATTATCTAACAAGAAGCAATTGACCTGTCCAATATTAGAAATTTCAACAACCTGCATCCACTACCAACAGTACCTGGTTCATGAGTAAATTTTTGTCTTCGTACTTAAACTTACCATCATCATCTTCTACAAACTTCTTGGTAGTCCTCTGTACCACTTCACCATCCTCATTGTACTCTTCCTCAGACTCCTCTGCTTCACTCTCCACAAAATCAGACATGTTTGTTTATTTCAGTAGCTTTGATTTCTGAAACAAAAGTATGACTTACAGTATAATGGCCACCCTTCAGAAATGAGAGGTTACATGTTTATTTGTTGACACTATGTAAGGTAGTTGAACACAAACTATTAACAGATGATAGTACAATTGTATCTACAGAGAAGAGAAAGATGGGCTAATAGTGGTCACAATAGACTCGTGTCTTGTCTGTGTCTCTGCTCCATCTTGTGCATCCTCTTTCTGTCAAAGTGAGAGGATCATAGAAAAGAAGATCAAGGAAGGGGGACAGGATAAGGTAAAGAGATTGAAACTGCAGCAACAGGTCATTTCTGTTTCCTTCTGTAGATACGCCAATTACTACAGCTACCGTAATTTTAACCACTACAGCTGTGGAAAGTTTTAGCCCTTTCATGACAATTTTTTTTCTATACCACACTGTGCTACTTTAACTGGTAATGCAATGTTGTACCCAAACGGGTGCCCTGATTTGATCCCCGAGGAATCAATCATCCGATTTAGGCCAGTAATATCCGGCCTAAGTAGGATGATCGATTCCTGTTCTGTGTTGACAGTTACACAGGTATGCCCACATTCTAATGGTGGGCATACCAAACTTTTTCCGGCAGAGATTTCCCTGTAATAGCATCAAAAGTGATCAAAAAATAAAAAAATGAAAAAGGGACAGTGTAAAAATAATTTTAAAAAAATCAAAATTACTTATAAAAAAAAAAGTACCCTCACCCCCTGCGCACCTGCGTGTGCGAGCGTTGACCTCGTGCCAGTATGTAAACAGCAGTTGCACCTGCGTGTGCGAGCGTTGACCCCGTGCCAGTATGTAAACAGCAGTTGCAGGTATCACCACGAACGTCAGATCAAGAGCAGTAATTCTAACACTAGACCTCCTCTGTAAACCTAAAATGATAGCTTGTAAAGGCTTTTAAAGCATTGCCTATAGATATTAAAAATGTATGCAGTTTGTCACCATTGCATGGGGCATGCGCAGTTTTAAAGCATGTCATGTTTGGTATCTATTTACTCGGCATACCATTATCTTTTATAAGTTACCAAATAATTGGCCAATGTGTTGTGTTTTTCTGCATTAAAAGTAAAAAAAGTGTATTTTTTTAAAAAATTTGCGTTTGAAAAATCGCTGCTTGAGTGCTATGTGACAAATTGCAGCACCCACCATTTTATTCACTAGGGTGTCTGCTTTAAAAAATATATAATGTTTGGGGGTTCAAAGTAATTTCCTAGCAAAAATACAGATTTTGTTCATGTGAACAAAAAGTGTCCTCAGATGGTTAGAGGAGTGAGTGATGTGTGGCATAAACTAATGCTTTGCATAAAATGCCCCCACCCCCCAAAATTACCCCTTTTTGGAAAGTAGATACCCCAAACTATTTGCTGAGAGGCATGTTGAATAGAAGAATTTATTTTTTTACCACAAGTTTTTGAAAAATGAAATTTTTTTTTTAAATTTTACACAAAATTGTCACTTAAATAATTTATTGCTCACACATGTCATGGGTATATGTGGAATTACTCCCCAAAATACATTCTGCTACTTCTCCTGAGTATGGGGGTACCACATGTGAGAGATGTTTTGGCAGTCTAGCCAAGTACAGGACCCCAAAATCCAATAAGCACCTTCAGGCTTTTAAAGGCCTTTATTTCCTCATTACACTTCCAAACTACCTATCACAGTTTCGGAGGCCCTGAAATGCCACATAGCATAGAAAGTAGACACCCTAAGGAATTTGATAAGAAGCATTGTGAGTATTTTGCAGATCTTGTTTGTTGCCACAAGTTTTTGGAAAAAGAAAGAAAACAAAAACATATTTTTTCTTTTTTTGTATTTCAAAACCTTGTGAGAAAAAAATGATATCTGCAAAACACTCACCATGCCTCTTTTTAAATTCCGTGGGGTGTTACGCACCTTTAGGGCTTTTAAAGTTGTCACTGGATTTCAGGCTCCTGTATGTGGCTAGGCTCCCAAAAAGTCTCACACATGTGGTATCCCCATACTCGACAGAAGTAGCAGAATGTATTTTGGTGTGTAATTCCACATATTCTCATGGCTTTTGTGAGCAATATATAATTTAAGTGACAACTTTGTGTAAAAAAAAAAAAGTTTTTGTAATTTCCAAAAACGTGTTGGAAAAAATACATCTTCCATGGACTCAATATGCCTCTCAGCAGATAGCCTAGTGTGACTACTTTCCGAAAAGGGATCATTTGGGGGTGTTTGTACTGTCCTGGTATTTTAGCACTTCAAGAAATTTGATAGGCAGAAAGTAAAAGCTGTGTAAATTCCATTATCTATACCATAGTTTGTAGACGCTATAACTTTCACACAAAGCAATCAATATACACTTATTGGGACTTCTTTTTACCAAAAACATGTAGCAGAATACATTTTGGCCTAAATTTATGACTAACTTTGAGTTTACTATATATTTTTTATAGCAGAAAGTAAAAAGTTTTTTTTTTCCCAATTTTTTTTGGTCTTTGTTTATAGCGCAAAAAATTAAAAGCGCACAGGTGATCAAATACCACCAAAAGAAAGCTCTATTTGTGTGAAAAAAAGGACGTAAATTTTGGGTACAGCATTCCATGACCGTGCAATTACCAGTTGAAACAGTGCAGTGTCGAATAGCGAAAAAAGTCTTGGTCATTGAGGGGGGTAAACGGCAAGTGGTTAAAGCTCAGCAGCTACAGTAATCGTGTGAATCACTAAAAATCTTCTTTTACCTTTTGCAGATTTACCAACTGTGCAGTAGGAGAACCAGACACTAAATATCAACATCCCCTGCACCTTGTGGTTTAGTGCCTGCAAATAAAGCTTTGCCCAGAAGGCTCAGATCAATGAAAATCCACAGCATGATGGGTTTGCAGCACAAAGTGTAGATTTAGGGATCATTCAGAAAAGCAACGAGACCCATCCTGCACGTTGATCTGCTTTTTTTTTTTTTTTTGCTGTGGTTACATCCACCTCTGAGCTGCCCACAGACAGCCTATAGAATGTCATGGAAATTTTGTATTGTTGGTCGAACTTTAAATGTGTCATATATTCTTGTTATTCATATGTCTCTCGTGTGGCTTAATTAAAGCTCTGAAGGCTGCAATTGGGCCATGCGCATGTACAATGTATGTATTACAGTACTCAGCTCGGTAATGGATGAGATGGCGGATCTGCGCTTATAGACCGGCGTGTATACCACCGCGGCATTCGATGCGAATGCCGCTGGCAGTAGACCGCGGGCCTGTATCCACATATCAGCAGCATAGTACCACATGGACTTCATAACGCAAGGGGCCAAGCGGTACGAACTCCGCGTGTAGGCTTATGCATATCTTACAACCCATTACCGACCTGAACTGTATCTTGGATGGATGTGTTTTAATAAAGATCGTATCGGGCCCATCCAGGTACAGACTGATGTTCCTAGGGGATGCTTGTACAGAGAATGAACATACTGCTAGGAGCTGGGAAATATGCTCTCCATAGAGGGCTCATGGGGGGAAGGGGAGGAAGTCTGCTGACCTCAGAGGGCTCATGGGGGAGGACCAGTGATAGATAATAGGAAAGGCTATGCTCCAATCGGAATGTACATCCTGTGTATAGGCACTCCCCATTGCATTGTTCGGTGGGAGGGGATTGACTTTATTCATGTGGGGGGCGTGTCTGCTTGTAATAAAACCGGGGGCTGAGTCTGAAGCCAGCCCTTATGTGAATTCCAACAGCAGCCTTAGAGTGTCGTGTGATCATTCTAGGGTAACGGAGCTCCACCCCCCACATTTCAACAGAGCTAACCCATTTGGATGGGCAGGAATCGTGTAGTTTAGCTGCAGTCGTGGTAAGCGAGATTCGCACAGCTTTATGGGGGATTTCTGCGCATCCAACTGCGAGTACTCACGGTAAGGAGAAATTCGTTAAAGCGAATTTCCAAGACAAGAAGTAGATGAAGAAACAGGGGCTGCATGAACACAGTCACATGTGAAAATTTGATACGCAGGCAGGAGCAGGTGTACGGATCCAAATGTCTCAAGGAAGTGAGAAAATCATTGCTACTTCCAGGTTCATTGATCTCGATCGTCTCTGTAACCAACTACTCTGGCCACATACAGGGTCCAAGGATGTCCTGCAGGTGGGCCCTTCTCACTACCGTAAAAGTGATTGGATGGCTGTAGGTGGGCAAGATGGGCAAAGGAAATGGTCTCTGCAAACTGTGCAGCAGCTGCCTTGATTTTGAATTCTGTTTACGTTCTCTACAAGTATTCTGCTTGAGGCGATTGTAGCCGTATTAGTGCACTTGCAACAGAAACAATTCAGTACTGTCCATGATACTTTTTTATTTGCACTAACATACAATTTTGAGGACAAGCTTTCGGGGAGTGTCCCCTTCTTCAAGGTCCAAGCAGTACTGTTATAAAGTTTTAGCAGAATGTTAGAAGATATGTGGGGATAGAGAAACAAGTATTCCATAACCCTTTTTGCTTCAGAATTCCTCAAAGGTAACATATACCCACACTGGGAAAATGGAGGTTAGAGGATTTCTATTGTGGATGTGATGTTGCATTTACCTCCTAAGGGGGCAATGATGTTTTAGGGTGGCTATTGTTTCCAGTGCACAGGATTATTGGGTATTTTACTGTGTGAGTGTATTTCTATCAGGGTGGATTTGATTTAAATCAAACTGATTTAAATCACTAGTCAGTAAGGCTTGATTTAAATCCTAGTTTTCTACATAAAGACTCATTCTTGCTGGTATAACTTTAATATGCAAGTAGATGAAGATTTTTAGAATAACAACTTTTCATATTAGTTTTTTTATCCCCAGTTTAATAGGTTAATCATTCATATTTGGACAACTTTTCTGTTGTACTTAGGAAGGAGAAAAATAATCATTACCTTAATAATAACAATTTAAATAGATTTATTCAACTGAAACAATAACATTCCAGCATATGTTATTTGCTTAAACAAACATCCATGTTTGGTAACTAATTTGGCTAAACAAAATATATATATTTTAAGAAACTTAGACTGTCAGCCCCTTCCTCCTCACACTTAGTTTCACTTTCTTCTTGTGCAGATCTATTCCACTCCAAACAATCAGAAAAATATTGTTTCTATTCTATTCACTGAACTTCTTGAAACTTAGCACTGAAGGGGTTGATTCTGTATTCATAGGTTTGTAGAAGTTAGGATGAAGGTCTTTTTCTTAACTCTCTTCATGTTATAACATTTTTGCTGTGAAGAAGAGGCATGTGATCTCCGCTGAGTCAAATTCAGTTTTAAGAACTGCAAAAGTAAACCAAGCATCTGTGATAATATCTTGTAGTCAGAGAAACTGCCCAATAATCTTACAAAAACCTCTGGAAGAGCATGACATTGTGAATGGATTCATGGAATTTATTTACCAAAACAATTAAACATATACAGCCTTATTCTACATAATTAAAAAACTAATCTTTATTTCATGATGGAATAACCTTTGGATGGTAATATATTTTCCTCAAAAAGCATTTTATTTAAAAAAATCCGATTTAAATAAAAAAAATCCTATTTAAATAAAAAAAATCCGATTTTTTTGATTTTTTTTAAAAAAATCATTGATTTTTATCCACCCTGATTTCTATGGCTTATAAGATTTCTGGGGCCAATAAAGTTTTGGAAGGTTAAAAACACTGCACTATTAGGGCTCGTTCACATTTGGCTGTTTTGCCAACGCTTGCCAAACGCCCCTATAGCGTTTGGCAAGCGTTGGTCCGGCGTTTTTTGACGCTCCGCAAACGCCGCATGCGCGGTTTAGCGGCGGTTGCTAGCTGTTTGCCGAGCGTTAATAACGCCCCCCAAACACCTATAATGCAGTTTGAGTGGTGTTACCGCTCCGCAAATGCCCCGCAACCACGTCGCCCGGCCGGCGTTTGCGGAGCGGCACCATAGACTAGAATAGGAGGCTTCAACTCCTCCTGACTCGTCCAGAGGCGTCTGTTTTGCCGCGACGTGACGCAAACGCTCCCGTTAGAACAGCACCATGTGCTGTAATGTGCAGAATTGGCAGAGGCGTTTGGGAAGCGGTAAAAACGCTTCCCAAACGCCTCTCTGCCGCCTGCACACAGCGCTAGTGTGAACGTAGCTTTATGGTCTTTAAAATTCTGAGGGATATTGTCAAAGGATGAGTGGATAGGTGTGAGTGAAGTCCCATGGTTTGTCCAGGGATGAGGAAACAGCCTATACATCTGGGAGGAAGCTGAGAAGAGATATAGCCCAAATTAAAGGGCAAAGCGCTGTATGGCTAATTTCTACGACAGATCAATTTGTGGAGGTGAGTAGGTGGAGTGATTGGTGTGGGCATACACGGAGGTAATATTGCATAAAAACAAATATGCATACGCAGGATTGTACACACGTGAGCAGTTTATTTGGGATTATTTTGCATACTATAGAATTATGATTATACTCTGAGACTATATAAATATAAATGGACATATTTAAATAGCAAGCATACACATGTGATATATTAGAGGACATTAACATTTATGGGGGTTTTATTTTTAGCATGTGAAGTAGGAACACATGACAGTGCACAGCAGCAAATAAGCAGAATTGTTTTTCATTTAATTTGAGGGAAGTGTAGGAAATAATTTTGTTTTCTAAAAATACCAGGATAACATTTGTATCCCGGGACCACTCTTGTTCTAATAAAATTGCTTTCCATGTCTCTTCCCTGTTCACTGCTCTAATATGAGCAAGGGGGAACTTTTAAATATAAAAGTATATAAATAAGGAAAAATGTTGTACTTGTCAAAAGATTTGTACTTCTTGCCTGATCTTTCTCAGTTTATTAACACTAAGGCTCCAAGCACACTAGCGTTTTTTTAAGCTCCTAGAAGCTATTAGCATTTAGTTTTTGTTCCTAGAAGCTAATTAGTGTTATCCTATGAGTCCATGTACACTGTTTTAGGATAGTAGCTTTTTTAAGCTCTGGTGTTTAGGAGCAAAAAAAATGGTTTTGGAGAGTTTTTCCGGCAGAAAAAAAAACCCCACTGAATTCTCCTAAAACGCTACTAATAGCTTTTTTTTTTTTCGTTTTTCTGACATGTTCTATAAAAATGCTAATAAAACACCAACGCTCCTAAACGCTATTAAAAAATGCTATTACCAGCAGTTTTTATCCATCATTTTTTTAACTTAAAAAAACGCTAGAGGGCATGGAGCCTAACACATTTACATCAATGAACAGACAGTTAAAGTGGAACTAAAGTTGGTTTGTTGAAAAGTGCAGACAGACAGTTTTGTTTTTTGTTTTTTTTATTGACAGACGGGACTGTGTTTGTCGCTTCTACCTACTGTCAGTTTTGCAGTGCCTCATGGGAAATGTAGTTGCACAACAGCTGGAGAGCCGCAGATTGCCGACCCCTGTCCTAGGTGGATCCCTTTGAGAACATGCGTGCGCACAAAACGCATCAGGGAGGATCCTAAGTAGTGACGTCACGCCGCCGTGTCCACGTGATGGTCCGGAGGCCATCTTTGTAAGTGATTTTTATCCATTGATGATTTTATGCTCCACGTGGTTGCTATCTTTTTTTTATAAAACATACTACACTATATGATATTGTCTCCTGGCTCGGTCTATGAGCTTGCCCTCTAGGAGGAATCCCTTTCCTTGGTTCACCGTGGGCTGGAGATGGAGACTTGGCTACTCTACTTTGATTGTTCATTTGGTGTATCAATGGCTTCTGGAGAGATCCCACCAAGAACTGATTCACCGGCAGGAGGAACAAGCAAGAACACCCCTTAGTGTCATTCCGCTCTGGGCTTGCTTGCTTGCTACTTACTTCTGGTGAGTGCATTATGGTGGAGGTGCAAGTCACAGAAGTCACTACATTTTGTTGATTTGATCACATAACTATTTTTGGGACTATTATGATATTTAGAGGACTTAATTATCTTCGTTTGTTATACCGTCCATTGTTTCTTCATTGGAGTATTCACTATTCTCCATTTCTTATTTATGATGTTTCCTTTCTCTTTTACAATCACACTGGTCATCATTGATTATAACACACATTTTTATTAGTGCTGCACATTGATATTATAGTGTTTTGTTGGAGACAGAGGGTTTGCCACGTTGTGCTAGCTGCTTTACTTTTTCCTTTTTTGTCTTGCGCTCACCAATTATTCTTTGATGATACAGAAAGCATGCTACTGCCGCTCAATGTCTTAGGGATAGCAGGCGCAGGTAAATTGTATCAAGCTACCTGCCTAGGACAATATGACAAAGGAGTTTGCCCTGCATAATATTTATATTACAGTCCTGCCTTAAAATCTGCAAAACAGCATTTTCAATTTGCTTTCACTACAAATTTTGATACAAGTCTGATGATATGTTACAGATTCAACCTCTAATAGTATATACATATCTTCTGTCTAATTCTCAGAGTGGATTAGATATTTTGTTCCCTAACCATATATATGGTTATTTATATTTACAACTACATACAGATATTCAAGAATAATTCGATTTTTTGTTACTCACTGTAAAATCCTTTTCTCTGAGTTCATTGACGGACACAGCCTCTCTTCATTATTCTTGACCAAATAGGGTTTTATAGCCCCACCTACAGGAGTAGGACACTAGGCAGAAAAAAAAAGAAGACTTGACACCTCCTATGTTCAGTCCCATCTGGGCATAAAGCCCCTTTTCTGCTATAGGCCTGCAGTCAGTCACAAGCAGTGTTAAAGGAGAAAACACTAAGGGGTGGGTGCTGTGCCCGTGAATGAAATCAGAGAAAGGGATATTAGGGCGAGTAACAAAAAATCCTGTTTCCTTTTACGTTCATTGACGGATACAGCCTCTCCATTATTCATGGCCAATAGGGATGTCCCCAAGCAGTGCCACAACGAGGGGTGGGCAAACCAACTAAAGGAGAGAACCCAGGTCAACATGACTACACAGCAAACCCCCTCCTGAAGGGGTGCCCGAGAGTCCTAAATAGTAGACTGCAAAACAGTGCAGCCAAAATGAGCATCTGAGGATGCCAACACACCAATAAATTTAAAGTCAGTAAACAAGTGCACAGACAACCAGTTTGCTGCCTTGCAAAATTGAGAACCAGATGTCAGAACACCCAGGGAGCACCAGCCACTATGAGAAAGGGATGTTCCCTCCATAAAAAGGTGTACAGCTACACAACCGCCTGCTGATCAACAAGGGCAATAGTGGTAACAGAGGCCGCCATGCCTTCCTCTGGACCATCCATGAGCACAATGAGAGAAGCGAACCTCTGGAAGGCGGACAGCACAGAGAGGTACACTCGAAGCAAGCTAACCACCTCCAGGGACTGCAGGCCACCTTCTCAGAATGTGCCAGACAAGAACACAAGGAAGGACAAAGTCCTCAGACAATCGATTATCCAACACTACCTTTGACAGAAAAGAAGGGGACAGCCGAGGCACCACTTGATCCTTATGCAAAATCCAATAAAAAGACGCTAGAAGGACAAAGCTACCAATACTGACACCTGCCGAGCAAAAGTAATAGCGACTAAGAAGGCAACTTTCTGAGAAACTGGAGACCTATAGTAGAGAGGAGGTTTTATGCCCAGATGGGACTTCCCATAGGAGGTGCACAGTCTTTTTTTTCTGCCCAGTGTCCTACTCCTGTAGGTGGGGCTATAAAACCCCATTTGTTATTTTAAAAAAAAAAAATTAACCTTTAGTATTGCTTCAACTAAATTATACACCACACTTGCATTTTTATCCGATTAATCAAAACAATAATTTGCCAAATAATTTATTTTGAAAATAGTATTTCGTTGCAGCCTGAGAGTCAACGTTCAACTAATCTCAATGATTAATCCCAGACCTTTAACAAACTATTTGTTTTGGTATTTGTAAAGTAATTCTCACATGATTTAACACAGTGTTTTTCAACCTTTTTTGTGCAAAGGCACACTTTTTTCATGAAAAAAATCACGAGGCACACCACCATTAGAAAATGTTAAAAAAATTTACCTCTGTGCCTATATTGACTATATATAAAGTAATTCTCTTGAATAGGAATCAAACACAAAGAAATTATTTTATAATTACTTTATTATGAAATAATAAAGTATTTTATAATTGGACCCGGGGGCCGGACCAAGAGTAGATGAATGATGTGTATGTGTCATCCATAGTAAGTATAGTAATATTCCCCCATAGTAAGCATAGTAATTAATCCCCCATATAGTAATTCATCCTCCATATAGTAATTCATCCCCCATAGTAATTCATCCCTCATATAGTATTTCATCCCCCCATATAGTATTTCATCCCCCCATATAGTATTTCATCCCCCCATATAGTATTTCATCCCTCATATAGTAATTCATCCCTCATATAGTATTTCATCCCTCATATAGTATTTCATCCCTCATATAGTATTTCATCCCCCATATAGTATTTCATCCCCCCATATAGTATTTCATCCCCTCATATAGTATTTCATCCCTCATATAGTATTTCATCCCCCCATATAGTATTTCATCCCTCATACAGTAATTCATCCCTCATATAGTAATTCATCCCCCATATAGTATTTCATCCCTCATATAGTATTTCATCCCCCCATATAGTATTTCATCCCTCATATAGTAATTCATCCCTCCATATAGTATTTCATCCCCCCATATAGTATTTCATCCCCCCATATAGTATTTCATCCCTCATATAGTAATTCATCCCTGATATAGTAATTCATCCCCCATATAGTATTTCATCCCCCCATATAGTATTTCATCCCTCATAAAGTAATTCATCCCTCATATAGTATTTCATCCCCCACAGTACTATTCCCCCCCCCCCCTTCTAGTAAGCCAAGTCCCCCGTGTCAATTCACTTACCTTTTGCGTTCCTCTCGCTGTCTTCCCGCGCCGTTCGGGTCTTCAGGGCGGACTGTGAGAGGAGCCTAGCTCCCCTCCCCTCACGTTCGGCACGCTGCCCCGCCTACACACATCCTGACAGCCACATCCGCAAGCCGGATTAAAAGGTCCGCGCGGACTTTTGGGGCTGCCAACCGAGAGGAGGCAGGGGAGCGGCCGACCGAGAGGAGGGAGGGGAGCAGGCGCCCGGCACACAGAAGAGCCGCATTAGACTGGGTAAAGAGCCGCATGTGGCTCGCGAGCCGCGGCTTGCCGACCACTGAATCATTAGATTCTAATGATTGGTCTATTTGTGAGCCGAAGCCACATGTTACAGATGAAATTGGAATTTTTCCCACGGCACACCAGACAATATCTCACGGCACACTAGTGTGCCGCGGCACAGTGGTTGAAAAACGCTGATTTAACATGCCAGATTTCTATGTTTAACTACTAACATAATACTTAATGTTTCTGTTCCTCTTTCTAAACCAGATATAGTTTCTGTATCCTGTTTCCCTCTCACTGTTTGTTTACAATGAGGCTAGGTTCACCACAGTGCGACACGATTCAATGGCCTGCCCTACCCACAGAAATGCGGGTAAAGAAGTCCTAAATCCTTTTGCGGCACCAGCATTCATTGTAATACGGAGCTGTGGAGGGAGTGTGAGCGGCTGGCTCAGGCTCTCAGCGGCTCACTGAGAGGCTGAGCCAGGTGCCGGTCCAGGCTCCTGGGTGGATCCTGTCCATATCATCACGATCCTTCCCCAGCCAGGACCAGCTCTGTGATGTTAGCCTGCTGACAGCTGAAAACGGTTCACAGGAGTGCAGAACGAACAGCTTTGGCTATACTTCCCCTTTAATGCACAAAAACACAATACCCAATCATTTGTTAAAGTATAAAAGATAATGTTATGCCGAGACAATATATACCAAACATGTCACACTTTAAAATTGTGTCTTTCTGTAGAGCAGCACAACACTATGATGCATAAAAATCTCCATAGGCGAAGCTTTAAAAGCCTATATAAGTTACAAGTTTAAAGTCACAGAGGAGGTCTGGAGCTAAAACTATTTCCCTCTCTGACATTCATGGTGATACCCAACACGTGTAGTACGATAGCCGGTTACATATGTATACGGGACCCAAGTCTGCATTTACATTTCAGCATCAGCACAGGGCGCTTTCATTTTTTTTTTTATTGTTCTTTAGTTAAAAATTGTGTACACTGTATCTTTACATTTTTTCCTCTTTTATTGCTAAATCGGAAGGAAGTAACAATATCCCTTGCAACAGCATGGGCCATGACAGGTCCTCTTCATGGAGAGATCTGGGGTCTATTACACCCCATATCTCTCCTCTGACCTCCAAAGCATCTGATTAAACTAAAATCCGCTTGATCAGATGCCAGATCAAGTCGGTAACAGCTTGTATACATGAGACTAAAGCTGGAAATGACGAAAACCTCATTGCGTCCCAGGAACCAGATGCTGTCAAATGCATCCTTACTGGGCTCCCCAATTGCAAGGGAGAGGAGGCAGGAGCGTGAGGGAGGTGGGACCCTTTCCGCTGCCTGCAAAAGTAATCCAGCAGCTCCTTGGCCACTAGGATTACTTTAAAGTGGAGTACCAGACGTTTTTATGTTTATAACAAGTCAGCAACTACAAAAACTGTAGCTGCTGACTTTTAATAAACACACACTCACCTGTCCCAGGGTCCAGTGACGTGCTCACCCGCGCTATCCATTCTCTCCTTATACTCTCCCCGGTACCTCAACTGTGGGCACCAGGCTGTGACAGTTTGCAGCTTCACAGCCGGGTGCCCACTGTGCATGAGAGAGTCGCGCTGTGCATCCTGATTGGTCTGGCTGTCTGGGACCTGTGAAGGTTCCCAGGAGGCAGCGGGAGTAAAGGTGGGGTGGTGTCGAACTTCCGGCTCACTTCGCCAGAAGAGGGAGCGGGTACCCCCAAAAGGTTCCAAATATGGCAGTGGAAGGGGAGAGGAGGCAAACAAGTGGAGCTTGAACTTTTGGGTGGAACTCCGCTTTAACATTGAAAGGAATTGCAGGCCCCTAAAAATGATCTCAATCACTGTTGTATCTGCAGCTATGATCGAGATATCACCCTTCCAATCCAACAACGTACCAGTACGTCACCAGACGGGAAGCGGTTAAAGTACACCAATAACCTAATTTGTTTCTAGTTTTGGATGAAGTGGGTAAGGCTTAGAAGCCTTTTCCACTTCCTGATGAGCAGAGAACTAAAGGAGGCTAGAACAAAGACGCACTTCTCAAAACAAATACAAGTATTGTAAAGAATACATAAGTGGAACAAATTAGGGTCTTTTATATCTGTCTTCATATTCAAATGGCCAAGCACACCATTTTCTATACTGCAGGTCAAATAAGGGCAGCAAAGAAACTATGCAAACTAAAACTACCAGCAAAGTGCATTACTACTGAACATCTAGAATGACAAGTCCACTCATTTCATGGGTAAATGAAGATTTTCCTGCAAAACGTAAGGGGAATAAGCCTTTCTATTCTACTGTCCAATGCAGTCCTGACGCACAGACAAGGCAAATTACCTTATACCTTATTGTTTCAGTTCACAGCAATGAACTATGTTGGTGTACACTTGTTGCAGATTTCTAGGTAAATGCTATGGCTTGCTATGAAGGTTGAGAGGGTAGGCATTGGGCTTTTGAAGTAAAATGTACCACAGTAAATGAGAATGACCACACTACCAAAAAAAAAAGGGCACACATCCAGGGAAAAAGGCACAATCTACAGGGGTTGGACTAAAACATGGAAACACTACCTGATTTGCAGGTGTGAAAGTGACGACATGTTTGAAAGTGGAAGTGATGTGACATTCTTTTGCTTCCGCTGTGCAATGAGACACCTAGCTAAGAGGTGGGCAGCCTCAATTTCGTCATTCACCGCATATACGCTGCTGGTAAAGGAGTTATGTCAGAGCTTACTGAGCTTTAAAGAGGGCAAGTTGTTGGAGCACACTTAGCTGGTGCTTCTGTGACCAAAATGGCCTATTTGCGGTGTCGCGGGGTACAGTATCAAAGGTTATGACGACATACAGTTTCTGGGAAACCGTCGCCTGATAAGCACAAGCGTAGCTGATATACTCAGCTGACCGAAAGAGACAAAAAGGACATTGTGTAGAATTGTGACCCGGAATAAAAAAACAACTGCTGCAAAAGTGACTGCAGAGCTCAATCTCAGTCTTCCAAAGCCGTGTCCACAAAAAACTGTGTGGAGGGAACTCCATAAGCAAAACATTCACGGGCGAGCTGCAATTGCCAAAGCACTAGTGACCGATATTAATGCTCAGAAGAGTGGTGCAACACCCTTAAATCGTGGACTATTGATCAATGGAAGACTGTAATATGGTTCGATGAATCGAGCTTCACACTGTTCCCAACCACTGGACGTGCTTACATGTGGTGAACATCATCCTAAGCTTATGAACAGGACTGTTTTGTGCCAATGGTAATGCATGGTGGCGGCACAATCATGGTTTGGGCAGCCATATCTTGGTATTCTGTAGGCCCCATCATCACCTTGAAAGGTAGAGTCACTGCCAATGGCTACCTACCCATTTTAGCTGATCATGTGCACCCCATGGTGCAGACATGGTTTCCCAAAGACAGACATTTTCCAAGACTATAATGCTCCGATTCACACAGCTGATGTTGTCAAATCATGGTTTGACGAGCCTGCAGACAAAGTCTTGCACCTTCCCTAGGCACCACAGTCCCCAAATCTCAATATCATAGTGCCACTATGGTCAAAATTTGGAGAACAAGTTTCTTGCTCGTTTTCCGCCTCTGGAAACATTATTTGTATGAAGAGTGGTGTCAGATTCCATTATCCACCATCCAAGACTTCGATTTGTCAATTTCCAGAAGAATTTAGACTGTCTTGGATGCCAAATGCTGTGCAACACCATATTAGGTAATGATTTTTGTTCTGTAACCTGGTGTTTCCATAATTTTGTCCAGCTCCTGTAGACGATATGCTCCTTCTAGCCAGTAAAGATAATCAACAACAGAGTTTTGAAGTACACTAGCTACAAATTAAATTGCAGAGGTGCTTTTTATTTGTTTTTAACAACAAGGGTATCACTTGTACAAAGTACAGCCCACTAAGCTTCACAGATGTGTGGTCCACTTCGGTCCAGCTGCTTACTCACTCATAGACTTGCCAATATCATCTCATTTAATAACCAGCCTGCCTGCTGAGTCGCAAAACAATAACAAAGAAACAAAATGTTGGCAAGGTTAGAATTGTTGCTGGTAAGTCCTGAACATTACTTGCCAAGTATATTCCTTAGCTCCTGGATGTGTCCGAACAGCATTTTAATTTTACTTTAACTGAACATAAAAAAAAAAAAAAATAATAATATATATATACACATACACACACAACAATCATAAAATTAGGACCACTGACGGGTAACGTGAATATTATTATTTTGGTACAACTCCACCTGAAAGTAGGTGGTGCAGACTCTGGACGTAGACACGCCCATAAAAATGTCATCACAGGGTGCTTGTAACAAGTGCAGTCCTTCTGCTCTGCTGCCTGGATCTCCCCTGTCACGGCACTGGGCAATGCAGTTCTGATTAATCAAAGCAACATTGCCCAGTACACAGAGAAAGTTCTGATAGTTGGAGCTGTCACAGAAAAGCAGTCTGGCAAATTTTATCAACATCATTGCTCAAAGGAAACAATGTTTCATTTTGTATCTGTTTATTCATCTATAGATCAAAAGGATGAAATTCAATCTGTAGATGAAGTCAGTTAAAGCAGAGCTCCATCCAAAAGGGGAAGTTCCGTTTTAATGCTTTGTCCACCGCTCCCCATTAAGAATTGGCAACTTTGGGAAACGGGTAACCAAATTTGACAGGTACCTGCTCCCACTTCCGATGTGATCGCTTATGCAATCGAAAGCGGAAGTTGTCCCTCCCTCCCGGTAGTCTTCTGGGACACGTGACAGGTCCCAGAAGACTACGTGGCCATTCACAAAGTGCATCAATTGTCGCGCATGTGCAGTGGGCACCCAGCCGTGAAACCGCAAGCTGGCACAGCCGGGTGCCCACTCTAAAGATGCCGGCGCCAGGGAGAGAAGACGGCCGGTGAAACCAGCCATGGTGAGGACACCGCTGAACTGGGGGACAAGTAAGTGGCTGTATTTTAACCGCCTCCCACCCGCCATATAGGACAATGACGGGCGCAAGGTAGTTGTCTCATTCTGGGAGGACGTCATATGGCGTCCTCCCATTCTAACCGTGCATGCGCAGCTCCAGGAGCGCACAGCGCGGCGATCGGCGGTGCGCTGTGTCCCTCTGACACAACGGATTACCGATCAACAGAAAGAGCCGAAGATGTCGGCTCAGTCATGTGATCAGCTGTGTCCAATCACAGCTGATCGCATGTAAATAGGGAAATGCCGGTTATCGGCATTTCTCTCCCCACGAGCTGTCACGCAGACAGGTCGTGAGGAGAGGAGAGCCGGTAATCAGCATTCCTCGGAGGGGACATGTACACAGATCATCAGGGCACTGATGATCAGTGTGCCCTGATGATCTGTGTAGCCCCAGCAGTGCCACCTGTCAGTGTCCATCAGTGCTAGCTGTCAGTGCTCATCCATGCCACCTGTCAGTGCCCATCAGTGTCACATCAATGCCACATTTCAGTGCCTACCAGTGCACATCAATGCCATATATCAGTGCCCATCTGAGCTGCCTTTCAGTGTCACCCATCAATGCCAGTCAGTGCCGCCTATCAGTGCTGCCAATCAGTGCCGCCTATCAGCGCCACCTAACAGTGCCAGTCAGTGCCATATATGAGTGCTGCCTTTCAATGCCCATCAGTGATGTCTGTCAATGCCCATCAGTACCACCTACCAGTGCCTCCTTATCAGTGCCACCTATCAGTGCCCATCACTGCAGCCTCATTAGCGCACATCAGTGAAGGAGAAAAATCACCAATTTACAAAATTTTAGAACAAAAACTAAGAAAAACATTTTTTTTCAAAATTTTCAGTGGTTTTTGGTTTGTTTAAGAGAAAAAAAACCCAGAGGTGATTAAATACCACCAAAATAAAGCTCTGTCTGTCACAAAAAAAAAAGATAAAAATTTCATATGGGTACAGTGTTGCATGACCATGCAATTGTCAAAGTGCAACAGCACTGAAAGCTGGAAACTGGCCTGGGCAGGAAGGGGGTATAAGTGCACTGTAGGCTAGTGGTTAAAAGTCAGCAGCTACAGTTTTTGTAGCTGCTTTTTTTTCAGCTGGAACTCCACTTTAAAGCAAACTCACAAGTTAAAAAAAACAGCTTTTGTTTTTTTAACTCATTCTTCTCCATTCAATATTAGTTTTATGATGATTTTATTTATTTCTATTTTTATTAACTAATCATATTAAAACTTTTTTGTATTTGTTTATTTTGTTCATTAATATTTTTAAACCTTTAACCACTTGCCCTCCTGAGGATTTACCCCCCTTCCTGACCAGGCCATTTTTTGCATTACAGTGCTGTGTTACTTTAACTGACAATTGCATGGTCATGAAACACTGCACCCAAATGAAATGTACATACTTTTTTTCCAAAGAATTGAGCTTCCCTTCAGTGGTATTCTTTATTTTGCGTGCAAGAAAAAAAGGCCGACAATTTTAAGAAAAAAAAAAAAGATATTTTTGCCAAAATGTATTCTGCTACATGTCTTTGCTAAAAAAAATATCCCAAAATGTATAAATTAATTGGTTTACGTGAAAGCTATAGCATTTACAAATGGTAGTATATATACTGAGGTTTTTATTTTTACTAGTAATGGTGGCGATCAGTGAGTTATAGCAGGACTGCATCGGACATTCTGACACTGCGGGGAACTGACTTGGTGTCGCGGACATCCCCAGTGACACCAATACAGTGATCAGTGCTAAAAAAAAAAAGCACTGACACTACTAATGGCACTGGGCAGGAAGGGGTTAACATGAGGGGCAATCAAAGGGTTAACTGTGTGCTGGGTGTTTTATACTATGGGGTGGTGTCTGTGTTCTTCACTGTAAGCACATTGCTTTGGATAGCTGTGCTGTGCCTGAGTTGACAGAGAGGAGAACTGTTAATAAACAAAACAGTTCTCCCTGACGGAGATCCTCGGTAATCACCGGCCGAGACCAAATGGTGGGTAGGCGCGCGCCCCCCCTACCCGGAAATGCAAAATCATATATATATGTGATTTTGCGCACCCATGCCGCCCTGTAGCAGTATTTCTGCTCTAGAGCAGTTGGGAAATGGTTAACATATATTTAGAAATTTCATATTAAAAAAAAACCAAAAACCGCAATATAGAAAAAAAAGCCCACTTTATAACACACAAAATAACTCTGCAATGCTTTGTACCAGAATTATAATTTTAGTGTCATTTTAAACAGGACAAATTACTAAATAAAATGTGCACTCTTTAAAATAACACTGCTATTTACACTTTTTATAGTAACATTCCCTCTTCTCATTGACTAAGACAGAAGTGGGAGCCATTGGCTCCCACTGCTATCAATCATAACCAGTGAGCCAATGAGAAAAGGGGGGGGGGTGGCGAGCCGGGGCTCTGTGTGTGAATGGACACATGGAGCAGCAGGTGCCCCCACTGCAAGCTTCTTGCTGTGGGGGCACTCGACAGGAGGGAGTGGCCAGGAGCGCCAGCGGGGGACCCGAGAAGAGGAGGATCCAGGCTGTTCTGTGCAAAACCATTGTAGAGCAGGTAAGTATGACATGTTTGTTATTTTTTCTTAACAAAAAACAAGCCTTTATAATCACTTTAAAGCGGTATTAAACCCCAAACCAAAAATGTAATATATTGCAGCTTAACAATCATAAGATGTGGTGGCTGCATTAGTTATATTTTAGGCCTTTTCCCTCCTATTTCACCTGGTGATCTGGCCACTAACACACTTGTTGTATTAGAGTGCCTCCACTCTGGATGAAGGAACACAGAGGACAGCAGCACTATTAAACTGGGAGAGGGGAGTGTTAAATGTACTAGAAGATTTCGGTACACTGACAAACTGAAAACTAAACAAAAGGAAGGTGCTGGCCTTGTGGAATATGAAGTGATTCACAATAAATAACTCCATAAACATATCATAAATAAAAATGCACATGTAGCCATAAAGTCCAGAAATCAATGTGAGTTCCCAATCACTGTCCATTAAAAAAAGAGTGCCAATTGCTCCTTTAGAATCCATTGAGCTCTGCCACGTGTGGATAAATGATGCACTCACCAGACCAATATAGTTAATTCAGAATACAAAGCTCAAACTTGGATCCAAACTCTCAAAGACCTTCAGACAATCTTCTCTTAGGAATCCCTAATGTTTCTCATTCACCGAATATAAACAATTAAGAAAGCCCAGAAGATAGAAGATGCATAGTGTAGTATGTTTATTAAACTTCAATGCATAAAAACTATAAGATGCACTTAAATGACCAAGTGACCAAAAAGACCCCAACATAAACAGCTCAGCCTTTACGCATTTCACGCATCCGCTGGAAGCCCTTAATGTGGAACTGCATCTGAAAACCACAAACTAAAAAGGCGATTTAATATATTTTTATTATTCAAAGCGAACTCTGCTATCCATCCATGGCTCCATGCTTTACTTTGCTGAGAAAATATTTAGAAAAACACCCCATGGCATTTCTGGCAATGGCCATCTTGCTTGAGGGCAGATTCATGTACTTCCTAGAATCCATCTGCCCTCAGCTCAGGGATAGGCTGAGTTAAGAACCCTCCCTCCTTTCCTGAAGACTCCTGGAATGTATGACAATTTGCCTAGGCATGGAACCAGGAAGTAACTGAAGAAATGAAAAAAAAAAAAAGTTTAATATACCTTCCTATTTACTATTGCTAGCTGGATAAGGATTAAACATAGTTAGTGTTGATTGAGAGGGTGATGTTCCGCTTTACAGGGGCAGCCAACGGCTCCTGCTGCTGCCTCTGTGTCCTTTGAGAAGAAGAACAAAGACCAGTGCCACTGAGGATGAGCACAGTGCTGGCTCAAGAGAGGACTCAAGGTAGGTATATGGGGGCGGTACTACCGCTGGGACATTTTCTGAAGTTAATGAGAATCTTCCCCCCCCCCCGGGAAACAAGTCAGCAGCTACAAATGCTGACTTTCAATATAAATACAATTGCCAGTCCGGGAATCCAGAACTGTCCTCAGCTGGGCTGGTTCTTTGATGGTCTATGGGCCCCTGGTGCCACCATGTTTAATGTAAGAAGCCAGCTGTGACTCCTTGCACTTCCATGGCTGGCTTTCCACTACACATGTGTGAGCCATACGCTGGGCTCTGTGAATGGACCCGTCGCCTCTTGGGACCTGTGATGCATCTAGGGGCGGACTGACCATTTGGAAACTCGGGCACTGCCCGAGGGCCCGGGGTCAGTAGGGGGCCCCATGAGATGCCCCTGGTACCTTTTTCATAGGCTTTTTTGAGTGTGGGCAAGGAGACAGGGGCCCCATGAGCTGTCAGTCCACCCCAGGAGGTTGTGAACAGGGACAATGGGGAAGGTGATTCCAGCGGACGTTAGAATGGGTACCTGCCAGATCTGGTACCAGCTCCCTAAAAAAAAAAAAGGGGGGCCCTAATGTACAAAAGGAGGGGAAGGATCAGCGGAGGTTTCCTCTTAAGGTGAGGTTCCGGTCTACCAAATGACGGTAAAATCCGTCCCAGCTTTAGTCGTGCTCTCAGAAACACATGAACTGAATGCCAGCCTCACTGAGACGTGTGTGCCGATCCGCAGAGAGACGTTCCCTCCTTCACCCTTACCAGAGAAGGAGATGACCGAATGAGCTTCCCATAAGAGCAGGGGAGCCCCATGGGCGTCTATTCGCCAGTCAGAGCCTGAGCCGTACTGCTGTGTCCGGGCCTCACCAGCAGAACATAACACCGTTCTCTGGCCCCGAGTCTCACATCTCAGGAAGAGGAAGCGGGGCAGTACAGGAGAAGAGGGACTCACCTCAGCTGCTCAGGCGTCTGCTCCTTCGCTCGGATCTTGTGTACAGCCGAATAAAAACGGAGGGCCCCACTTCCAAATACTAGCGGAAGGGAGAAGACTGAGGTACCCAGTAGACGTCACTTCCCCCGTACTGCGCAAGCGCCCCCCACCTGACCACTGGCCGGAGTTTCCACAACGTATGCGCAAAGGCGTGGCTACCCTAGAAGCACTATCGTCTACGCTCCTTTGGAGCATGCGCCCTGCATGTAGTTGTAAGTTGCGTAACTGATGGCATGTCGTGGTAAACAAACCCTACTCGGTAAAGAAAAACGCAGATATAGATAGCCTGTTGCTTTCCATAGGTTGTGCAACTACAGCGGACCAAGACTGGTCGATTATTTGGTTAAAATGCCTAATTATCAACGTTCTATTTACAGTGACAGACACTTTCTTGTTATAATGAAGTCGCCGTTTAATTAAAAACATAACGAATAACTCGGTGGCTACTCCAGCTTGTTTTGCCAGTAACCAAGATGGCGGCATCGGACATCAGGGTTTCCAATGGGTGAGAGATCGGGAGTTGCACTTCCGGGGTAGCCTGCCTACGTTTGCGTGCTCCCTGCCGGCGAGAGCGATGATGAAGGCACAGGAAGGAGCAGGCTCTCTCCTGCTCTTCATCACCCCCTTGTTGCTTCCACAGAGCTTCGCTTCTGAGCTCTCTGTGGTGACATGTGGCTCGGCGGTGAAGCTGCTCAATACCAAGCACAATGTCCGTCTTCACTCCCATGATGTCCGGTACGGCTCAGGTAAGAGGGTGGCGCGTCAGCAGTGCCTCGTCATGTCTGCATGGAGTATGTAGTGTCCATTCAGTAGTCTTCCTCATGGTCATTTGCATTGAGGCCATTCATTTATGAGTGCAGCTGACATCTACCTGAATGTGAATCCTGACCACAGATCTGATTTATTGCTTGTGTTCACTGAGCTACAGGACTGCACAGTTTACAATGAATTGCCATTACTGTACACCTAAAGCAAACTTGTTTTTCATTTTGGGTGGAATAAGCAGTATGACCCCTGTAAGATTTCTTTTTTGCCATTTGTGTCCCATTGCAGAGATTTCCCATAAACTTCCTGTCTCAGCCAAAACAGGAAGTGAGAGGAAATCCCTCCAAAATGAGGAACTTGCGGAGGTGTCACCAGAACTTTTGTTCTCATTGGAAGATATCCCCACTTTTCCTGTTCTGGGGACAGCCCCATATTTGTGGTGGGTTTTTTTTTCTTTGACTTTAACTTTCAATGGTAACAGGACAAATAGGGGGATCTTCCATTTCCTTTGGGTACTCCCACACTCCAAAAACACATTGGTAGGTTAATTGGCTCCTGTCTAAATTGTCCCTAGTATAGAATCTAAGCTCCATGGGGCAGGGACTGATGTGAATGTACAAGAAATATATATATACATACACACACTATATTGCCAAAAGTATTGGGACACCCCTCCAAATCATTGGATTCAGGTGCTCCATTCACCTCCATGGCCACAGGTGTATAAAATCAAGCATCTAGGCATGCAGACTGCTTCTACAAACATTTGTGAAAGAATGGGTCGCTCTCAGGAGCTCTGTGAATTCAAGCGTGGTACCGTGATAGGTTGCCACCTGTGCAATAAATCCATCCATGAAATTTCCTTGCTAATAAATATTCCACGGTCAACTGTTAGTGGTATTATAACAAAGTGGAAGCAACTGGGAACAACAGCAACTCAGCCACCAAGTGGTAGGCCACGGAAAATGACAGAGCGGGGTCAGTGCATGCTGAAGTGCACAGTGTGCAGATGTCACCAACTATCTGCAGAATCAATAGCTAAAGACCTCCAACATTCGTGTGGTCTTCAGATTCGCACAACAGTGCATAGAGAGCTTCATGGAATGGGTTTCCCTGGCCGAGCAGCTGCATCCAATCCTTACATCACCGAGTGCAATGCAAAGCGTCGGATGCAGTGGGGTAAGGCTTTGTTCACACCAATGCGTTTTTTTTTTGTGCTTTTTGTAGAAATGCACTACAGTCCATTTACCATGGTTTCCTATGGAACATGTTCACATCTATGCTTTATTGAGGTGCTTCGTTTTTGAAAAGGGTCAGGAACTTTTTTAAAGGCAAAAAGCAGCGTTTTTGCTACAATAGAGTTCAATTGAGAATCTTCTGAAATGCATGGTAGTGCATTTTTGCCACGCTTTGCATTTTTATTCTGCCCAGTAGAAAAAAAAATCCACTATTAAAGCAAAAACTAAAACTTGAACGAAACATGGTATAACGCATCAAAAGCGCATGTAGAAAAATGCTAAATGAACTGGAAAAGCACTGCAAAATGGACAAAAAGCAAACTGCATAGGTGTGAACGGAGCCTTAAGCACACCACTGCTGGACTCTAGAGCAGTGGAGACGGTGTTCTCTGGAGTGACGAATTACGCTTCTCTGTCTGGCAATCTGATGGATGTGTCTGGGTTTTGCAGTTGCCAGGAGAACAGTACTTGCCTGACTGCATTGTGCCAAGTGTAAAGTTTGATGGAGGGGGGATTATGGTGTGGGGTTGTTTTTCAGTGGTTGGCCCCTTATGCAGGCCATAGATGGGGAGAAAAACGGCAGATTTTCGGCCGATTAACGAACCATCGGTCGGTCTAAAAAACTTACCTGACCACCAATTATTACGAAAATCGGCCGATTAATGAGTAACCTATAACGGGAAATGATGTCATTTTGTGACCTTTGTGATCCTTTTTCGGAAAACGATCGTTCGTTTTTGACCATCAATGAGGATAAAGTCGGGCGTTTTTCGAAAATTTTCCAACATCACCGATAATCTGAAAGTCCAAAATACACGAAAAACGGCCGACAAAATCGTCCACTAACGATAAGATAATCGGCCGGTTTTATTTTCGGACGAAAAATCGGCCGTTTTTCTCCCCATCTATGGCCTGCATTAGTTCCAGTGAAGGGAACTCTTATGTGAGGCATCAGCATACCAAGACATGTTGGATAATTTCATGCTCCCAGCTTTGTGGGAACAGTTTGGGGATGGCCTCTTCCTGTTCCATCATGACTGCGCACCAATGCATAAAGCAAGGTCCATAAAGACATGGATGAGCGAATTTGGGGTGGAGGAACTTGACTGGCCTGCACAGAGTCCTGACCTCAACCCAATAGAACACCTTTGGGATGAATTAGAGCAGACACGGTGAGTCAGGCCTTCTCATCCGACATCAGTGCCTGACCTCACAAATGTGCTTCTAGAAGAATAGTCAAACATTCCCATAGACACACTCCTAAACCTTGTGGACAGCCTTCCCAGAAGAGTTGAAGGTGTCATAGCTGCCATAGGTGGGCCAACTCGATATTGTGTGTGTATATGTAATGTAATATTATTATATAGGAGCAACAGTTTGCGCAGCGCTTTACATTATGGAGGGAGACAGTACAGTAACAATACAGTTCAATACAAGAGGGATTAGAGGGCCCTGCTCCTTGGAGCTTACAATCTAGGAGGGAGGGGATAGCGGTACAAGAGGTAATTAGCTGTGGGGGATGGAGTGGTAGGAAGAGTAGAGGATTCCAGTATTAGCTGGGGTTGGGGTAGGCTTCCCTGAAGAGATGGGTTTTCAGAGTGCGCCTAAAAGTGAGCAGAGTAGGCAATAGCCTGATAGATTGGGGTAGGGAGTTCCAGAGGATGGGTGAAGCCCTTGAGAAATACTGGAGACGGGCATGGGAGGAGGAGACAAGGGAGCTAGAGAGTAGGAGGTCTTGCGAGGAGTGGAGAGTACGGCAGTGTTATGAACGGCTTTATACATCAGTGTTAGCGTTTTGAATTTTATCCGTTGGGAAATTAGAAGCCAGTGGAGGGATTGGCAGAGAGGGGTGGCAGATACAGAGGTTAGTAAGATGAATGAGTCTGGCAGCAGCATTCATGATTGACTAGAGAGGGGATAGCCTGCGATGAGGTAGGCCAGTGAGGAGGGAGTTACAGTAGTCAAGGCGTGATATAATAAGGGAGTGGATGAGTTGCTTAGTGGTTTCCGAGGTTAGGAACGGTCGTATTTTGGAGATGTTGCGGAGGTGAAGTCTACATGAGTTTCAGCGATTGGACCTGGGGCTGAAAGGACAGATTGGAGTCTAGGATTACACTTAGTACCCTGGCGTGAGGGGTGGTACTGATGAGTATGTTGTTGACCTTGATGGAGAAGTCAGGGGAGGGGGCACGGGCTGGAGGGAATACTAAGAGCTCAGTTTTGGAAAGATTGAGTTTGAGGAAGTGGAGTGACATCCAGTCTGATATGTCAGTAGGCTGGTGATGCGATTGGAGACTGAGGGGTAGAGCGATAGATTTGTGTGTCATCGGCATAGAGATGGTAGTTGAAGCCGTGGGAGTTTATCAATTGGCCAAGGGAGGAGATGTAGATGGAGAAGAGGAGGGGTCCGAGGACAGAACCTTGAGGGACTCCAACAGAGAGAGGGAGTGAAGAGGAGGAGGCAGCGTTATAGGTAACACTGACGGAGCGCTGCGATAGATAGAAGAACCAGGACGGAGCAGAGTCTCTGAGGCCAAGAGAGTGCAGTTTTTTGAGGAGGAGGGGGTGGTCAACCGTGTCAAAAGCCGCAAAGAGGTCAAGTAGTAGGAGTATAGTATAGTGGCCATTGGTTTTGGCGGTTAGTAGGTCATTGGTGAGCTTGAGTAGGGCAGTTTCGGTGGAGTGTAGGGGGCGGAAGCTGGACTGTATATGGTCGAGAAGGTTGTTGTCGGTGAGATGGGAGCTCAGGCGATTGTAGACTAAGCGTTCTAGGAGTTTAGAGGTAAATGGCAGTAGGAAAATGGGTCTTAAGTTGTTCAGGTCGGTGGGGTCCAGGGAGGGTTTCTTAAGTATGGGAGTGATGTGCGTGTGCTAGAGGGGAGGGGAAGGTACCGGTGGAGAGGGAAAGATTTCAGATGTGAGGGAGCATAGGATGGAAGAGGAGGGGGACCGCAGGAGTTGTGGGGGGACAGGGTCCAGGGGGCAGGTGGTGAGGCGGGCATCGGAGAAAATCTTAGTGACCTCTTCGGTGGTAGTGAGGTCAAGGGAGCAAAGTGTTGAGGGGGTTGAGTGAGGAGTGCTAAGTGGGGTGGGTGTCTGAGCAGTGGCGAAGTCCCTACGAATTGTGTCAATCTTGTTTTTGACGTGGTTAGCAATCTCATGGGCGGTGAGGTACTGGGTGGAGGCGGAGAAAGTAGAGAGTTAAAATATACAAACACACACTGTACATGTATGTATATGTGTGTGTATAGATATATATGTGTGTATGTGTATATGTATGTGTGTGTGTGTGTGTGTGTATATATATATATATGTGTGTGTGTGTGTGTGTTTGTGTGTCTGCATTAAATTGGCAGTGCTATATACAGTGGTTATAAAAAGTCTACACAGCCCTGTTAAAATGTCAGGTTTCTGTTATGTAAAAAAATGAGACAAAGATAAACAATTTCAAGACTTTTTCCACCTTTTTAATGTGACCTATAAACTGTACAGCTGAGTTGAACAACAAACTGAAATCTTTTATGTGGAGAGAAGTAAAAATAAAAAACTAAAATATGGTTGCATAAGTGTGCACACCCTTAAACTAATACTTTGTTGAAGCACTTTTTGATTTTTTTACAGCACTCGGCCTTTTTGGGTATGAGTCTATCAGCATGGCACATCTTGACTTGGCAATATTTGCCTACTCTTCCTTGCACAAACACTTCAAATCTGTCAGATTGCAAGGGCATCTCCTGTGCACAGCCCTCTTTAGATCACCCTGCAGATTGTCGATCAGATTAAGGTCTGGCCTCTGGCTGGGCCATTCCAAAACTTTAATCTTCTTCTGGTGAAGCCATTGCTTTGTTGATTTGAATGTATGCTTTGGGTTGTTGTCATGCTGAAAGATGAAGTTCCTCTTCATGTTCAGTTTTCTAGCAGAAGCCTGAAGGTTTAGTGCCAATATTGACTGGTATTTGGAACTGTTCATAATTCCCTCTACCTTGACTATGCCCCAGTTCCAGCTCAATAAAAACAGCCCAAAGCATGATGCTGTCACCACCATGCTTCACTGTGGGTATGGTGTTCTTTTGATGATGTGCAAAGTTGTTTTTGCGCCAAACATATCTTTTGGAATGATGGCCAAAAATTTCAACATTGGTTACATCAGACCATAACACATTTTCCCACATGCTTTTGGGAGATTTCAGATGTGTTTTTGACGGGCTTGGATGTTTTTCTTTGTAAGATACAGCTTCAAACTTGTCACTCTACCCCATAGCCCAGACATATGAAGAATACGGGAGATTGTTGTCACATGTAGCACACAGCCAGTGCTTGCCAGATATTCCTGCTGCTCCTTTAATGTTGCTGTAAGCCTCTTGGCAGCCTCCTAGACCGTTTTTTTTTTTTTTTTCTTCTCGTCTTTTCATCAATTTTGGAGGGACGTCCAGTTCTTGGTAAGGTCGCTGTTGCGCCATGTTTTCTCCACTTGATGACTGTTTGCACTTCCATGGTATATCTAATGCCTTGTAGATTCTTTTGTACCCTTCTCCTGACTGATACTTTTTAACAGTGAGATCCCTCTGATGCTTTGGAAGCTCTCTGCAGACCATGGCTTTTGCTGTAGGATGCGACTAAGAAAATGTCAGGAAAGACCTACTAGAACAGCTGAATAAGTGCACACTTATGCAACCACATTATTTTAGTTTGTTTACTCCTCCCCACAAAAGATTTCTGTTTTTTTTTTTTGTAATTGAGTTGTACAGTTTATAGGTCACATTAAAGGTGGAAAAAGTTCTGAAATGATTTCTTTGTCTCATTCTTTTACATCACAGAAACCTGACATTTTAACAAGGGTGTGTAGACTTTTTATATCCAGTGTGTGTGTGTGTGTGTGTGTGTGTGTGTGTGTGTGTATATTTAATTTTTTTTTTTTTTACCATTACTGTATTATGTTTGACTTTTTAATTTTAAGATCCTAAATTTAGATGAATATAAATTTTTAAAAATACAATCCAGTAATGTAAAATAACATTTATTGAAAGCAACACTCACAATTTAGACAGAAAATAAAATGAAAAACATACAGTGCCTTGAAAGTATTCGTACCCCTTGAAATTTTCCACATTTTGTCATATTACAACCAAAAACGTAAATGTATTTTATTGGGATTTTGTGATAGACCAGCACAAAGTGGCACATAATTGTCAAGTGGAAGAAAATGATTACCGTATTTGCCGGCATATAAGACGACTGGGCGTATAAGACGACCCCCAACATTTCCACTCAAAATATAGAGTTTGTTATATACTCGCCGTATAAGACTACCCCCTCTTCCGCACACCTTCCACACACCAAATAAAACGTAAAAGAACATCAGATTTGATTTCAACATCTTAATTTATATTCGCAGTATACCCCTGTGTGCATTTATTGTTACCGGTTTCACATGAGTGCCATTAGTATTAGTGCCACTACAGTACCTGTCATTGTCACCATTGTACGCGACCGCAGCGCCTCCGGCCAGTCCCTGCATCTCCCTGTAATTGGCACTAGTGCGCATGTGCGAGCTCTGCATAGACAAGGGGCGGGCCGGAGCGCCGCTGCTTCCCGCCGAGCAGAAAAGGCTGGCACCCCTGTATCGCTGCTGATGCTCGCCGCAGCCACGCTGATGACCCGCTGCGGCCGCACTGGATGATATGTAGAATGAGGTGGGCGGGCGGGCATCGGGAGGCCACTATGGCAGCTATATCTATCCCAACTGAAGTGCACCCGGCGTATAAGAGACCCCCCCACTTGGAGGCATGTTTTTCAGGGCAAAAAAGTCGTCTTATACGCCGGCAAATACGGTACTTGTTTTAAAAATTGTTTACAAATATCTGAAAAGTGTGGCATGCATTTGTATTCAGCCCCCTTTTATGCAGATACCCCGAACTAAAATCTAGTGGAACCAATTGCCTTCAGAGGTCACCTATTTAGTAGGTCCACCTGTGTGTAATTCTCAATTTAATCTCCATATAAATACTGCTGTTCTGTGAAGCCCTTGGAGGTTTGTTAGAGAACGTTAGTGAACAAACAGCATCGTGAAGGCCAAGGAACACACCAGACAGGTCAGAGATAAAGTTGTGGAGATGTTTAAAGCCGGGTTAGGTATAAAAAATATCCCAAGCTTTGAACATCTCACAGAGCACTGTTCAATCCATCATCTGAAAATGGAAAGAGTATGGCACAACTGCAAACCTATTAAGACATGGCCGTCCACCTAAACTGACAGAGAAACTATTCTACATTCCTTACTTTCCAGCTTCTCTGCTCCTCCCCTGAAAGAAGCCCAATTTGTGGGCTGTGCTGACTTTGAGCTTAAGTAGAGATCACTTGTCACTGCCCTGTCAGGAGTACTATCAGGTCCACTCTTCTACCCCCTCTGTCTTTTCAAGCAGGCGGCCGTGCCACACAGCATCATTGGTTGTCGGGATGCAGGTGGGCGAAACAGGCAGCTTCATAGGTTATTAGGGTTCAAACAGCTGAGCCACTTGTACCATGGAACCACATGACACCGTGCAGCCTGGCCATCTGCATGCTAGAAAGCATTGATGCTGTAAGGCCTGGTCGCCTGCGTACTAGCAACCAATAATACTGTAAGGCCAGCCACCAGTCATGCTGTGCAGCCCAGCCTTCTGCATCCTAGCAACCAATGATGCTAGATGCGTGGTCACAGTGATGAATGAAGAGGGGTGTGCTGTTAACCAGATATCTTAGGAACAACACCATGTAGAAAGGGCTATATGCACCCTGTCACTGGTTGGACAGGAACAAGCTTTTAAATGCTTGGTCACTTTTTTTAATGTGAAGACCCTCAAATGAGTCTTTTTGTATTAATATATTTAGTGAAATTAAAGAACCTGGTTGTAAAGCAGAAGTGTGATCTTTACACAGCCATATTTAATGTTTTAAGCACTTGAGCTGCGGAAGATTTAATCCCCTTCATGACCAGGCCACTCATTACCCGTATCAATGGCACCTGTTTGAACTTGTTATCAGTATAAAAGTTACCTGTCCACAACCTCAAACAGTCACTCCAAACTCCACTATGGTGAGGACCGAAGAGCTGCCAAAGGACACCAGAAACAAAATTGTAGACCTGTACCAGGCTGGGAAGACTGAATCTGCAATAGGCAAGCAGCTTGGTGTGAACAAATCAACTGTGGGAGCAATAATTAGAAAATGGAAGACATACAAGACCACTGATCATCTGTATTTCTGCACCTGTATTTCCACCCATAGTTTCTATTTAATAGTTTTGCTAATTGATGTTGGTTTATCATGATTTCCCATCATTGTTGACCATTGGTGAGGATTTATATTTTCATGAAACTTGAGGACAAGAGGGGCTTTTAACTTTTTTGGTTTGGACTTCCTGTTGCGTGGAGCCAGTCATCTCTCGGGTAGCTGTCCTGGAAATACAATTACTGTGATTTTGATGCTCCCCAAGTCACTTTTTTTCCTGCAGTTAGATTTTGCTTTAGTCACATTTACATGTCTTTTACATGCATTTAGCTGTGTATAGTGTCTAATCAGGTCCTGGACAAACCAAATTCTATTTTCTCTAAACAAAGGCAGGTAAACACACACTTTGACACCATTGAAAAATCTTTCCATGCAATAATAGGTGTTAAGAAATGTCCTCGGCATATAAATGCAAGTTTGACAGTTTAGTAGGAACGGAATAGGATAGTAGGAAATATAAACCACCGGTGAAGTGGGTGTATAAGTTGCAGGGACCTTTTTTTGGCTAAATCTTTTATCTTAATTGTACAGGACACAGACCTTGTACTCATAATTCGTGTGATATATGCTGGCTATCTTCAGGTGATTGCACACTTCCTAGGGCCACCCCTAGAGCATATTCTATACCCCACCTTTTCAGTGAGACCAAACATTTTGCTAGTGTCCTTTGTTGATGGACCTCTTCTGGATATATATTTTACTTTTTAAACAATTTTAAACAACCTTGAGGAAGTCACATGACTGGAGATGAAATGCGTCACCAGCAGAGTCTGTGACTTCATCACACTGGACAGGAAGTGATGTGCTACAGCCTCGTATAGTGCGATTCTGATATCTTGATATTTTTTAAGGGGGCAATGTGATTAAACCCTAGCAAGCTGTGTATCTATGTGAACAGAATTTAGTGCACTACAAAATGTGAGTATTCTTTAGTATTTTAAATAAAATTTGAGGTTTTTAAATGGTAAAGCACTCTGATGGCCTTTTTATAATCTTCTGTGAGTTAAATCTGAAAGCTGAAGAGTGGTGATCCCTTAACTGATTTTCCATGTGTGGTGGAGTGTTGGAGAATCTGGAGATAATTAAAGGATAAGTTCACCTTTCATAACATGTTACATGTTACACCCATGCTCAGGTTGCAGCATGTTATGAAAGGACCTAGCCCCTGATCCCCTCGTTGTGACAGCTAGCAGGGGATCTCTTCCCCCCGCTAGCTGTCACAATTTTTTAATAAACCATGCCTGTGCGGTGCCCAGCCGCGTCACTCATTTTCATCACTCAAGTTTCGTCAGCCTTTGTGGCGGTCGGCTTGTAGTTCTGAGTGAACTACCACAGTGTTGTTGAGCGCTGTGGTAGTTCATTGATTTTTCCTGTCCGTGTAAAATTGCTTGCTCATACAATGAAGGATGACATTTGTTTGCTATTTTGTTGCCCACCCCTCAGTTTATTGCTAGGTATGACCTATGGTCTATCAACACAAGTCCTGCATTCTGTAATTAAACATAATAGCAATTTTGATTTGCCTGTAAATCGTATTTTGGTGTACAGGACACAGGCCCCTCTTCTCTGTGTTGTGCTTATACTTTACTGCTTGCTGACAAACTGGAGCCTCATGGCCTAGGTGGGGTTATATGAGTACACTGTAGGGGTGCTATGAGTACAAGTCCTGGGTCTTGTACTGTACTCAAAAATGGGGAAATCACAGGTATGTCAAAATTCTTATATTTTTAATTTGATAAGGTCATGTTAAGAGAAACAGTGATTGCTTGCTAGAAAGGAAAATATTTGATTGTGAGACCTCAAATTATGTCTTATTTAGAGTCCTCATCCTTACCTCTACCATACCTTTTCACATTTATATTAGAAAGTTTCACTGTTCTTAAAAATTTGGTTAGCATGCTAGACAACTTAAAATAGTGACGTACCAGTGTTTTAATAATCATTTATAATGTCCCTTTAGGCAGTGGTCAGCAGTCAGTGACTGGAGTTACTGCTGCAGATGATGGCAATAGTTACTGGAGAATCCGTGGAAAAACCTCCACAGTTTGTGAGAGAGGAAGACTAATAAAATGTGGACAGTCTATCCGTCTTACACATGTCAATACTGGGCGCAACCTCCACAGTCATCACTTCACCTCTCCATTGTCAGGAAACCAGGTAAGCTGCATTAATGTCTGATATAGAGGTTGATTGGCTATATTATTTGTTTATCCCTAGCTTAAGTTTATCTATACTACTTAGAATTTCAGATCTCCCTTTAAAGGAAAAGTTCACCTTTTGACTAAAAATAATAAATGCCCATTTTTTTTTTTTTTGCAGGTAACAAAATGTGCATTTATTATTTTTGGTTGCAGGAGTCTGTAAACATTGCACCACCAATCAGCATTTCACTGGTGCCATACGGGTCTCCTGCAGACCTGTCAGTATATCTGCCTGCTTTTACAATGACTCAATGCACTACCGTGGCTCTTCACAGCGCCGCGGTAGTTCATTCAGAACTAAAAGCCAACAAGTGCTATGGCTGTCGGGACTTGTAGTTAATTCATTTACAGTACGCTGCGAATGAATGATGCTGCTGTTTTTAAAAAGCAACAGCTAATACAGGGAACTTCTCCTCATGATTCTGTCACAAGGAAGTGGTGGTGGGGGGATCGGGCTGTGGCTGCAGCTTTGGGAACATGTTCCACCCTAAAAATGGATGTAACATGTTCCCAAAGGTGAACTTCTCCTTTAAATGATACTTCCAAAATTGTATAAACTATTTCATTAAGTATATAGCAGGCTGAAAATCGATGTAATTGAACCATTTTTGCCTATAAGAAGGGGTGGGCTCCCTCCAGGCATACATGCCCTTGATCGATCTATCTATTATATATGTGCTCCTACTATGGAGGCTCTCAAAATTTAAAGAGGTAGGACTGCAGTACACTGGGATGCCATGAATGGCCTCTGCAACGTATGCATATATTTGCAAATGTGTGCAAACTAAACCCCTGGTTTTAATGTGGTTTGTTAGACAGGACAGCTTAGTTGGTTGCAGTCTGGCTGGTAAATGAGCCTGGAATTTTTCTTTGTCATTGTTTAAGTATTATTATGGATATAACTATGTCTTGTTAAGTAAAGTTATTTTAAAAAATGGCTATGATTCATGGTAAATTGAGACTGTTACTTTGTGCGTTAACCCTGGTTATGTATTTACTATTCACATAAAGAATTCTTATGAAATGTGAGTCTTTCAAGGTACCATCCTATTTTATTGTAAAAGTAGAATACAGGAAGAAAAATATAGTTTTATATTCTCCTTAGTTTGAAATAAAGAATATATTTGAATGTGGAAGGTTTTGAAAAGCATTGAAAGGGTTCTATCATAATGGAGGCTATGGGTGACTTAATAAACAACTACTTAGCATTTGGCTTCCCTCTTCCTCTCTCAGCCTGGAAGTGTTTACCTTTCAGTTAAAGAACACACATAATGTGCACAGTACCCCCAGAGGCTGAAGAATGACTGACTGGTCTGTACAGGCTAAACCGGGAAGCAGAGAGCCAATAAACTCCATGCTCCGTTTCTTTTCCTCTCTGCATGTCTCTGTAAAGATGACAATGGGGTACAAGGGTGGGATATGCAGTGGCAGAGTTCCCGGGTGCAAGGAGAGAGCTTGCTGGCAGAGAGGTGCAGATTTTGGATAGTTGTAATACAGTGCAAGGGGTGTTGGGAGGTTTAACGTCGGCGGTGCTGAGTGTCAGGGAGGCTCAGAGTCAGAAATGCAGGGGGTGCTGGGTGGCAGGAAGTTGCGATGTCAGGGTGCAGAATGCCAAGAGTACTGGGTTATTCATAATATCATATTGGTTATGGGAGAATTCCTGTGCTGTGGGCTGACTGCTGGTATTTGTGCTGTCACTAATTGCCACATCTACCCGGGGTGGGGTGTGGGGGGGGGGTGTAGATTTTAAAGGATAACCTGCACCAGAACCTAGCAAATGCACAGTAGTGAAGTTAATATTGTGTTACCACTACACGTGGGCGGTAGCATCAACATTTAAAGTGTTACTAAACTCACAACAGTAAAATCAGTCTGTATATGCAGTACAGCATGCTTGTTATACTAACTGTAGAGCCTAAGGGGTTAATCCTCTGCATTGTGTAAAAAGGCTGTTTGATCCTGACTTTTCTGCCCCTCCCCTTGTTCAAATGTCCACCCTGATAAGACAGACTGCACCTGAAGCCCTTCTGCACATGCTCAGTTTAGTGTGTATGGCTAGAGAGGTTTTTGTTCTCTTGTGAGAGTGCATGTGATCAGCACTGTCCAGACAGAGGTCAGGGGTTTTGCATCCTCCTAGAGCTGAAAGACAACTCCTACAAGTTTTAACCAGTGCTCAGCTGAAGTCACAAGACTGCACTAACTGCTGATGAGAAAAGGTATTTAGCAGTTTATATTTACTATAATAATTGCATTTCCATGTTCTGTGTACAGTGGGAGACAAGATATAGTGAATACAGGGTCCTGGGTTTAGTAACACTTTTTAAACGTAGACGTCACAGGGACCGGAACACAGAAGCCGGATGCCGGCATCGGCCGGAGGAGATGGCTGGGGACGCTGCAGGGGACACATCGCAGGAGCGAAGGAAAAGGTAAGTGCTGCAGGGACCCCCTGAGCAACGCCGCATGGTAAGCCCGAGTGTAGCTCGGGGTTACCGCTCTTGGTATAGAAATTTTACCCCGAGCTACACTCGGGATTACCGCTAAGGAGGTTAATAAAACTGACCACAAGTCAGATTTTAAGAAAGCCCTGCTGTCTAGACTACCTTTTTCCCAGGGAAGGTGATTCCCCCCCCCCCCCCCCACCTGAGCTATCCCCACAGTGTATACGAGCGTTACTAGAGAACATTACTTTCTGCCAGCAAGATGCATATACAGCATCAGTAAATTATTACGGTTGTGTGCAAGAGGCCTTGGAGGGTTCTTCATGTTGATTATTCTGCTAAATGTGTGTTCCTTTCTCTGCAGGAAGTCAGTGCATTTGGAGAGGATGGAGAAGGAGACATCTTAGATGACTGGACTATACTATGCAATGGAGAATACTGGCAGCGGGATGAAGAGGTGCGGTTAAAACACGTGTCAACCAACGTATTGCTGTCTGTCACAGGGGAACAGTATGGTCGTCCTATAAATGGTCAGAGAGAAGTGCATGGCATGATGTATGCAAGTCAGCACAACTACTGGAAAGTAATGGAAGGCATCTTCATGAAACCGAGTGAGCCTCCAAGGACAGACTACATACACTCTGAGTTATGACAGCCCCAACAAAGACTTTCTAAAGTCCTCCAGTCCTCTTTCCTAACCGCACAGTGTTGATCTCTGTAGAGGTTTTTTAGAAAATCTGTAAAGCTCAGAGATTTTAGCAATGAATTCAGGGGCACTGTTTGAATGGTGCAGCCTTATGTCGGTATTGTTATTATATGATATTTTATTGTTAGGGCAGCATGGGGCTGTGCTGTTTCATAGTATGGCCATACATCAGCAGAACAAATTATTCAAATTCTTGGAAGTAAGTGGATTTAAATACAAAGGGTTAAAATTGTGATTCCGTTTGTTATTGCCAGTTAGGCAACTTTTGTTATTGCCTTACTGAGTTCCTGTATTATGTTTTTACTGACAGACAACTTTAAAATATGGCAAGTTCATAGTAATGCCAAAGGCTACCAATTGTTGTTGTGTTTTTTTTTCCCAATTTATTTTCTTCTTTCATAGCTATTAATAATAATAATGTACTGTATGTACCTTCGCCGTATTCCCTGGTGCTGTACAAAGTAAGGGCTTGTGTATGCTTTGGCATTTAAAGTCTCTGCCAAGGCAAAAATTAAAAAAAAAAAAAAATCTTTACTACATTCCTGAAATTCATCCCCCTTATGTTGTGTTGCAGAAAAAAAAACTGTTGATGTGCCAGAAATACTGTGCTTCTACCTTTTTTGTCTTTGAAGTGACAACACAGCTTTGAATTCCTAAGTACATGCTGTCAGCCCTGTCTACTTCATTTCTAATGCATTAAAAAGGACACAGACCTCCTCCCATCTCAGTATAAGAGAGTAAATGATAGAACATATTTGTTAGGGTTTATATATACTTTAGGTGTCCTATCGCACCTGGGCTGAAAGCCTGCTAACAGGTTGATGGCACTCACATTACGTTTTTCTTTTTGTTTTACCTTGTGATCCTACCAGTAACACATTTTCTGTCTTAAGGTATCTCCACACCACTGGATGGAGGAGCAACAGAAATACCTTTTGGACAATAGCATTTTCAATCAGGGGAGAAGGTAGTGTTAGACTAACTAGTAGATTTAGATGGACATGACTAACAAATTAAAGCCAAACTCCAGCTAACACTTTTAAAGCAGTTACAGCAACAATTTTTATAATATTCTGTTTATTACAATACTGATAATAAACCATGGATTACGGTGACTTTGCTAGCGTTTATTTGGAGTGTACCCATATAAATCCTGTATAATAATAATCCCATCCACTTAGTGAGGCTTGTGCTGCCTAGCAGTTTCCAGATTGGTTACCATTGGTGTGTACTTTGGGGACTGTACTTATATCCCACTCTGTAGGACCGGCCTATAATTTTTTGCTTCGGGCACTGGATCCTGCGTTAGGTGGCCATCTTGAAACAAAGTTCGACATGAAGTTAGGTTGCTAGACAAGCCCAGTGCCATGGTCCATTTCTATGGTTCCCAGACTCTGAAGACCCTTTTGGGGGTTTGCCCAACATTACAGGTGAGGACTGATTCCTTATTCTAGGCCAGCAGCATTTATAGGGTAAGACAGGGTTTCCCTGTACATGGACGTAAGTTCCTAGCTGTGCAACAACCCTGTCTGCTGGTCATAACACATTATGTGGTTTAGTGGGCAGAGAACTGAATGTTGTTCATTTTTTTTGGCACCCCGGCCATTTTATCTATAATGCTTCAGCAAACTTTTTTTTTTTTTTGACCGTTTTTCCCCTCCTGCTTGAACTTCAACTAAGAAGGGTGAGGTAGCTGCATCATGCCTACCAAATGACGTGTTTCCATCCTCTTATACCAAAAATGCATACAGTATGTTGCTGAATTCCAGCAGCTGTCTTCTACAGAGACACAGCCATAGGAACTCGGTCAGCTCCTGGGTTATAGCAACTCCTTCTCTGGACACACAAAACACCATCTGTTCTGCACTCCAAAACCATGGGATCCCCACAGAAGCAATTGTTTAGCACAAGTGCAAGGAAGCTGAGACAAAAGGATCTTAATGCACTGCACTCTCTAGACACAGTGCAGCTTGGATTTGAGCCTGCATGAGTTCCCCCCCATAGCACGTTTGCGTTTCAGCAGTGGGGAAACCCAGAAGTGGAGGATCTGGGCTGCTCTGTACAAAAACCTTGCATAGAGCTGATAAGTATAACATGTTTGTTGTTTAAAAGAAAAATTACTTGAACCATTACAATCCCTAGGGGTGGCTAGGAGTATTGTTTAACATAATTAACCTAGTCTGTACTGTGCTGACAGATCTGTTACTAATAGTAAACTAGATTTGTACCCTAGCTTAACAAAAGGTTAAAGATCTCAAGGCTTGGGTGCTGCATTGTATGGTAATGCACTGTATTCCCATTAACACCCCAACCCCAATTATAAGGGAAACATTAAGTGAAAAAGGTAAACTAATGCAAACACAACACCTAAGGACTGGTAAACTGCAGTATGTTTGTTCTTTGGGTTTAGAGATGAATTTATAAATTACCTGCATGTGAACACCATCACCTACCCTTTAACTCTCCTGGCGGTATTCCTGAGTGTAGCTCGGGGTTAACTTTCAGTACCAGAAGCAGTAACCTTGAGCTACACTCGGGATTACTCTGCAGCGTTGCTCAGGGATCCCTCCAGCACTTACTTTGTCCTGCGCTCCCGCAGTGTCCCCCCTGCAGCGTCCCCGGCCATCTCCTCTGGCCGACGCCGGCATCCGGTTTCTGGGTTCTGTTACCTGCGAGTGTCGGGACGTACGTGGGGACAGAACCGGCGGCAAATGAAAAAATGTGGTTCACTCAATACACTAAAATCTGATAGTATTACATTACTGTATCAAACCATTTCACATACATTTTGTCCTGTGCCCTGCCTGCATTTTTACTCCCCTTTAGGTCAAAAGCGGTTTTAGACCATCTAGAAAACAGCGATAGTAAATTAGAACCACTTGTAACATTGAGTGATAATGATTCGTGGGGAAATTCGTCATCAGACACTGAAAACAATTTTGCGACTAAGCTCAGTGATGTGCGAACTTGGCGCTATATTTAAAATTTCAGTGGTTTTTGGTTTGATTACATTATTGAATTCAATTTATTATTTTTTATGATTATTTTATAATTTATGATTTTTGTGTTTAAAATTTTATCATACCCAGGATGTTTACTAGACTCTTGTTCGGACAGATTTCAGTCAGTTTTTCCTAAGAATTACAGGCCTACAATAAAAAAAAACATTTCCATTGAAAACAATGTACCTTTGAGCACAGAACTACTGACATAACCAGACCGCCAGGGAGGTTAATATAGTAGTTACCTTTAAATGAATACATCTGTGTAAATGCAGCCTGCCCAGAGTATGGTAGTGTATGGAGCTGGTGGTACTTCACATGAGTGAGCTGGAAATATGGGCACATTTCACCCTGTTATTGTGGAGTCTTGCATGAGACAATTAACTCTTGTGCTCACACCCTTTATGAAGACATAGTCTACTGTTATCACTATTAGAAAGCCGGTGTAAAGCAATGATATGCAGACACTGGTAGAGCAAGTGGATGTGGACAAGAAATGGCTGGAGGAGATCGTAGTGCTGAGCTTTAAGACAAGAAGAAAAAAAAGAGTGAAAACAGTATTTTATGCTTGAATTGCCAATAATATACTATTGTACTTATTATTTCAGCAAGTGCCACTCCGTTAAGTAAATATGTGCTTTATTGAAGCAAGATGCAGATTATATTAATGCGTTTAATTTTCATTAAGTGTCCCTGAATATGATGCATAGACTTCAGATGTATCTTTCTTTAAATAGAACACCCATAGTCTGCACTGCTTTTGTGTTCACAATAGAGATTGACAACATTTCATAAGGAAGCACTTAAAACATAAATCTATGTTAGTGATATACCTCTGTATACAATAACCACATTAAATAAAATTCTGTGACACTTCTTCAGAATGGGGAAGAAAGGGGATTTTAAGTGACTTTGAATATGGCATGGTTGTTGGTGCCAGACGTGCCTGTTGGAGTATTTTAAAAACTGCTTATCTACTGGGATTTTTACTCACAACCATCTCTAGGGTTTACAGATAATGGTCCGAAAAAAGGAATATCCAGTGAACGGCAGTTGTGTGGAAAATGCTTTGTTGCTGCCCTAGGAGAATGGGCAGACTTGTTACAACCAAGGTATGCAGAATACCATCTCTGAAGGCCCAATATGTCTAGTCTTGAAGTAGATGGGCTACAGCAGCAGAAGAACACACCGTGTAGCAAGGTGTTCCTAATAAAGAGGCTGGTGTGTGTATATTTATGTATATGTGTGTATGTACATGTGCACGCACACACACACACACGAAAAGGTATTCATACCCCTTGAAATTTGGAACATTTTGTCATGTTACAATCAAAAACGTAAATGTATTTTATTGGGATTTTATGTGACAGACCAACACAAAGTGGCACATAATTGTGAAGTGGAAGGAAACCGATATATGATTTTAGAAATTTTTTTAAAAATACAATGAGGAACAGAAGTATTTGAACACCCTGCGATTTTGCAAGTTCTCCCATTTAGAAAGCATGGAGGGGTCTGAAATTCACATTGTAGGTACATTCCCACTCTGAGAGACAGAATTTAAAAAAAAAATTTCAGGAAATCACGTATGATTTTTAAAGAATTTATTTGTCTTGCACTGCTGAACATAAGTATTTGAACACCTAAGAACAGCAAGAATTTTGGCTCTCAAAGACCTGTTACTGTGCCTTTTAAAAAGTCCACATCTACTCCACTCATTATTCTAACTTCGTAGCACCTGTCTGAGCACTTTAAAGACACCTGTCCACCCCACAGTCAGTCAGATGCCAACTACTACCATGGGCAAGACCAAAGAGCTGTCAAAAGACACCAGAGACAAAATTGTGGACCTCCACAAGGCTGGAAAGGGCTATGGGGCAATTGCCAAGCAGCTTGAACTACAAGGGAAGAGCTGGTCAATGACATGAAGAGAGCTGGGACCACAGTTTCAAAGGTCACTGTCGGTAGAACACTACGCTGTCATGGTTTCAAATCATGCATTGCACGGAAGGTTCCCCTGCTCAAGTCATCACATGTCCAGGCACGTCTGAAGTTTGCCAATGACCATCTGGATGATCCAGAGGAGGCATGGGAGAAAGTCATGTGGGCAGATGAGACCAAAGTAGAACTTTTTGGTTTAAACTTCGCTTGCGTGTTTGGAGGAAAAAGGAGAAGTTGCACCTCAAGAACATCATCCCTACTGTGAAGCATGGGGGTGGTAACATCATGCTTTGGGGGTGCTTTTCTGCGAAGGGGACAGGACGATTGCACTGTATTAAGGAGAGAATGAATGGGGCCATTTACTGTGAGATTTTGAGCAACAACCTCCTTCCTTCAGTAAGAGCATTGAAGATGGGTTGTGGCTGGGTCTTCCAACATGACAACGACCCAAAGCACACAGCCAAGATAACCAAGGAGTGGCTCCGTAAGAAGTATATCAAGGTTGTGGAGTGGCCTAGCCAGTCTCCAGACCTAAATCCAATAGAACATCTTTGGAGGGAGCTGAATCTCTGTGTTGCTCAGCGACAGCCCCGAAACCTGACAGATCTAGAGGAGATCTGTGTGGAGGAGTGGGCCAAAATCCCTGTTGCAGTGTGTGCAAACCTGGTCAAGAACTACAGGAAATGTTTGACCTCTGTAATTGCAAACAAAGGCTTCTGTACCAAATATGAACACTGATTTTCTCAGGTGTTCAAATACTTATGTTCAGCAGTGCAAGACAAATAAATTCTTTAAAAATCATACAATGTGATTTCCTGAATTTGTTTTTTAAATTCTGGCTCTCAGAGTGGGAATGCACCTACAATGTGAATTTCAGATCCCTCCATGATTTCTAAGTGGGAGAACTTGCAAAAGTGCAGAGTGTTCAAATACCTCTGTTCCTCGCTGTAAATATGTGAAAAGTGTAGCATGCATTTGTATTTAGCCTTCTTTATTCTGATACCCCTAACTAAAATTTAGCGGAACCAATTCCCTTCAGACGTCACCTAATTAATCCTCCTGTGTGTAATGTAATCTCTATAAATACAGCTGCTCTGTGAAGCCCTCAGAGGTTTGTTAGAGAACATTAGTGAACAAACACTATCATGAAGGTCAAGGAACACACCAGCCAGGCAACAAATAAAGTTGTGGAGAAGTTTAAAGCAGGGTTCGGTTGTATAAAAAAAAAAAAATCCAGAGCTTTGAACATCTCGCGGAGCACTGTTCAATCCATCATCCGAAAATGGAAAGAGTATAGCACAACTGCAAACTTACGAACACATGGCCGTCCACCTAAACTGACAGGCCAGGCAAGGAGAGCATTAATCAGAGAAGCAGCCAAGAGGCCCATGGTAACTCTGGAGGAGCTGCAGAGATCCACAGCTCAGGTGGGAGAATCTGTCCACAAGACAACTATTAGTAGTCCACTCCACAAATCTGGCCTTTATGGGATAGTGGCAAGAAGAAAGCCATTGATGAAAGAGCTGCAAGTAGCCCTGTTTGCAGTTTGCAAGAAGCCATGTGGGGGGGACAGCAAACGTGAAAGAAGTTGCTCTGGCCAGATGAGACCAAAATTAAACGTTTTGGCCTAAAAGCAAAATGCTATGTGTGGTGGAAAACTAACACTGTACATCACCCTGAACACACCATCCCCACTGTGAAACGTGGTGGTATCATCATGTGTGAATGCTTTTCTTCAGCAGGGACAGGGAAGCTGGTCAGACGTAATGGGAAGATGGATGGAGCCAAATACAGGGCAGTCTTAGAAGAAAACCTGTTAGTCTGCTAAAGACTTGAGACTGAGGAGGAGGTTCACCTTCCAACAGGACAATGACCCTAAACATACAGCCAGAGCTACAATGGAATGGTTTAGAATGATCAAAGCATATTCATGTGTTAGAATGGCCCAGTCAAAGTCCAGACCTAAATCCAATTGAGAATCTGTGGCAAGACTTGAAAATTGCTGTTCACAGACGCTCTCCATCCAATCTGACAGAGCTTGAGCTATTTTGCAAAGAATAGACAAAAATGTCAATCCCTAGATTTGAAAACTGGTAGAGACATCCCCAAAAAGACTTGCACCTGTAATTGCAGTGAAAGGTGGTTCTACAAAGTATTGGCTCAGGGGGGCTGAATACAAATGCACGCCACACTTTTTACATAGTTATTTGTTAATGTTGAAAATCATTTATCATTTTCCTTCCACTTCACAATTACGTGCCAATTATGTGTTGGTCTATTACATAAACTCTCAATAAAATACATATATGTTTTTGGTTCTAACATGACAAAATGTTCCAAATTTCAAGGTGCCTTTTTCAAGGCACTGTTTGTGGTGTATGTGTATATATGTATATATATGTGTGTGTGTGTGTGTATATGTATATATATATATATACAGTCAGGTCCATAAATATTGGGACATCGACACAATTCTAACATTTTTGGCTCTATACACCACCACAATGGATTTGAAATGAAACAAACAAGATGTGCTTTAACTGCAGACTGTCAGCTTTAATTTGAGGGTATTTACATCCAAATCAGGTGAACGGTGTAGGAATTTCAACAGTTTGCATATGTGCCTCCCACTTGTTAAGGGACCAAAGGTAATGGGACAATTGGATTCTCAGCTGTTCCATGGCCAGGTGTGTGTTATTCCTTCATTATCCCAATTACAATGAGCAGATAAAAGGTCCAGAGTTCATTTCAAGTGTGATATTTGCATTTGGAATCTGTTGCTGTCAACTCTCAAGATGAGATCCAAAGAGCTGTCACTATCAGTGAAGCAAGCCATCATTAGGCTGAAAAAACAAAACAAACCCATCAGAGAGATAGCAAAAACATTAGGCGTGGCCAAAACAACTGTTTGGAAGATTCTTAAAAAGAAGGAATGCATCGGGGAGCTCAGCAACACCAAAAGACCCGGAAGACCACGGAAAACAACTGTGGTGGATGACCGAAGAATTCTTTCCCTGGTGAAGAAAACACCCTTCACAACAGCTGGCCAGATCAAGAACACTCTCCAGGAGGTAGGTGTATGTGTGTCAAAGTCAACAATCAAGAGAAGACTTCACCAGAGTGAATACAGAGGGTTCACCACAAGATGTAAACCATCGGTGAGCCTCAAAAACAGGAAGGCCAAATTAGAGTTTGCCAAATGACATCTAAAAAAGCCTTCCCAGTTCTGGAACAACATCCTATGGACAGATGAGACCAAGATCAACTTGTACCAGAGTGATGGGAAGAGAAGAGTATGGAGAAGGAAAGGAACTGCTCATGATCCTAAGCATACCACTTCATCAGTGAAGCATGGTGGTGGTAGTGTCATGGCATGGGCATGTATGGCTGCCAATGGAACTGGTTCTCTTGTATTTATTGATGATGTGACTGCTGACAAAAGCAGCAGGATGAATTCTGAAGTGTTTCGGGCAATATTATCTGCTCATATTCAGCCAAATGCTTCAGAACTCATTGGATGCCGCTTCACAGTGCAGATGGACCATGACCCAAAGCATACTGCAAAAGCAACCAAAGAGTTTTTTAAGGGAAAGAAGTGGAATATTATGCAATGGCCAAGTCAATCACCTGATCTGAATCCGATTGAGCATGCATTTCACTTGCTGAAGACAAAACTGAAGGGAAAATGCCCCAAGAACAAGCAGGAACTGAAGACAGTTGCAGTAGAGGCCTGGCAGAGCATCACCAGGGATGAAACCCAGCGTCTGGTGATGTCTACGCGTTCCAGACTTCAGGCTGTAATTGACTGCAAAGGATTTGCAACCAAGTATTAAAAAGTGAAAGTTTGATGTATGATTATTATTCTGTCCCATTACTTTTGGTCCCTTAACAAGCGAGAGGCACATATGCAAACTGTTGTCATTCCTACACCGTTCACCTGATTTGCATGTAAATACCCACAAATTAAAGCTGACAGTCTGCAGTTAAAGCACATCTTGTTCGTTTCATTTCAAATCCATTGTGGTGGTGTATAGAGCCAAAATTGTTAGAATTTTGTTGATGTCCCAATATTTATGGACCTGACTATATATATATATATATATATATATATATATAATAAAGACTTCTTTTCAGGTGGAACTCAGTTTCACCACCTCTGGCCCAGGCCCTGTTCTCCCTTTGAAGCACTTTCACTTGTGAAAAACAGAACTTCAGCTTCTGTGTAAACACAGAACTTCAGCTTCTGTGTTTACAAGTAATAGCTTGTCACCCAGTCGCTCCAGCACATCAGATCCCACTGAGTGCAGGACAGGGACAAGGGACATTTTCTCAAGGGACACACTAGACGATGGCAAACTGACTGCCATTAGGTATCCGGATGAAATCCTTGGACCCATTGTCAGACCCTACACTGGTGCAGTGGGTCCTGGGTTCCTCCTGGTGCACGACAATGCCTGGCCTCATATGGTGAGAGTATGCAGGCAGTTTCTGGAGGATGAAGCAATTGATGCCATTGAATAGCCCCCACATCCGCCTCACCTAGATCCAATTGAACACCTCTGGGATATCATGTTTCGGTTCATCCGACACCGCCAGGTTGCACCTCAGACTGTCCAGGAGCTCAGTGATGCCCTGGTCTAGATCTGGGAAGAAATACCCCAGGACACCATCCGTTGTCTCATTAGGAGCATCCCCCGATGTCAGGTATGCATACAAGCACTTGGGGGGCCATACAAAATACTGAGGACCATTTTGAGTTGCTGCAATGAAATTTCAGCAAAATGGACTAGCCTGATACATCATTTTTTCACTTTGATGTTTGGGGTGTCTTTGAATTCAGTCCTCTGTAGATTGATAATTTTCATTTCCATCATACAATGGGGCATCCTTACGTTCCTAACATTACTCAGTCCATATCAGTATAGATATCCAGCATGATATGTTTCCCCATTGAGATCTGATGTGTTTTCAAAGTGTTCCTTTAATTTTTTTGAGCAGAGTGCATGTGTGTGTGTGTGTATATATATATAATCTTGTTGCAGCTGAAAAATATCAAGATGGCATAAGCCATTGAGATGAATCTTGTCCCAATACGTTTGGCTATATAGTGTATATCATTTGGATATAGATTGTTTTCAGCACTTCCTGATGACATTTGATTTGTCATTTGTTTGTAAAAATAAAGGTAGCCGCTTTTTAGCATATACGATACATAGAATTATGAGCGCAGTCTATTGTTAATAATTTTTTGTTTTGGCATAACAGAGATTGTCACTAAACTGATAGTGGCCAAACACAATTGAAGCAGTAGGCTATGTATGTGTGTAGTGAAAAAAAGAGGGAGAGAACAATGTTCTTGGACAACTTGCCAGCCAGCTTGCTAACAACCGAATTAACCTGTCTAACAGTATGCGTTTATAACAGGGGTTTAGTTAGCACACATTTGCAAATACATACGTAAGCCACAGAGCCACGACACGGCACCCTGATCATCTGTGGTCCTAACTCTAAAATTTGTGAGTCCCCATAGTAGAGGCACATGCATTTAATGGATAGATCAAGGGCAGGTGGACCTGAGGGAGCCACCCCTCTTAAAGGCAAAGGAGTGCACTGGACCCCAGCATGTAGCACAATGGCAACCAGGGTCCTAGTGCACCCACATACCAAAAAATCAAACATGCATAAAAGTGGCCACCCGCCCAAGTCTATAACTGGCCACTAGACTTGGGCGGGTGGCCACTTTTATGCATGTTTGATTTTTTGGTACGTGGGTGCACTAGGACCCTGGTTGCCATTGTGCTACATGCTGGGGTCCAGTGCACTCCTTTGCCTTTAAGAGGGGTGGCTCCCTCAGGTCCACCTGCCCTTGATCTATCCATTAAATGCATGTGCCTCTACTATGGGGACTCACAAATTTTAGAGTTAGGACCACAGATGATCAGGGTGCCGTGTCGTGGCTCTGTGGCTTACGTATGTATTTGCAAATGTGTGCTAACTAAACCCCTGTTATAAACGCATACTGTTAGACAGGTTAATTCGGTTGTTAGCAAGCTGGCTGGCAAGTTGTCCAAGAACATTGTTCTCTCCCTCTTTTTTTCACTATGTGATGCCTGTTTATGTGTCCTTGCTTCATAAGCCAGTTATAGACTTGGGCGGGTGGCCACTTTTATGTATGTATGTTTGTACCCTAACTCTGATAAACCATATTCATTGATGATGAATGGGTTTGTGTTTTCTACAATCTCTCAAATGGGCCACATATACAGCTAATGTGGTATCATACCACTTAAAGAGACCCTGGTGCGGAAAAAAAAACAGCTGGAAAGTACATCTATATTTCTTCAAATTGCTGATAACTGTTCCAGATAATCTTCACTCTCTTGCAGATCTAGAGCTGCATGTTAGATCTTAAGCGGTTTGCACTTCCAGATGTCGGATGCCTTCACCTCCTTCCTGCCTGCTGTGGCTTCTGAGCTGCAAGGACACTCTATTACCATAGGGGATTCTGAAGGTACATACATAGGCTGCAGTGATGGAACTGAAGGGAAGGTCGGAGCAACTGACTAAGGAAAGGTTAGTATAATACCTTTTCTCTTACAGGAAGCCTTGATTTGGATTTTTAATTTCCTCAGTGCTGACAACTAGGCGGGGAAGGACACCGAGCTGTCCCTGGGCTGAGTGAGGAAGGAGAGTACTGCTGTCATTGGGAAGGTAAAAAGATACCTGTCAGATCCGTGCAGAGAACAGACACACACCGCCCCACCCCTCCCAACAACTCCTGCTGACACACAAAAATTCTCCCAATATGCTGTAACACCTCCTGAGAGGCCCCCAAGGGACTGCAGGCTCCAGAGGCTGCAGATTTTACAGTGACAGTTTGAGCAGAGGGGGACCTGGATGGGGAATCTGTCATTGTCAGTATGGGGGGGAACCAGTAATTCCCTGGGTGTCGTTACTATGAGGAGGGCACCTGAAGGTGGGGGTCATCTGTCATTACCTGGTGAGGAAGGGGGTCATCTGTCATTACCTGGTGGGGGGAGGGGATCATCTGTCATTACCTGGTGGGGGGGAAGGGTCATCTATCATTATCTTCTGGGGGGAGGGAGTAATCTGTTATTACCTGGTGGGTGACGTGTCATTACCAGGAGGCAAAGTCATGTCTTTTTTTTTTTTTTTTAATTTAAATATTTATTAAATTTTTCATATTAATACAAAAGTCCCAAAACAGGGAGAAAAAAAAAATTCTCAATACAAATAAACATTTATAACATTTCTATCTTTCCCTTATTAAAAAAAACTCTTTTCTTTCCCATCCCACTATCTCCCCTTCCCGCCCCTCATCCCCCCTCTTCCCTCTGCAGACTCCAATCCATTCTGATCTAATAAGGCTTATCCATTTTATTGTTAACCTCTTAGTTTATATTTTCTTATATTTCTCCTTCAATCTTGCTCTTTCCCACTTTTCCCATCTCCTAGAATACACTCCCATCCTATCTTCATGCATATGGTATGATCTTTCCATTCTACCAATCTGGTTCACTCTGTTAATCCAGTCTTCCTCCTTCGGTACCTCGGCTCTTCTCCAAAACTTGGGTATCAGCCCTTTCGCTGCATTCAAGAAGTACCAAATACCTGAATCTTTATGTTTATTTACAGATGTCTCTACCTTGTGTAGGAGGCACGTCGTTGGGTCTAACCCTATGTCAATTTCGGTTATTTCCTCAATCAGTTTAACTATTATCTTCCAAAAGGCCTGAATTTTCGGACATTCCCACCATATGTGAAACACCGTGCCAATCTCTCCACATCCTCTCCAACACTTATTTGAGTTTTCCCCATTCATCTTATGCTCTACACTCGGTGTAATGTGCCATCGTGTCATACACTTGTAATTAACCTCAACCTCTCTCATACTAACATTATCGTGTATCAATCTAAACATCTTTCTCTGTCTATCTTCGTCAAACTCAACTCCCATGTCCCTTTCCCATTTTGTAATAAAAGTTGACTTTGTGTTTGTGTCTAATTCTGTGAGTATTCTATACACTTTTGAAATACCGTGTTTCCCATCACCTCGTGTCCCCAACAACCTTTCAAACATATTCCACTCCTGTTTTATTCTCAGGGGTTTCGGTAGATTTCCAATAAAACATTTCAATTGATGATACTTCCACTCATCTATTCTAATAAAAATATCTCCCTTCTTCTCTATTAAATCTTTAAGTGATCTCAGTTCCCCTTCCACCAAGACATCACTCAGTTGGGTGTCCTCCTTTCTAAACCATCTCCCTGATATCTTATTCTTTCCCGGGGGGAAATACTCAGTATTTGTGAGAGGCATTAATATAGAATTGAATTCCCATTTCATGTTTTTGTGTAAAGTGTCCCATACCCTAAAAACATTTAATGTGTACATACTTGTGCTTTCTTTAATTCCCCTAAACTGTGTTGGGACCCATATCATCTGACTCAATCTAGTGCCACTAAGATCATTTTCAATTGTTACCCAACTTTTCCCCTTATGGTTAAATGTCCAGTCATATATTCTTGCCAAAACCACTGCTTTATAATATCTCTTGACATCTGGTAGACCCATTCCCCCTTTCTCTTTAGTCCTACTCAATGTTTCATATGCTATTCTGGGTTTCTTATTCCTCCATATATATTTTGTTAACATTCTTTTCATTATCTTAAAGAAGGCCTCTGGAATTTTAATTGGTACCATTTGAAATCTATACAGTATTTTAGGCATAATTACCGTTTTGACTAGGTTTATACGTCCTATCCAGGCTGGGTTTCCTCCTTCTAATCTTTTTAAATCTTCCCTGATCTCATTTATCAAAGATATATAGTTTAATCTATACAAGTTCTTAAGTGAGGCAGTAAGCTTTATTCCTAGATACTTTATCTCTTTTTCTCTCCATATAAAGGGGAATTCTTTTTGTAGTTTTTCTTTTTCATTCTTTGGTATATTAATATTCAGGATCTCTGTTTTCGTTGGATTAATTTTTAAGTTTGAAAGTTCACCGTACTCCTTCAGAATCTTCATTATATTTGGGAGAGTTATTCGAGGATTCCCCACATAGAACAATAAGTCGTCCGCAAAGGCCGCTACTCTATGTTCTGTGGATTCTATCTGTATTCCCTTTACCGATCCACTATTTCTTATTATTGACAACAGAGGTTCGAGTGACAATACATATAACAGAGGGGACAGTGGACAGCCCTGTCTTGTCCCATTAGACATTCCAATGGGTTCTGATCTCTCCCCGTTTACCGTGATGATTGCAGTAGGCTCACTATATAATTTGCTTATCCACTCTCGCATTCTATCGCCTATCCCCAGCACTTTTAAATTATCCATCATGAAACCCCAGTCCACTCTATCGAAAGCCTTCTCTGCGTCAATCGACAAGAGCACCACCGGGGCTTTCCCTTTTCTACTCTTCTGAATAAGCATCAGGGTTCTCAAGCCGTTATCTCTACCTTCTCTCCCTGGTACGAAGCCCACCTGATCTCCATGGATCCATTCAGGCATCAGATCCCTCAACCTGTTTGCTAACACATTTGCATACAGTTTAGTGTCAGTGTTCAGTAATGAAATAGGTCTATAGCTGGAGCACTGAGATGGATCTTTTCCTTCCTTATGAATAAGTACTACATGGGCCTGTAGGGATTCTCTCCTCATTTCCGTCCCACCTCCCAGAGCATTCATATATTTCTCCAGCTTGGGTAGCAATACCTCACTGAATTTCTTATAGTACCTAACTGTATAACCATCCGGGCCTGGGCTTTTTCCCCCCCCTGTGCTTTTCAATGCTCTTTTAATTTCTTCCTGGGAGATTTCTGCATCTAGGGATTTCAACTGTACTTCACTTAGTTTTGGTAATCCCGCATTTTTTAAGTATGTCATCTTTTTTTTATTAATTTCCTCTTGGGCTTCTTTTAGAGGGCCTTGGGTACTGATATTATATAATTTCTTATAATACTCCGTAAACACTTTAATAATCTCTTTATTTGAGTGGACCAACTCCCCCTTTGAACTTTTTATCTTTTCTATGTAGTTCCTATTTTTCTTTTTATTCAAGGCTCTCATTAAATATCTTCCTGGTCTGTCTCCCCATCTATATCTTTCATTCAAAACCCTGTTGTATACTCTTCTCTTCTCCTCCTCCATCAACCTCTCTAGCTCATCTTTTTTATCCACTAGCTTCTGTCTCGTATCTATTGTTATTTTCTTCTTATGGATCTGCTCCAGTTCCAATATTTCTTTTAAGAGCCTACTGACCCTCTCTCTTCTTTCCTTTTTTTTCCTTGCACCTGCCGCGATCAAGATTCCTCTTATAAATACCTTGTGGCTTTCCCAAACTGTAGCTATCGATACTCCCTCTGTTTCGTTCTCCTTAAAATATACCTTAATCTCTTTCTCGATTTTTTGAACTATATCCTCATCCAGAAGAAGAGCCTCGTTTAACCTCCACCCCAATCCTCCAGTCCACCTTCCTCCCCATCTCATTTTCATCACAACCGGAGCATGATCCGAGAACGTCCTTGTTTCTATGTCGATTTTAACCAGATGATCTATCAGTTGGTGGTCTATTAAGATGTAGTCTAATCTCGAGTATATCTCGTGTGCATTCGAGAAGAAGGAATAGTCTCTGTCTTTCATATGCGTTATTCTCCAGGTGTCCACTAGTTGGTATTCATGCATCGCTTTTTTCAAAGCTCTCAGAGACCTACTCCCCTCTCTTTGCACAGAAGAGGTCTTATCCCTTTGTGGGTCCATACAGAAATTTAGGTCTCCAGCTACTATCAAACGCCCTTTTTTAAATTCCATTAATTTTTTTAACAGACCCTTCATATATATCTCCGGATTTTTATTAGGGCAGTATATATTGGCTAAAGTGCACTCAATCCCCTGAAGTTTACCTTTTAAGAATAAAAACCTCCCCTCCGGGTCGGTTCTTCTATCCTCCAGCTCAAATCTCATATTCTTTGCCAAACCTATTGCAACCCCTTTTGCTCTTTTACTTGGAGAATCTGCATAGTACCATGTTGGATAGTATTTGGATCTCAGTTTTACATTTGCCTCTATCTCAAAGTGTGTCTCCTGTAAAAATACCACTGACGTCGCCCTATGATGTAACTCATTAAACAACCTAAATCTCTTCCCTGGGCAACTCAGCCCGTTCACATTATATGTTATAAACTGTATTTCTTCCATCGTTCCCAATTGGCTCCATCCCTCTTCCTGATTGCCTTTTCCTCTTTATCTCTTCTGTCTTGCAGAGTATTGACCCCGTACCTCCTCCCCTCCCTCCCTCCCCTTCCTCCCTCCCACCCAGCTTCCATCCCTCCCAACTTCCCTCCCCTCCCTCCCACCCCCCCCCCTCTTTTTAGGCCTACTATTTGCCTACTAATCATTTGTGGAAATACAATCCACCTTTGATTTAATCTCAGGGCAAAAAAAATAAAGAACTCCACCCATGGACCACTTTTCCCCCTTCTCCAACCTCCCCCTCAACCCCTAACTCCTCCCTGAATATCTCAATAATAGTGGTTAGGAGACGGTTGGGAGAAGGCAGAAAAAGACAGGAGGGAGAGAGAGAGACAAAAAAAAAAAAAAAAAAACCCCACATTATCTCTCTCCCTCTCCCCCTCCCCCCCCCCTCCCCCCGCCTCCTCCCTCCAACAGGCTGCCAGCGCTCCTTTCCTTTTATTCTAATTTCCCAGTGTTCTTCTTCCCAACCAGGGATCTCCAGTCTTTGTAGTTTAAGTCTATCACAAAAATACTGCAAATCTTCTGGGAACCTGAGATATGCTGTAGTTCCATTTCTCCACCCTATTAGGCACTCAGGGGTCCCCCATCTATATTGGACGTTCTGTTCTTTCAATATTTCCAATAGAGGTCTAAGGATTCTCCTTCTCCACAGAGTCTCTGATGACAAATCCGCATATATCTGTATTTCTTTTCCTTCGTACATGATTACTGATTTTCCCTTAATCCTTTTCCAAATTTTATCTTTATCTAGGAAGTCACAAAATTTAACAAGTATATCTCTTGGCCTTTCCTTTCCCGAATTTCCTTGGAATTTTCCTTGTCTAAAGATTCCTTCCATTTTAATCCTTTCCATATCAGTATTGTCCATTATGGAGTTTAATATTTTACAGACCACCTCTTGCAAATTTTCTCCTTTTGAATTCTCTGGGACTCCTCGTATCCTAATGTTTCTCCTCCTATTCCTATTTTCTTGTATCTCAGTCTTATAGCGCAGTTTTTCTTGGGCTTTCCCTATATTAATTATTTCTTTTTCTAATTCAGAGATAATTTGGGATTGTTTTTTAACTTTTTCCTCCGTTTCTTCCACTCTCACCAAGAGATGTCCCAGATCATTTCGAATATTTACAATTTCTTGTTTTATTGTTTTTTCCAGACCTTTAAACATTTCTGCCATTTCCTTTTTATTTGGTATTTGTAACTCTGTCTCCATCACTGTATTAGCTGATATTTGTTGGCTACTAATGTCAAGGCCTAGTGATAGTCTAGGGCTACATTCCAGACTTAGGTCTACTTCTCCTTTTCCACTATTTCCCTGAGATCTTTCTGGAGTTATATTTCCCTGGGAGGTATATTTTTTAATGGTACCGGTCTGAGTCCCTTTAGGCCCACTTCCTTTTGCATTTTTATTTTTCATTCTTCTATGAATCTTATTCTTCTTTATAGGCTCGGGGTTATGGAGAGACAATTATTAATAAACAAATCGCACCTTATCCACTCACTTGGTTTTCACACTTTTCTTTCGTTTACCCTCTTCTCTTTTCCACTCCTTTACATTCCCCAGTCAAGGGGGGTCCCCTTTTTACTCTCATACACTTCTTCCCCTAAGCAGTTTACAACAGGGGACCATACTTATCAAGTGTCGACCAAAGTCACTCACCCTCCTCGTGTCACTCTTCCTCTCGTGACCCGGCTAGGAGCTCTCTTCCACTGTTGTTCGGCTGGGCAGTGTGTGTATTTAGGGGACTCCCAAGTGTATCTTCCACCTTTGTCTCTCCAATCCCCAGTGTCTTTCCTTCACAGACAGGGCTCTGAACAGTGGGCCAATCAGCAGGACCCCGAACAGTAGACCACCAAGTATGCCTCCATGTAGTTGGCCAGCGGTCAGGTCTTCGGCTAATAAGCCGGCAGGCAGATCTCCGGGTAAGGACCGACCACCAGGGCTCCGGGTTCTAGGTTTAACATAGGGGACTGCAGATCGAGAGCTAGCTAGCTGGGCACCAGATAGCCTGCCGGCAGAAAAAAGTCCGGTTATTTGACCCGCAACAGGACTTCATTTAGTGAGCCCGTAAACCGGGCAGCTGCTCTCCCTCCGCTCCGAACACCGGCCGGCTTCCTGGTCTCCCAGCACTGCTTAGCGGCTGACCACGTGGCCGCACCGCTCCTCCACGTCTCCGAGCAACCAGACACGCCCTCGCCACCAAGCACCGCATCCGAACCCCGTCTCCCAGACTAGCTCTCCCACAGCTCTTCCGTCCATCCAGCGGGGACCATCCTGCCGCAGCAACCCCTTTCACCACGTTTCCTCGTCATAGGTAGGGGTTTGGGGAGGTCGGGTGGAGGAGATTGTCCGAGAGCTCCTACATCGGGCTCTCCTCAGCCGCCATGGTTAGGCTCCGCCCCTACTTGGCAAAGTCATGTCTTTACAGGAGAAGGGGGTCATCTATGATTAGCTGAAGTGGGGGATCTTGACGGAGGTCAATACCAAGAGGAGGCAGGAGAGCGTGTGTCATTACCAATGGGGGGTGTTGCCTTTCTCTAATATCCTGCACCTCCACATCACTGCAGCCTGGCCATGAGAGAGGTAACTGGGTGCTGTTTAATAAAGTATAAAAGAGAGGTTTTAAAAAATAAAAAAAAAAACACATCTGCAGTGGCACGCTCTCTGATCAGCCCCCACGTAGCCCAGTACAGTACCCCCCCTCCCTCACCCCTGCACATGCACACAAGGTGGGGGCAGGCAGGCCACACTGTGAGCTGCTGGGTGAAAGTGTTGGGCTTGTATGTGGATCTGGAAGTCGGAGGGCCTGCTGAGTTTCTTCATTTACATACAAACCTACCGCTTTCACCTGACAGGTCAGCGTGTGGTCTGCCGTCCCCCACCTTGTGTGCAGACGGCAGCAGGCGAGAGAAAAGAGAGAGACAGCTATCATATCTTGGCACATAGTGGGAGCATCTTGGCGCACGGTGGAAGGTAGTGGGGGGGCCCCGTGTCAACTTTTGCATTGGGGGCCCTCAAGCTATGCCTTTTGCTACCAGTACAGACCCCTCAGTATAGATCCCCCCTCCAGTGCAAAACTATCAGTACAGACACCCCCCCCATCCCCCTCCCCCCAACTAAAAAACCCTCAGTACAGATCTCCCCCCTCCCTAAACTCACCAGCCTTCAAGATCTTGGAGACTCTGCCAGGCTTCAGCATCCATGCTGCACATGCACAGCACCATCTGCTGGCGGACACCTTGGAGATTCCACCAGGCTTTACCATCCATGTTTTACTTGCACAGAACCATCTGCTGGCGGACCTAATCGATCTCCTCTCTGGATCAGTCACACAACATTTACCTATAGACGTCTCACCCTCTAACAAATGAGCCTGCTTTTAAATTATAAGATGTGAGTTACTACTTCTCTTCCTATTAAATATCTTCACAGTACACACTTAGAGGCGCTGTGTTTCTTTGTTTCCCTTCTGAAGGAGAAAAAGTACCTGTTTGCAAAATTTTATAATAGAAACAAACAAAAACCTTTTTTATTTTCAAATTTTTTGCTCTTTTTTTATTTATAGCTCAAAAAAGAACCCCCAGCACTGATTAAATACCACCAAAAGAAAGCTCTATTTGTGTGAGAAAAATGATAAAAATCTAATATGGGTACAAGGTTGCATGACCGTGCAATTGTCATTCAAATTTTGTATGAAAAAAAGCTAAAAATTTTAAATGGGTACAAGGTTGCATGACCGCGCAATTGTCATTCAAATTGCGACAGTACTGAAAATTGGCCTATACACGAAGGGATAGGCAAGTGGTTAAAAGAGATTTTGGAGGATTTTTTTTTCAAAAGTTTACTAACCTAGGTGGAAAAAGCATCAGTCCGATGCTGTAGCTGTCCCTCAGTGATCACATGACCGCCGATCGTTGAGTTCTCACTGCTGATGTGAGTAGAGACCGGTGACTGTCAGACCGCAGTCTCGCTGAGAGGCTGAGCTAGACTCTGAGGTGGATCCCGACTTTAAAGTCGGGATCTTTCCAGCCTGGACCAGCTGAAATACGTCAGCCGCTGTCAGCTGAAAATGGGTCACAGGAGTGCAGAATGAACTGCACTCCTGTGATCCACAGAAGTACAGCCAAATAAAGTAAAATATGGCACAAAAGTGAACAATTTGCTCCAGAAATAAGAATAAAACTAAACTCAACATGGATTTATTAAAGTCCTTCCAGGTACATCAAGGGTTTTAACTCTGCTCTATCAAGATACACTTGCTGCAGCTTCTGCCAGAGACTGTAGATTGTAAAACATCTCCAGGCTAAAACCAAAGTAAAACAAACACCAGAGGGCACAATTTAAGTGCAGTATTACAAGACCTTTATTATAAAATCCAAAGGACAAACGGCAACTCACAAAACAGTAGGTCAGGCGCACATGTAGTGTAACATCTTCAAGCCAACTTGGCTCTCAACACACAAATGCAAACACGTGTAGATCTGGCATGCATATGTAAACTGCAATTGCATTACACATGTGAGGTATCAACATTAATGTCAGAATGAGAGCAATAATTCTAGGAACTTAACTAACAATGTAACTCTAAACTGTAGAGGCTTTTAAAATGTTGCCTATTGACAATTTTAGGTACTGTAGTTTGTCACCATTTCACGGATGTGCGCAATATTACATTTTAACATGTTTTGTATCTACAGTATTTACTCAACACATCATCTTTTAATTTTTACAAAAAATAGGTATTATATTGTGTTTGTGTGCACTAAAATTAATTTTAGTGTATTTTTCGCAAAAAATGTGTGTTTTATAAAACGGCTCAAATATTATGTGACATACAAAAGTGCAACCACTGCCATTTTATTCTTCAGGTCCTCTGTTTTCATAAACTATATTATTTTTATTATACAGGATTTATATAGCACCAACAATTTACGCAGCGCTTTACAACATAAGGGCAGACAGCACAATTACAATACAGATTAATATAGGAGGATTCAGAGGGTCCTGCTCTTTAGAGCTTACAATCTATAATGTTTGGTGGGGGTCTAAGTCATTTGCTGTCAAAAAATGCTGATTTTAACTTGTGTAAAAAAATTAATTAAAATTTGCCCTGGACAGCATGGGGTTAATAAATAAAATCTGCTAGTTTTAGGTTTAATTCAGACAATTCTGCCACACTGCGGTGTCACCACACTCATATTAATGTGTGGTATTGAGTGCATTTCTGTAAGGTAGCCGATTCACTTTGAATGGGCTTCCAACCCACCACAATACTGTTTTTATTGGACCCACAGCAATTTGTTAACATACCACAACACAACGCCCAGATGATTCACAATTGTGCATGGTGGTATGCTAATACACACCTTTTGGTGTGCGTTACTAGAAAACGCAGAAAAATGCGCATGCGCCGGTGTCTTTTACAATCATTCTAGGAATACAGACTATTTAAAGAGGTGACGCACGGCACAGGCATAATGGCTATCTCTTGCTGAGGAAGTGCAATTGCACGAAACGCGTCCAAGGGGCAATAACGCTGTGATGTCAAGCCACCGGCTCCTGATATAGGTCCGGTGACCTCCTTTACATCTATGTACGGTCAGTGTACTTTTTGATAATATACCAATCTTGATTTTATTACTTTTTTTCATTTATCCACGCGGATTAATACATTTACTTTTATTAAAATGCTACACTATGGGCTATTATTTTTGTTGACTCCCCTGTGAGCCAACAATTCATCGACAGAGCCCACACTCCATGGCACAGGAGGTATTCCCATATTGCTGACATCCGCCTACTAACACTAGAGGAAAACGCCAGGTTCAGTGCAACTCACCCAGGCTGTATATCTGAGAGGCTTCCACGGTGGTATTCGTGGCTATCCCAAGAGAGACGACCACTGACCAGACCTGAACAATACCAAGAGGGGGAGAGTCCTTTACAAGCGGTTCAGCTCATCCATCCCATCCCATGAGGGGGAACTCTGGTTATTGATTATATGTGTATATAAAGATATGCATCTGGTGAGTGCGTATTTTAACTATTTTTATCACTTCGCCACCTGGAACGTGAAGTCACCAACATCTCCTGTATCCATCACTTACCACAGACTGTCACCAATTTTATACATTTATTTTAGCATATTGGGATCAATTTATTCACGATTATTTGTTCAGTTGGTTTTATGGATTGAAAGTATTAATCTGTATTTGGTTTCTTTTCAAGCAGTAAAATGTGTGCTTTACCATGTGTTGCTGCAACCCCCAGGTCTGTATAGATCCTTAATGGTTTCCACAAAAGAAAAAAATCTATTGGCTCATCAAGATAAATCTAGCTTGAGTATATGCATGAACAGATGCTTTACAGGAAAATATGCAAACAAAATGTGTTAAAATGTCTATGAAATCATTATGTTTAGCTGGGCAAAATGTAAATAAGGACTCATCTGATTGTCAAACGCTTCCTTTTTTTGTTAACCAGTGTCACACAGACTATTCCACAACATAAGAAAAGTACGTGGAAAGGAGCTGCATAACTAAAAGATTCCTTGTACGTTATTAGAGACTAAGACAAAAAGAACAGCCACAGGCAATTCTGCATTTGCATAGAAGCAGAGATTACAGACATGACTCCCTTGGTGAAAAATGGTCTACATACACAGAATACAGCCACAGGCAATGCTATGCATTCCAAGCAAACTCTAAATCAGTATTCTAACTTTGAATACAAAATATACTGAAAATGATTTGATCATGTCCTGTGCTAGAAGCAGCTGGACCTGCTCTCTGCAGAGGTCATCACAGAAAAAGCTGTGCAGCAAAGCAGAAAACAGTGCTGGTCTCCTTTTGACCATGTTTTACTCCTACTCAAAGACCATTAGGGGTCATAGGTTAAAGCTGGCCCACACATACCATACCTTCTACTGTAGCACTACCCCCCTAAGACTTGCTGAGGTTTGGGTCCCCCTTTAGACCTGCACAGCCAGGCAACACACATTTTCCATTCAGACTTGCATCCAGGAGACAGAACCAGTCCTTGAGCTTGTTTTTTGGATTTTATTAGGGGGATATAAACTTGGATGGGGTAAAGGGTGTATGGGATGCCCAAGGGAATGGCAACAGAGGACAAACTTTCTGTAACTATATGCAAGTCTCCTTACAGCAAACAATTCTCTTCCAGAGAGCTAGCAGCATCTCCTGTTGTACCACCCCACACCCTAGATACTCCTTTCCCAGCAGTTCTGGGTGAATCCCTGGGCAGGAGACCCAGTGCCTGTCACTTTAAGAGAAGATAGTCCCGGGTAGTAGCTAATTCAGTTTCCAACCAGACTGCTCCTTCCCCTTACTGGCCCAGGGGGTGCAGGTCTACTCACTCAGTCCTTCTCCTATGAGCTGATGGGTCAGTGGCTACTGTCAGGCCTTCCCTGGCTGTATTGGTGTTGCTGGCTCTGGGGCCCGGTGAAGTCCTGAACTTTCCTCCTTCCAAGCTTCCCTGCCTTTAGGTGAGCCCTTTCCCATCCAAGCTCCTGCTCTCCAGCCACTCACTTCTCCATCTTCCACCAGAACTCTCCTGCTGCTGAGCACGCTCTGTCACTCTTAAGGGCTGTCCTGACTCCATGCCAAGCCTCCTGTTGGGAATTGGTTAGGATCCTCAAGAGTGCAGACCAACCACTCCACACTCCCTCCCACTACTTCTAGACCACTAACCAAAAATGCTATATAATTCATTTTTAATATTTAACACAAACTCCTCCAATCATCCATGTCTCCATGCTTTTTTTTTTGCTGAGAAATTTTGAAAAACACTTCTTGGCATTTCTGGCAGTAGCCATCTTGAGTAAGGGCAGATGATTCATGTAGCATTTACTTCCTGGAACGCATCTGTCCTTAGCTCAGGCATTGGCTGAGCTGAGAACCCTCCTTCCCCTCCTGGGATCTATTACATAATTTGTCTAGATGTGGAAACCAGGAAGTAAATGAAGGAATGCAAAAAAAAATTTAGAACAAGTAAATATGATATACTTTCCTATCTATTTACTAATGCTAGCAGCATAAGTATTAGAAATAGTCCATGATGATTGAGAGTCAAGTTCCGCTTTAAGGAAGGGGGGGGCAATTGGCAGGCAGCAAAAATGCAGCTCAATCCGTGCATTTTTCCCACCCCCCAACAGCAAATCTAAACAAAGCCAAAAAGTCAAGCTATTGTTGACTTTTATTGACGTAGTCTGGGTCCAGTGTTTGTTGAGAACTTCTCTAAAACAATGTGAACAGCAAAAATTGTTTACATTGCTGAGCCAATCGTTTACATTTGCTCAATATACAACATTAGTATCTATTTTCCCATTGTATTAGAGGAAAGCATGTGCAAATATTGTTTCAATGGCATTTGTGAAATATTCACTCAAGGAGACTGATATTTACTTTTAAGAACAAACTTTTATATGTAAGTCTGAAAAATCAAAGCTATACAATAGCTGATGCAACACATTGGTACGGACACTCCGCCCTTAGTTCTTGACACCTCCTACAAATTTATACACCTGATCCTGACTGGTACATGAATCTGTTGCAAGCAATTCTAAAAAGGGTCCATGACACTCTTGATGAATTCAAGGTATTGTATTTATACAGGTCTATCACAGCCAAATCAAATTAGCAATCTGCCCAGGATCATTACACTAGTAAATTGCTGTCAGCACTGGGATCACCAAGAAAATCAGTTACCTGCTCCTATGGCATCACACCCTCACTGGCAGGGAGCAGCAAAGAAATAACTTGCTGGTTTGCATAGTGAGGGGGCTATGACAAAGTAGCTAGTGTACATATTGTTCTGCTATCCTTGCAATCTTGTGGCTGGTGAATTGCCATTAGGGGCTTTAACACTATTGTGACCTGGATAGGATAGGTTTCCCCCTTAAGTTAAAACCCCCTGCCCAACCTCCCTAATTTATCCCCATCACCCAGTTGCTTGCCTCCTCTGACAATGGGGCTTCCCACTTTTTTTACATCCTGGCCTGCAAAATCTAGTGTGGGCTTTTCCCAAGCCTCCACAGTACTGTCTGCAAGGCTTGAATTGAATATTGCTCCAACAGCACACGTACATCTCACACAAATCTAAGGGAAATAACTGCATTCGAGTTTGCTGGTCAGCATGTAGATAATGCTGAAGGTCTTGGCCATTGGAGATAAATGGGATCTGGGTGGGGAAGCTTCAATCTAGGACAGGTTAGGGCAGTGGTTCTCCACTACCTAGCTGTGGCTTGGTATAAGGCTGCAGCCTTTTCTTGCCACATCCTGGTTTCCAGTCTCCTCTGACAGTTAGACTTTAGCTGTTGCAGCAAATTAGGGTGGTGGCCCAGCAGGACTATGCAGTCTTGCAGTCCTTACAGCTTCTGCAGTGGAGTTGGAGATGCAGTGGTCCTTCTGGCCAGCTCTGGCTGCCCTGAGCACCTGGCAGTGATGCACACCAGGCTCCACCTTCCTTATTAGTACAGAGCAGCAGCCAGAGATAGCTGGAGGGAGGCTTTGCCCTTTGGGTCATAAGGGATACTGATTGCAGGCATCCAGTAGCAGGGATGACCAGATCTGTGTAACTGCACTTAGGAAACTAAAATCAGACTAAGATTAAAGTAAGATTTTTTTTTTTAATGCACACAACACCAATCCAACACCAACAGACCGTGAACAAAGCAAAAGTGAAAAAAATAAATGTGACAGTGAAGCAAAACCAAACAACCTAACTATAAGCACTATATACAAATGGAGGGGTGATGACATAATCAGGACTGGAAACAAGGGGATCAGAGATGGGGGTAACAGGATACAGGGTACAGGAGATGGCAGGGATCAGCAAGCAGGAATATGGCTTGCAGGCAAACAACTGAAGTAAAAAAGAATAACAGAGGAGGAACTGAATACCCTCACAGCAGCCAGTATCAGAAGAAGACTAATTGCTAGAAAGTACTGGGAGACCCGCTGGTAGACACTGGAACTACAGCCTTCAGATCTGTGCACCACAGTAGTGCAGGCGAACCAGTCCCTTAGTTTTCCTCCCCCTTCCCAAAGGATTGGCCTCTGGATGCTCCAACCAGCCTTGGTTATTTTCAAAAGAAAATCTCCCATTGTCAGAAGACATGCCAGATTCCCTATGATCAAAGTCTGATAACCAGCAAAAATGCCCTGCCAACAGGATTAAATAACCCCCAACCCAGGTCCCCTAGTGCGCCTGAAGTCACAGCAATTCATCTGAGTCAAGGCAGGGCACAAATGGTATTCTGCTGCTCTCTAGATGATCGCTACTATCAGGGCTGTAATGGCAAATGCAGCTACCAGTAACAGAGGAATTGTCCAGAACACTAGGCTTTGCCATGCAACACTAGGCTAGGCTGTGCAACAGGAAGAATACACGGTAAAAGGGAACAGAACCGGGTGTCTGCTGGAAGAATCTCAGGCCATATGAGCAACCCATGCAAGGCATGTGACAACAATGGAAACTTAGAAGTGACAGATCCATCAGGCAGGGGTTCAACATTCTGTCCAGCTGGGCAGCAAGCAGTGGACCATCAGAGGAGGCTGAGCATCGGGCATCAGACCATCAGAGGCACGCTGGGCATCGGGCACCAGACCATCAGAGGCAGGCTGGGCATCGGGCACCAGACCATCAGAGGCAGGCTGGGCATCGGGCACCAGACCATCAGAGGCAGGCTGGGCATCGGGCACCAGACCATCAGAGGCAGGCTGGGCATCGGGCACCAGACCATCAGAGGCAGGCTGGGCATCGGGCACCAGACCATCAGAGGCAGGCTGGGCATCGGGCACCAGACCATCAGAGGCAGGCTGGGTATCAGGCACCAGACCATCAGAGGCAGGTTGGGCATCGGGCACCAGACCATCAGAGGCAGGCTGGGCATCGGGCACCAGACCATCAGAGGCAGGCTGGACATCGAGCACCAGACCATCAGAGGCAGGTTGGACATCGGGCACCAGACCATCAGAGGCAGGCTGGGCATTGGGCACCAGACCATCAGAGGCAGGCTGGGCATCGGGCACCAGACCATCAGAGGCAGGCTGGGCATTGGGCACCAGACCATCAGAGGCAGGCTGGGCAACGAGCACCAGACCATCAGAGGCAGGCTGGGCAACGAGCACCAGACCTTCAGAGGCAGCCTGGGCAGCAGGCATGGAACCATCAGGCTGGGCAATGGTTGAGACAGGAATAGACAATTAATGAACTGTGTGAGTGGAAAAAGACTGTTTCTATTTTGGAGTCCTGCAATGGATGCTGGTGTCAGTCAGATTATGCTGCTGATAGGGAAGTCTTAACAGTACTATGGAACATAGAGGAAAAGGTAGCAGAGGTAGGTGACGATGTCAGAGGTTGCCATGTGTAACAGAACTGTAGGGGGAGCCCTCAATGGATTAAATGCAGGGAAAGAACAGTTATTAGGATCAGGATACTGATATGTAGTTGGAAGTATGGAGTACTAAGTAGCAGCTATAACAACTAAGGATAACAAAAGAAAGTGTTTCTTGGTGTCTACAGGCAGGAATGGCCTGGTGTGAATTAGCTTAAAGTGATACTAAACCTAAAAATGCATTGCTTGCATTAAGGTAAAAAAACATTTTTGCTCCCCTGTACTCCCCCTTCCCTGTGTGAAGGGGAAGAGAGGGGAGAAGAGATCAGAGCTATGCACGGCTGCATCTCTTCTCCCCTCTCTTCCTCTTCACACAGGGACTCAGAACAGCAGCAGGAGTCATTGGCTCTTGCTACTGTCAATCAAATGTCTTGAAGAGGAAATGGGGGTGCTGGTCTACGTACTGCTGTGTGTGTCTATGGAGCATAGCTCTGTAGACACACAGGTCGGGAGCGAGCACGCAGAGTGTGTTCCCTAGCAAATGGCTTTCAATGGGGACACACGAAGAAGAGGAGGAGCCAGGATCGTGAGTGGGGGACCTGAGAAGAGGAGGATCAGGCCGTTCAGCGCAATACCATTGCACAAAAGCAGGTGAGTTACAAATGCTACAGCAAGGGCTGTTAACTACTGATCCAGTTGTTCCAAGTCTAATTTATGCTGGGCAATCAATAAGCTCATTAATTCACTACTATATTTGGTTAACAACTGTTCCCAAGATGCTTTAAACTCCTGGGATAGATTCCTCAGGGTGGGAAAAACGTGGACTCTAAGGCCCAAGGGGCTGATATTTTCCTGTATATATTGTTGAAAAGGTTCAATATGCCAGTGAAGGTTCGACTTCTTTTTTAAAATATGTTTCATTTTTACAAAATACTGATTAAAATTTTCGTTGTCTCTATTCGTTCCATTACAACTTGCATGGATTTCAGACACATCCATTAATGTCTAAACCGCTGGCAACAAAAGTGAATACACCCCTAAGTGAAAATGTCCAAATTGGACCCAATTAGCCATTTTCCCTCCCCAGTGTCATGTGACTCTTTAGTGTTTCAAGGTCTCAGGTGTGAAGAGGGAGAAGGTGTGTTAAATTTGGTGTAATCGCTCTCACTCTCTCATACTGGTCACTGGAAGTTCAACATGGCACCTCATGGCGAAGAACTCTCTGAGGATGTGAAAAAAAGAATTGTTGCTCTACATAAAGATGGCCTAGGCTATAAGAAGATTGCCAAGACCCTGAAACTGAGCTGCTGCACAGTGGCCAAGACCATACTGTGGTTTAACAGGACAGGTTCCACTCAGAACAGGCCTCGCCATGGTCAACCAAAGAAGTTGAGTGCACGTGCTCTGCGTCATATCCAGAGGTTGTCTTTGGGAAATAGATGTATGAGTGCTGCCAGCATTGCTGCAGAGGTTGAGGGGGGGGTCAGGGGGGGTCATCCTGTCAGTGCTCAGATCATACGCTGCACACTGCATCAAATTGGTCTGCATGGCTGTCATCCCAGAAGGAAGCCTCTTCTAAAGATGATGCACAAGAAAGCCCGCAAACAGTTTGTTGAAGACAAGCAGACTAAGGACATGGATTACTGGAACCATGTCCTGTGGTCTGATGACACCAAGATAAACTGATTTGGTTCAGATGGTGTCAAGCGTGTGTGGCCGCAACCAGGTGAGGAGTACAAAGACAAGTGTGTCTTGCCTACAGTCAAGCATGGTGGTGGGAGTGTCATGGTCTGGGGATGCATGAGTGCTGCCGGCACTGGGGAGCTACAGTTCATTGAGGGAACCATGAATGTGACATACTGAAGCAGAGCAAGATCCCTCCCTTCAGAGACTGGCTGCAGGGTTTAGAGCATCTGCTTGCTCAGCGGGGGATCTCTTTGCTGATCCCTGCTGAGAAAGCAGAAGACAGGTCTGTGTCTGCTCCGTTGCTGCAGAGCAGACACAGAACAGCTCGCTCTCCTCAATGGGAGGTCGAATGAAAACAGACCACCTGTCCATTTTCATCCCATTCGACAGACGGAAGGGGAATTGGATCCCAATCCGTCCCTTTTTGACGGATCTGATCGGATGTCCTTTAAGGGTCAGTTCACACTACATGTGTTTCAGTTGCGTTTTTTCTGCATTCAAAACGCACAGAAAGTAGGTTATATGGTTGTCAAGGTCATAGTTCACATCAGTGCTTGCAGTTCCAGTTGCAGAAAAAAAAAAGTAAAACATGCTGCATTTTTTGTGCACAGAATTGCACTGGAATGCAGTAATATGCATACAATACGCACTGCAATGCACATGTCCCTATTTAAATTGAAGAAAAAGAGAGGGGAAAAAATGAACTGGAATGAATAAAAAACGCACTGGAACGCGTTAAAAATGCACCAAAACACATCAAAAACATGCATGCGGAAATGCATCTGGACTGCGTTTCTATAGTGTGAACTAACCCTAACCCCCGCTGCTCTATAGAGGAGAGTGGAGGTTCCGATCGGGTCCGCCTGAAAACCGATTGGAACGTTTGTGTGAAAGAGCCTTAAGTGTGAATGGAGCCTTACAATCGCTTTGAACTTGGTTCACACTACTGCCACCCTAAAGTCATGCGACTTGATTGCGGTTTCCTTACAATATGCTTGCGGCTTGTGATTTAACATCGCAGTCTATGGCACAAGTCGCAGAAGAGTGCAGGGACCTCTTTTTGTCGCTGCAACTTGAGTCGCACCGATTGCTCACTGAAATGAACGTTTTGACTCGTCATGCAGCAAGTGGCCTGAGAAGGCACAGCAGTGTGAACCGGGGCTAAGAACAGACTTCATTTAGGGCCCATTCACACTACATGCATTTTAGTTGCTTTTTTTCTGCATCCAAAACGCACAGAAAGTAGGTTATATGGTTGTCAATGTCATAGTTCACATCAGTGCTTGCAATTCCAGTGGGTTCCGGTTGCAGAAAAAAAAAAAAGAACAGGCTGCATTTTTTTGGCACAGAACTGTACTGGTACACGTTAAGACACATCAAAAATGCGCCGGAACACACTGGAATGCACATGTCCCTATTTATATTGAAGAAAAATAGAGGGGAAAAAATTAGCCAGAATGCATTAAAAATGCACTGGAACGCGTCAACAACACATAAAAATGCACCAGAACATGCCAAATACACGCAAAAACGCAACAGGGCTGCATTTCTATAGTGTGAACTGGCCCCTAAACCAATATGGATGTTGGGGGTGACAGCCCTATAGGGCCACTTCTCCATTCTTTCCTTTGGTGGCCCTCACATGCTTCCCTATCACCGCTGCTTCCTATTATTCGGCCATGGTTGTTAGTCCCGTCATTGTGCTAATCGTTGTCTTCCTCCCGTCCCGGCCCGGGGGACCCCCATCTCTAGGAAGGGAAGAATCGGGCGCCTCCAGTAGATCACACCCTCCGACCCCTCACTTCCTGTTCCCGGACAGCGGTTCTCCTCCCCGGAGGAGGCGGGTTCTTTATGCTCTCCCAGAGCGTTGTGTATCGGGCAGGCACCGGTCGGCTGGTGTCGGTGGCCCGGCTCCCGGGTAGGCGCTATGCCGATCGTCTCCGCTCTGCTCCTGGCAGTCCTGCTGCTGGTGGTGGTCACCTGGCTCCTGGGAAGGTGAGTGCCGGGAGGAGCGGCCTCGGAGCCGGCCTGGGGCTGTGTGCGAGGTGGAGCTGTCAGACGTGGCGCTGAACTGTCACTGCAGACCGCCTGGCATCAGCACCGAGCCCGGGCACCGGCATGGCATGTAGGGGCCGAGTGTCTCCGGGGTGCTGATGTGCGGCTGAGGAGGAGGGGGAAGTTACCGGAGTCCTCCCAACAGATCTCATATATTTACCCCCCCCCCCCCCCACCAATACAGATCTCATATATCAGCCCCCCACCAATACAGATCTCATATATTCCCCCCCCCCCCCCACCAATACAGGTCTCATATATTCCCCCCCCACCAATACAGATCTCATATACCCCCCCCACCAATACAGATCTCTTATATCCCCCCACCAATACAGATCCCATATATCCCCCCCTACCAATACAGATCCCATATATCCCCCCCTACCAATACAGATCTCATATACCCCCCCCACCAATACAGATCTCATATATCCCCCCCCCCCCCACCAATACAGATCTCTTATATCCCCCCCCCACCAATACAGATCCCATATATCCCCCCCTACCAATACAGATCTCATATATCCCCCCTACCAATACAGATCTCATATATCCCCCCCTACCAATACAGATCTCATATATCCCCCCCTACCAATACAGATCTCATATATCCCCCCCTACCAATACAGATCTCATATATCCCCCCCTACCAATACAGATCCCATATATCCCCCCCTACCAATACAGATCTCATATATCCCCCCTACCAATACAGATCTCATATATCCCCCCCCCCCTACCAATACAGATCTCATATATCCCCCCCCCTTACCAATACAGATCCCATATATCCCCCCCTACCAATACAGATCCCATATATCCCCCCTACCAATACAGATCTCATATATCCCCCCCCCTACCAATACAGATCTCATATATCCCCCCCCCTTACCAATACAGATCTCATATATCCCCCCCTACCAATACAGATCTCATATATCCCCCCCTACCAATACAGATCTCATATATCCTCCCCTACCAATACAGATCTCATATATCCTCCCCTACCAATACAGATCTCATATATCCCCCCACCCCATACAGATCTCTTATATCCCCCCCACCAATACAGATCTCTTATATCCCCCCCATACAGATCTCTTATATCCCCCCCATACAGATCTCTTATATTCCCCCCCCCCCCACCAATACAGATCTCATATATTTACCCCCCCCCAATACAGATCCCATATATCACCCCCTACCAATACAGATCTCATCTATCCCCCCCTACCAATACAGATCTCTTATATCCCCCTCCCATACAGATCTCTTATATCCCCCCCCCCACCAATACAGGTCTCATATATTTACCCCCCCTACCAATACAGATCTCATATATCCCCCCTACCAATACAGATCTCATATATCCCCCCTACCAATGCAGATCTCATATATTCCCCCCACCAATACAGATCTCATATATTCCCCCCACCAATACAGATCTCATATATTCCCCCCCACCAATACAGATCTCATATATTCCCCCCCACCAATACAGATCTCATATATTCCCCCCCACCAATACAGATCTCATATATTCCCCCCCACCAATACAGATCTTATATCCCCCCACCAATACAGATCTCTTATATCCCCCCACCAATACAGATCTCATATATCCCTCCCTGCCAATACAGATCTCTTATATCTCCCCCACCAATACAGATCTCATATATCCCCCCCCGCCAATACAGATCTCATATATCCCCCCCCCGCCAATACAGATCTCTTATATCCCCCCCCCCCACCAATACAGATCTCTTATATCCCCCCCTACCAATACAGATCTCATATATGCCCCCTACCAATACAGATCTCATATATTCCCCCCCTACCAGTACAGATCCCATATATCCCCCCCTACCAATACAGATCTCATATATCCCCCCCCTACCAATACAGATCTCATATATCCCCCCCCTACCAATACAGATCTCTTATATACCCCCCTAGCAATACAGATCTCATATATCCCCTCCTACCAATACAGATCTCATATATCCCCTCCTACCAATACAGATCTCATATATCCCCCCCTCTCACCAATACAGATCTCATATATCCCCCCCCTACCAATACAGATCTCATATATCCCCCTCTCCCACCAATACAGATCTCATATATCCCGCCCTACCAATACAGATCTCATATATCCCCCTCCCACCAATACAGATCTCATATATCCCCCCCTACCAATACAGATCCCATATATCCCCCCCTACCAATACAGATCCCATATATCCCCCCCTACCAATACAGATCCCATATATCCCTTCTACCAATACAGATCTCGTATATCCCCCCCCCCTACCAATACAGATCTCGTATATCCCCCCCCCCTACCAATACAGATCTCATATATCCCCCCTACCAATACAGATCTCATATATCCCCTCCCACCAATACAGATCTCATATATCCCCCCCCTACCAATACAGATCTCTTATATCCCCCTCCCACCAATACAGAGCTCATATATCCCCATACAGATCTCATATCTCCCCCCTACCAATACAGATCTCATATATCCCCCCCCCATACAGATCTCTTATATCCCCCTCCCACCAATACAGATCTCATATATCCCCCCTCCCACCAATACAGATCTCATACTGTATATCCCCCTCCCACCAATACAGATCTCATATATCCCCCCCCCTACCAATACAGATCTCATATATCCCCCCTACCAATACAGATCTCATAAATCCCCCTCCCACCAATACAGATCTCATATATCCCCATATAGATCTCATATATCCCCCTCTACCAATACAGATCTCTTATATCCCCCCCCATACAGATCTCTTATATCCCCCCCCCACCAATACAGATCTCTTATATCCCCCCCACCAATACAGATCTCTTATATCCCCCCCACCAATACTGATCTCTTATATCCCCCCCTACCAATACAGATCTCATATATCCCCCCCCATACAGATCTCTTATATCCTCCCCACCAACACAGATCTCTTATATCCCCCCCCCCACCAATACAGATCTCATATATTTACCCCCCCAATACAGATCCCATATATCCCCCCCTACCAATACAGATCTCATATATCCCCCCTACCAATATAGATCTCATATATTCCCCCCCCCTCACCAATACAGATCTCTTATATCCCCCCCCCCACCAATACAGATCTCATATATCCCCCCCTGCCAATACAGATCTCTTATATCTCCCCCCCTGCCAATACAGATCTCTTATATCTCCCCCCTGCCAATACAGATCTCTTATATCTCCCCCCCTGCCAATACAGATCTCTTATATCTCCCCCCTTGCCAATACAGATCTCTTATATCTCCCCCCCTGCCAATACAGATCTCTTATATCTCCCCCCCTGCCAATACAGATCTCTTATATCTCCCCCCCGCCAATACAGATCTCTTATATCTCCCCCCCCGCCAATACAGATCTCTTATATCTCCCCCCCCCCCCCGCCAATACAGATCTCTTATATCTCCCCCACACCAATACAGATCTCATATATCCCCCCCACAAATTCATATCTCATATATCCCCCCGTTACAGTACAGATCTCGTGTATCCCCTCCCCTTTCCCAGTACAGATCTCGTGTATCCCCCCACTTCCCAGCATAGATCTTGTATACCCCCCCACTTCCCAGTAAAGATCTCATGTACCCCCCCTTTTCCCAGTGTAGATCTTGTGTACCCCCCTTCCCATTACAGATCTTGCGCATCCACCAATGCTTTCCAGTACAGATCGTGTAATCCCCCTTCCCAATGCAGATCTTGTGTAACCCCCCCCCCCTTCCCATTACAGATCTTGAGTACCCCCCCTTTCCAGCACAGATTTTGTGTAAACCCCCCTTCCCAATGCAGATCTGCCAGTACAGATCTCGTGTAACTCCTTTCCAGATCTTGTGTACACCCCCCTTCCCATTACAGATTTTGTGACCCCCCCCCCCTCCCAGTACAGATCTTGTGTAGCCCCCCCTTCCCAATGCAGATCTCCCAGTACAGATCCTGTGTGCCATTCCCCCCCCCCCCTTTACAGTAAAAATCTTGTGTACCAACCCCCCCCCCCCCTCCTAGTACAGGATCTTGTGTAACCCCCCTTCCCAATGCAAATCTCTCAGTACAGACCTTGTGTACCAACCCCTCCCTTCCCAGTACAGGATCTTGTGTAACCCCCCCTCCCAGTACAGGTCTCGTGTACCCCCCCACTTCCCAGTATAGATCTTATGTACCCCCCTTTTCCCAGTACAGATCCCAGGTACTCCCTTACCAGTATAGATTTTGTGTACCCCCCCTTACCAGTACAGATCTCGTATACCCCCCTCCCTGTATAGATCTCATGTACCCCCCTGTATAGATCTCATGTACCCCCTCCCTTCCTAGTACAGATTTCTTGTACCCCGTCTTCCCAGTACAGATGTCATGTACACCCCTTTCTCAGTGCAGGTTTCTTTGTGTGCCACTCCCCAGTACAGATCTTATTGCATTTCTCCCACCACTACCGACCTAATGGTGTGTGTCCCCCCCCCCCCCCCCCAGTACACATCTCATATTGTATTCCGTGCCAGTACAGATATCTATACCAACCCCTCCCACCCCCAGGACAGATTTCATCATGTGTGCCTCCTCAGAGTACAGATATCAAAGTGTACCACCCCCAGTACAGATCTCATTGTGGACTGGCTCTGGGAGCAATTGATTTTCTTGCAGAGAGATCTTGGTGTGCGATAAGATGACGTCATCGAGGATTACTGTCTGCATTCGGCAGGTTTGGTGTAGATATTTTCATGTTTTTTGATGCTTCTAGGAGGTGATTGACCCAGACCATGCCACAGGAGGGACACAGCCTGGTAACACTGACACAATGGTACCATCCCCACTCTACATACATATCTAACGTGGTTATATGATGATGTATGTCCTGCCATAGATTTGATATAAAACTTTCACAAGCAGTTGATATTGATGAATGTTCCTCCTGTGCAACTTTTCTCTTGCTGGGGAGCAACTGGTTGTCTTGTGCAGGATAAAGTGGTTGCCATAGGCATTTTGCTTTAGGAGCATTATTTGTATTTGGCTGGTTTAAACGTTTTTTTATATGTACTGCCGATGGTTGCACCCCTAGCATGCCATAGGAGTGGCCCTGCCTGACACCGTAACACTGACACCTCACCAATCTGCATACATATTAGGCCGTCTTCACACTAGGCGTTTCAATGCATTTGCATCCAATCCTGGCTTTTCTGTGCACCCGGAGGCACAGGCGCAGCATCCAGGCCCTCTATTTGCAGCCCCTCAAAGTCTATGGCAGGCTGAAACATGCTGTGGCTGGATGCCGTACCACCATTGAGGGCCTTATGCAGGTGTGAAAGTGATGATGTGATGTAATATTCTTTTGCTTCCACTGTGTGATGAGACACCTAGTTAACCACTTGGTAACTGCGCTATAGCCGAATGGCAGCTACAGCAAGATTACCCAGTTCTGGGAGGGTGTCATATGATGTCCACCCAAAACATGCCCTCCCACGTGCCCCCAGGGGTGCACACCCGGCGATCTCTGTGATTGCTGTGTCTTACTGACACAGCTGATCACGTGATGAGGTAAAAGGTCAATCACAGTGGCCTTTTACCACGTGATCAGCTGTGTCCAATGACACAGCAGATCACGGAGTAAATATAGCTGCCGGTTATTGGCAGAGCTTTCCTCACACGTGAGGAATGTACTGCTGATAACTGGCAGCTGTCACAGAGCAGATCAGCACTGATCATCAGGCACTGATAATCATTGCCCTTCAGTGCCTCCCACCAGTGCCGCCAGTCAGGGCTGTCAGTCAGTGCCGCCTATCAGTGCACCATCATTGCTGCATATCAGTGCAGCATCGCCAGTGCCTCCTCATCAATGCCCATCAGTGCAGCCTATCAGTGCCCATAAGTGCTGCTTATCTGTGCCGCCTCATCAGTGCACATCAGTGAAGGAGAAAAATTACCTGTTTGCAAAATTTTATAATAAAAACAAAGAAAAACTTTTTTTTCAAATTCTTTGCTCTTTTTTTGTTTATAGTGCAAAAAATAAAACCCAGTGGTGATTAAATACCACCAAAAGAAAGCTCTATGTGTGTGAAATTTTTTTTTTAAATTTCATATGGGTACAATGTTGCATGACTGCGCAATTGTCATTCAAAGTGCGACATCGCTGAAAGCTGAAAATTGACCTGGGCAGGAAGAGGGTATAAGTGCCCGGTAAGCAAATGGTTAACAGGTGGGAAGCCTCACTTTGGTCATTCATTGCATGCGCTGCTAGTAATATGGAGTCATGTTAGAGCAGGGGTGTCAAACTGGCAGCTTTTCAGCTGTTTTGAAACTACAAGTCCCATCATGCCATGGGAGTAATGCTTGTAACTGTCAGTCTTGCAATGCCTCATGGGACTTGTAGTTTGGCAACAGCTGGATGACTGCCAGTTTGACACCCGTGTGTTAGAGCTTACTGAGCTTCAAAGAGGGCAAATTGTTGTAGCCCGCTTAGCTGTTGCCTCTGTGATTGAAGTTGCCAATTTATTTGCCGTGTGGTAAGGTACAGTATCAAATGTTATGACTGCATATACAGTGTCTGTGTAACCGTCATTTGATCACCATAAGCGCAGTCGATATGGTCAACTGACCGATAGAGACTAAAGGACATTCCAAGAATAAGAAAACAACTGCTGCAAAAGTGACTGCAGAGCTCAATCTCAGTCTTCTGTATACATCCACACGCCCATTGAAGTACACTACTGTCCATTTTCTATCTGCAAAAAGCTGGATTCTAAACACACAGATGGAACACCCGTGTGAAAGGGGCCATAGGCGTCTTGCTTTAGGAGTGATTGTTTGCATTTGACAGGTTTGCTCATTTTTTTATTTGTGTACTGCTGGTGTTTTTTTTCGTACACCACAAGGCATGCCATGGCCAGCTATGGCACTGCCTGACACCACAACACTGAGACACTGTAACCTTTATTGTTCCACATACATAATTTATTATTTATTACAGGTACTTATATAGCGCCATAGCGCCATCAATTTACGCAGTGCTTTACATATATATTGTACATTCACATAAGTTCCTAACCCTCAAGTGGTGTACAATCTAAGGTCCCTAACTTACAGTCATACACATACTAGGACCAATATAGACAGGAGCCAATTAACCTACCAGCATGTCTTTGGAGTGTGGGAGGATACCGGAGTACCCAGAGGAAACCCACGCAGGCACAGGGAGAACATGCAAACTCCAAGCAGAAGGTGCTGTGGTTGGGATTCGAACCAATGACCCTAGTACTGCCAGGCAAAAGTGCTAACCATTTAGCCACTGTGCTGCCTCATAAAGCATGATTACATATCCACATGTGTACATGTCACATGTGTTTTATCTCACATCTTGGTACATAAGATGTGAAAGATTTACAAGCTGTTCATATTGATATTTCTCCTGTTGCTGGTTAGTGACTGGTTGTTTTATGCAGGTTATAATGTATTGCTCTAGTTGTGTGGTAGTACACTTTTCCTCTTCTCCTTCTGGCGCTCCAGGCTGTGGGCAGACCCTTGAAGTCATCATGTACAGTGCAGGGATATTATTTGGACGGACCCTTGAAGCCGTCATGTACAGTGCAGGAATATTATTTGGACAGACCCTTGAAGTCATCATGTACAGTGCAGGGATATTATTTGGACAGAGCCTTGAAGTCGTCATGTACAGTGCAGTGATATTATTTGGACAGACCCTTGAAGTCGTCATGTACAGTGCAGGGATATTATTTGGACAGACCCTTGAAGCCGTCATGTACAGTGCAGGGATATTATTTGGACAGACCCTTGAAGTCGTCATGTACAGTGCAGGGATATTATTTGGACAGACCCTTGAAGTCGTCATGTACAGTGCAGTGATATTATTTGGACAGACCCTTGAAGCCGTCATGTACAGTGCAGTGATAATATTTGGACAGACCCTTGAAGTCGTCATGTACAGTGCAGGGATATTATTTGGACAGACCCTTGAAGTCGTCATGTACAGTGCAGTGATATTATTTGGACAGACCCTTGAAGCCGTCATGTACAGTGCAGGGATATTATTTGGACAGACCCTTGAAGTCGTCATGTACAGTGCAGGGATATTATTTGGACAGACCCTTGAAGTCGTCATGTACAGTGCAGGGACATTATTTGGACAGACCTTTGAAGTCGTCACGTACAGTGCAGGGATATTACTCTGCATTGTGGAGGGGGCAGGAGTTTGCCTGAGAGTACTTTAAAGAGAAGGCTTTGCAGAACCGTTTGCACCAATGGAGAGACTTTGCTGGAGTGAGGACTGAGGTGAGTATTATGTAGCTGATGTAATACAGTTTATACAGCGCTCCCAGCAGGCACATCTCTTAGTAAAGGAAATAGTGTGTTTGGACCAGTTTGGCACATTTACCACACCGCTCTGTGCTGTCATTTCGGCCTGGACAAAAAGTCAAGTCCCAAAGTAAGAAGATGCAGGCACCCGTGACAGCCAAGAATGCTGACAGTGCAACGCTGGAGGGGATCGCTTGGCAGGTAAGTGTACAATAATGTGCTAATATGCAGTGCATACTATTATATTATGACAAACGCTCCCGGGGGTTTAATTCCACTCTAAATTGGGAGTAATATAGGATCCTTAGAAATGTACTGTATGCACCATGATGTAATGCAAGGGCAGAATGAGTTGAGGTTCGGGGTTGATTTTCTAAAGGAAAATAGGCTGTTCACCTTTAGGGCTCATTCACACTTGACTTTATTTCTAACTCTTGCCAAATGCCCCTATAGCTTTTGACAGCGTTTGGGAAGCATTTTTAATGCTCCTCAAACGCTCCCAAAACACCCTATGCGCGTTTTTGAGGCGGTTGATAGGCATTTGCCAAGCGTTAAAACCGCACCACAAACTCCTATAATGAGGTTAAATGGTATTAACGCTCCGCAACTGCGTTGCAATGGCACTGCGGAGTGGTACCATAGACTTGAATGGGAGGCTTCAACTCCTCCTGACTGGACACGAGGCGTCAGTTTTGCCATGCCGCTAACTCTTCCCTGTGATCAGCACTGTGTGCTGCCATGTGCAGAATTTTCATAGACGTTTGAGAAGCGTTAAAAACGTTTCCCAAACGCCTGTCTGAGGCCTACTGACAAAGCTAGTGTGAACGTAGCAATGTGAAAGTGTTGAGATTTCACTTTGCAAAGAATGCTTACTCATTTCTTTTTCATTTCTTATTCCAAAATATCTTGTTCGTGTCCTCTGGATCCAAGTGACATGCTCTGTTATTGAGTCATTGTCTCACAATCCTAAAACACCACTTAGGACAGACATTAAATGGCTATTAATTGGTGTACACCCAGGTTGGGGTCCACATGCAGGGCAAGGTCGCATTGTCTCCGAAAAGGCCTGACCTGACCCCTTTATGCTCAGCTTGTCTGTGTTCTTCACTGGCCAGTCCTCTTGTTGGCAGCTTGTCATTTTGGCAGCGCAGTGTATTGGAGACGTCACTCGTCAATCATGTGCTAGTAGTTGAGCTGTTTGGCTTGGGCACTGTCACAGGGGAGCAAGTTGCATGGTCCCTCTATAACCAGCAGTGCTGGAGCAGGTGAAGGAGCACTGGCAAGATGAGTGTAGGGAGTGTTGGAGGGAGGGCCTTTTGCAGAGACAAGTAACCTTGCCCTACATGGGTAAGGAGTGTCTTTCTTTGCTTGAATAGTTGAGTTGATTCATTTCCAGAGGCATATTAAGCCATCAAAGTTAACAAGAATTGCTTACACTATAAAAAACAAAACAAAAACAAAGAAATAAAAGCTCCCAGGGGGCAGAGGTTTAATTCCACTTTAAATTGGAAGTAATATAGGATCCTTAGAAATATACTGTATGCACCATGATGTAATGCAAGAGCAGAATGAGTTGAGGTTTGGGGTTGATTTTCTAAAGGAAAATAGGCTGTTCACCTTTAGTGAAAGTGGAGAAATTTCACTTTGCAAAGAATACCTATTCACGTACAAGAAAAAACAAAACAAAAAAAACCCCTCATTTTTGCCTGCACGTGATTGGATGGTGGGAGTCAGCAGAGCTGCGTCTCATTCACTTGCAAAGTGAACAGTCTGTTTGCCTTTAGTAAATCAAACCCATTGACTTTGACATTTGTGTATGCTCCATGCTTGGCCTAAGTGTTTTCAGATCTAAAATGCTCCAGGATGCCAACCCATCAGTCATATGATATTAACCTCCCTGGCGGTATTCCCGAGTGTAGCTCGGGGTAAAGTTTCAGCACCACAAGCGGTAACCCCGAGCTACAATCGGGAATACCTTGCAGCGTTGCTCCGGGATCTCTTCTTCTCTTTTCTTGTCCTTCGCTCCTGCGATGTCCCACCTGCAGTGTCCCTGGCAATGTCCGGCTGATGCCAGCATCTGTCTTACGGGTTCCGTTCCCTGCGACGTCAGGACGTACGGGGACGGAACTGGCGGGAAATTTGAAAGTTGTAAGAGTGACATTCACTGAATTCACTAAAATCACATAGTAAAACATTACTGTATCAAACCATTTCACATACATTTTGTCCCGAGTGCTTTGTCCTGTGCCCTGCCTGCATTTTTACTGTTCTTTCTGTCTGGAAACTGAGAAATGTCCATGGCGTCCAAAAAGTGTCCCTTTAGGTCAAAATCGGTTTTAGACCAGCTAGAGAACAGCGATAGTAAATCAGAACTACTTGCAGAATTGAGTGATAATGATTCGTGGGGAAATTCGTCATCAGACACTGAAAACGATTCTGCGACTTTGCTCAGTGATGTGCGAACTTGGCGCTATATTTCAAATTTCAGTGTTTTTGGTTTGATTACATTATTGAATTAAATTTATTATTATATTATTTTTTATGATTATTTATTAAATTATAATTTATGATTTCGTGTTTCAAATTTTAACATACCCGGGATGTTTACTAGACTCTTGTTCGGACAGATTTCAGTGAGTTATTCCTAAAAATTACAGGCCTACAATAACAAAAAAAACATATTTCCATGCAAAAAAAGTACTGCTTTGAGCACAGAAATATGGACATAATCAGACCGCTAGGGAGGCTACGTTGCCATAGAATACCGATCACTGAGCATGTGTTTGTTTAAAGCTACTTTCATTTTATTTGTTTTTTATTATACCATTTTATGTACTTTTATTTTGTTATCTTTGTTTCTGTGCGCCTGGCACCAGTAGCCCTAGATTCAACTAGACTCTACTAGAGATTTATGCCCTAGCCAAAAAAAAAATGACATACCACAGGCCAGCGTAGTTTTATAGGTAGAATAAACTTAATTCCTAAAGCTGAGTATACACGTTCAGTTTTTTCTTGTTCAGTTAGCGGGTTGAACAAAAAAAAAACAAACAATTGACAGATCCCTGCATTACCACAATACATGATATGGGGATCTCTTCTGCAATGGCTGCAAGCACTGATTAAATGCTGTTTTTTCAGCAAATTTGTTTGACAGAAGCCAGTTGATAAACTGGCTTCTGTTGGACTGCCAACAGTACACATGTACCAAAAGTTTGGTATGTATTTATCGTGGTTAAGAGTCTATATATTACATTAATCTCGTGACTAATGTACAGTGATCTACCTTGTGTAAACTCAGCAGACGGCATACTTTGACAGCCTTTGTCAGCAGAAGACACACAGCCCAGTGTTGTGTGAGATGATGGGTGCGGATCTACTGTATACTGTGTAGCAGATTAGATCTACCTCCAACATACCAGTTGTTCATGCAAAGACAAATTATTATTATTATTATACAGTATTTATATAGCTCCAACAGTTTGCTCAGTGCTGTACAATATAATGGGAGACAGTACATGAGACAGCACAGTAATAATACAATACACGAGGGGTTCGAGGGCCCTGCTCCTTGGAGCTTACAATCTAGGAGAAAAATGTGTACATTACAAATATATATACCTAATGAGTTGCCTAGATTGATTTTCCTTAAAGTGATATTAATGGCATTTGTTTTAAAATGACAAACACAATATAATTTCCTGCTTTATGCAGTTGCTTTGCACAGAGCAGCCCTGCTTCTCCTCCTCTCAGGTCCCCCACCAGCAGAACAAGCAGCATGCTGTCGGGGCACTGAAACAGGCTCACTCCTGAGCCGCTGCTCTGAGTGTCCATTCACGCACAGAGTTACTGCTTGACCCCCCCCTCTCATTGGTTTACTGGCTGTAATTGACAGCAGCAGGAGTTATTAGCTATCTCAGCCAATGAGACGGAAGAACAAGCAGCGTGCTGTCGGCGCACTGAAGCAGGCTCACTCCTGAGCCGCTGCTCTGCGTGTCCATTCACACACAGAGTTACTGCTCGACCCCCCCCCCCCTCTCATTGGTTCACTGGCTGTTATTGAAAGCAGCAGGAGCTATTGGCTATCTCAGCCAATAAGAAGGGAGAACAAGCAGTGTGCTGTTGGGGCACCAAAGCAGGCTCACTGCTGAGCTGCTCTGCATGTCCATTCACACACAGGGTCACTGCTCGACCCCCCCCCCCCCATTGGTTCACTGGCTGTGATTGACAGCAGCAGGAGCTATTAGCTATCTCAGCCAATAAGAAGGGAGAATCCCCAGAGAGCCAGGGTTCATGATGGGGCTCAGGTGAATATTGGGGGGGCCGCTGCACATGGAAGGTTTTTTGCTTTCATGCATAGGATGCATGAAGGTAAAACCCATGAGCCTTTACAACCTTTTTAGGTATAAAGAAAGTCGGAATTCAATTGACTGACTGATATTTTCACTCTTTTTTTATTCCAGCCTCATAATTATCTGTACTGATCAGGTTTATGAAGTGCCATGAGGAATCCAGCTGTTAAGTTCTGGGAGTTTTCTGATAAATGGCTGCAGATTTCAGCTTTCCTTCCAAATCTCTCGTCCTAACACTTTTTGTATCAGCTTGACACCTAGCATACTTAGCTTGTATTTGCTGCCTCATTACTTCACTCCTTTCCACCAGAAGTACACGTGTGAACTTCTATGCTGCTGTGCACTTTACAGTTGATTTTTTTCATCATTCCATTGCATATTGTAGTTATATAGCCAGTGATCACTGTTGTCATAAAACATTACCAGGTTGCATGTTTTTTCCCTCGTGTAGAGGCCCCATGTGTGCTGCAGATTTATATTAGAACCTGGCTGCGATTATATGCCCTGCGTCCAGAGCGGATCTCTCACGTGTCATCACAGCATGAGCAGCCACGTGGGTGAGAGAGATTTGCTTGCAATGGGGCTGTCTCTCGCAGCTAACTGCAGGAACACCCACTGGAGTTCTCACATATAAACGCAACCAGGATACATTTGCAAGTATGAATGCACCCTTAGCAAACACCTATGTTCACTTTGCCCTGCACCCTGTTGAACTGAGTATTGTAACAGCTCATTCAACAACCTTTTGTAATGACTACTCCTTACTAAAACTGGGCCTGATTACAACACAGCATGAGCATTGATGCAATCAGCATACCCTTATGTAGGCCATAGACGGTTCGTTTATCAGCCGAATGTTCGTCCGCACGAAAAATTGGCTAATATTCATGCCGTCGGCTGTTTTTCGTGAATCTTCTCGTTGCTAGAAAATCCAAGAAAAACAGCCATTTTTCGTAGACATTGGTGGTGGCAACGGCAACAACAGATTTTTCGTTTATCAGTCGATAAACGGCCCGTCTATGGCCAGCCTTAGACCTCATGCACACGGGCATATGAATTTATGCTCCAAATGTGCTGGATGTTTTCTGCTGGAACTTGGTTGAAAAACATCCCTCTAATTTCACATATGTACACATGTTTATGCAGATTTGGCTTTGAGTGTAAATGTGTTCTACTGGCCAAAATATTAATTTATTCTGGCCATTGGAACACGTTTACACTCATACACGTTAATTATTCTCGTAGGCTCCCCTCTGAACGCAGCTTTGGTGCATTTTTTTTATACTGATCTAAACATCTGATGTGCATGGCCACTTAGGCTAACACAGAACTGCATTTAGAGGCAAAAATAAGAGGCCTCTGTTGTTTTAACAGCAGCATTTTTTTTTGCCCGTGTACATGAGGCCTAACAAACTGATACACTGGGCAGTATGGGAATGTAGCCTGTAAGATACAACAGTACGCATCGTACAAATTGTCCCTGGAAACAGCTAGACCTTTTTTTTTTTAACTTAATAATGTGAATGATTCCACATTTGCGTCTGTCTTCATTTAATGATCTCCTACCCACCTTCTGAAGAGGGAGCTGGATTAAAGCAATAGTAAACCACAGCTTGCAAAAAGAAAAAAAAAAATTCCATGCAAGGTAATGTTATAATATACTAGTATGCATTGCATTCTAACACATTAGGAAGGACTTAATTTAAAACAAATTCCTCCACAGACCTGCTGTCATTGCTGCAGAGGTTTCCATTTTCACCAGGTCTTCCTTCCAAGTTCGCGAGCTCTGGCCTTCTGACTGGCCGAGGCACGATCATGTCACTCCCGCACATGCGCGCGAGAGTCTCAGGCCACGGGTATGCTGTTCCTTTAGAGCACATGCGCAAGCGGTGTATGTTTAGGAGAAATTCATTTTACCTACAGTTAAGCTTATGATAAGCTTGCTTGTAGGTAAAAGATACAAAAGTGGGTTTAATTCCACTTTAACTACTCCCTTGATATGAATTACATCTTTTATTATGTCCAAGGATACCAAGCAACTTTGACACAAAGTTTTAGGCAGCCCCCAGCAGGTTGAATGAAAAAAACTGACTCTATTCCCCCCATCCACTCACTCCATGTGGACCTGGGAATCTGACAGCGGGGAGATTTCCTTACCATCAGAGTACACCAATCTGCATTGCAGGTTGTAGCCTGTAGTGCTAGTTGAGCATAGAAAATCCATCAGAATGGCTGTACAGAAATCGATCAGTAGATCGACTAAACCTCTAGGGGGGGTGCAGGGGTGGGCTGTGCCCAAGATGTTATTTGCTTCCCCACCAATGTCTCTGAGAGTGCATCCATGAGCCATGAATCTGTTGGGGTAACTTGATGTAAGAGGGCATAATTGATGTAAAAAGACACTTTCATGGGGACAGGTAATGTAAGGGGGCACACTGAGGGGGCATTTGTTGTAAAGGGGCAATTCTGATAGTGACCCTGATGTAAAGGAGGAATTTGGTAGGGACACCTGTTATAAGGGTTGTTCATCCTAATCAAATGACAACCCAATACTTGCTAAATTTCCCTCTATTCTACCAGTTAGATATTACTTCCTGGTCATAACTGGTCAGAAGTGCGTCTGATGACCAAGGGAATACTGGTTCCCTGCATCTGTGACGGACTGTCATTGACTTACACTCCATTGACCTTATGCCCTCTGACTTTTCTTTTTACTGCACCCCCAGATCAGAGTTAGATTTGGCCCGGATATAAATAATCATTTATTGATCACTGCTGACCCTTTGAAATAGCTCATTCTAAGGAAGCAGGAATCCTAGCCCCACCCCTGTTACCCCTCCCCCCATTTACCTTCCCTGGCCTTCTCTCTTTCTTGCCCCTCATTACTCTTTATACAACTTTCTCTTTTATTTCACCTACTTTCCTTCTGTGTTTCCTGGGTGATTTTGGAGCCTCTTTACTTACCCCATTACCTAACATACTATACCCATGCCATCTCGCTCTAATCTGTTTCCAATTCTTAGTCCCTCTTAACCAGGGGGGTGTTTGACTCATAAATATCTACTGTCAGCTGCAAGAGACTTAATACCCCAAGAATGTAGGTCACGTTCTGCAAGGTACACAACATGAAGGCAGTAGATGTTTGCTATGGGTTGGATTTCCCAACCACTTTGTTCCGTACTATCCTTTCTGGTCAACACTGTTGCGGATGGGGGAATCGCACCTGTTCCCACAACCACCCGCAGCCAAAATGCGCAGCTCTTTAAAAACGTGCAGGGTTGACATTCATTCTTAATGGCACCCCCACACATCTTAAAACACATATGCGGGTGTGGGAGCCGCAGGGAAATTTCTTGGCCGCTGCATTTTTTTCAAGTGCTATGCCGACCAAACCAGCCCTATGGTTTATGCTGAGATCAAAACAAGTGCTGTTGTTGGTGACCTATTGAAAATGCTCTTTTCTGTACTGTCAGTTTGTTTCTCCGGTTTCAGTCACTGACCCGGGCAAGTATGCTGTAGTGAAATTAAAACTCTTCAGCTGCATACTTGTTTTCTGGATTAGGCATTCAGAAAACATTGAACCAAGATCAGCATGAGAGCAGAACACAGTGAATTTCCATAAGGAAGCCAATTATGGCAACCTACTATACTTTACTGATAGGGTAGTGTATGCAGACTTGCAGCAGAGGTAATGGGGCAATCGGCAATGAATTTAAACTTGCGGGATAAACATAGATCATACTCATAGGTCTATGCTCAAAATATAGTCTATAGACAAAAAAGGTTTTAATAAATAAATGGACCACTCATCTATGTTTCTCCATATTTATATGTTCTTTAATGCAGATGGCTGCTCGATCGCCTGGCAACAAGCTGGTGTCAGAGAAAACTTGGGGCTGAATTAAGAATCGGGAGTCTGGGGTTCCTACGGTTCAAGAACATCAGTCTGAAGTTTGGAAAGCAACAGCAACAAACCTTGGTGAGTATGTGATGAGTTTCCTGTGAAGCGAGCTGAACAGGAACTGTTTTTCCTATGTTCCCTCTGCATCCCTGGGGTGATAAAACATTCAGTAAAGAAGGAAAATCACTTCTGAACGTGTCTTAACATTTTCCTGTTTCCTGATATCTTGACATCGGCAGTGGGGTTTAATGGAACAGGTCATGTATCTTTTTCGTTCTCTAAACAGAATTTGCAAAAAAAGCTGGTTAGGTGGCCAATGTGCTGATTTCCTTTAACATATGCCCAGAATAATGTGTTGCCTGTACCCACCCTGTTTTAAAGGGTAAGCACACATTTAAAAGCATTTTCAGAATTCAGCTACTGCAACTTTCCTAATCTAACCACATACTACAGACGCTGAGAAGAGATACCGTATTTTTTGCTCCATAAGACTCACCTAGATTTTAGAGGAGGAAAACAAGAAAAAAAATATTCTGAACCAATGGACTGCAGACATAGTACAGGAGATGACCAGATACTGCAGACATAGTACAGCAGATGACCAGAGACTGCCGAAATAGTACAGGAGATGACCAAAGACTGCGGATATAGTACAGGAGATGACCAGAGACTGAAAACATAGTACAGGAGATGGCCAGAGACTCCAGACATAGTACAGGAGATGACCAGAGACTGCGGATGTAGTACAGGAGATGACCAGAGACTGCGGATGTAGTACAGGAGATGACCAGAGACTGAAAACATAGTACAGGAGATGGCCAGAGACTCCAGACATAGTACAGGAGATGACCAGAGACTGCGGATGTAGTACAGGAGATGACCAGAGACTGCGGATGTACTACAGGAGATGACCAGAGACTGCGGATGTACTACAGGAGATGACCAGAGACTGCGGATGTACTACAGGAGATGACCAGAGACTGCGGATGTACTACAGGAGATGACCAGAGACTGCGGATGTACTACAGGAGATGACCAGAGACTGCGGATGTACTACAGGAGATGACCAGAGACTGCGGAAGTACTACAGGAGATGACCAGAGACTGCGGATGTACTACAGGAGATGACCAGAGACTGCGGATGTACTACAGGAGATGACCAGAGACTGCGGATGTACTACAGGAGATGACCAGAGACTGCGGATGTACTACAGGAGATGACCAGAGACTGCAGAAGTACTACAGGAGATGACCAGAGACTGCGGATGTACTACAGGAGATAACCAGAGACTGCAGAAGTACTACAGGAGATGACCAGAGACTGCGGATGTACAACAGGAGATGACCAGAGACTGCGGACGTACTACAGGAGATGACCAGAGACTGATGACACCAGAGACTGCAGGGGAGAGGGGTGGGTGGTTGGGGGGGCGGGTACCCGAATTTGACAGGTACCTCCACGTAGTCTTGTGGGACACGTGACAGGGTCAAGAATACGACGGGGTCATTCACAAAACGCAGCTCTTCTCGCACATGCGCAGTGGGCACCTGGCTGTGAAGCCGCAAGCTGTCGCAGCAGGGTGCCCACACTGAAGATGCCGGCGCCGGGGAGAAAAGACGGCCAGTGAAAGCAGAACACTGTTGGACCGAGGAACAGGTTCTTCTGCACAGCAGAGCCAAGTGGCCGGCTCGGTATTCTAACACGGCGGCGGGAATACCGGGCCGGCCGCTCCATATTTGCTCCATAAGATGCACAGACATTTTCCTCATTTTTTGGGGGGGGAAAAAGTGCGTCTTATGGAGCGAAAAATTCGGTAATTTCAAACTGGGCAGAGGCTGGCAGATTGGTCACATCCTGAGCACCTCCAACTTGCTTGCAGTCCATTGCATGTTCTGTAGGATGCTGAAGAACAATGGCCCTCTCCAAATCAAGTCAAATGCATGTGCCAGACATGACTGATTCTTTGTCATTCACACAACCACCATATAGGCCTGCAAACCTCGTATGTCCTAATTTGTGGTGTTCACGTTTGGGGATCTTTGATTCTTTATCTCCTGGTACAGTTGCCAAATTACAAAGCAAAATTGGGGCACTCAGGATGTGTATGCTTTGTCTGCTCTGGACTAGTATTAAATTTAGTGTTACTAAACCCACAACAGTAAAATCAGTCTGTATATGCAGTAAAGCATGCTTGTTATACTCCTGTGGAACCTAAGGGGTTAATCCTCTGCATTGTGTAAAAAGGCTGTGTGATCCTGTATTTGCTGATCCTCCTCTTCTTCTACAGTCCGCAATCCATCTGCTGATAAAACAGAGCCTTGTGGGCAAGTTGCACATGATAAATTTGGTGTGTATGGCCAGAGAGTTTTTTTTTTTCTTGGGAGAGTGCATGTGATCAGCACAGGGCCAATCAGCGCTGTCTAGACAGAGGGTCAAGGCTCCTGCAGCCTCATAGGACAATTAGTGGAGAATGAAAACCCCACGTACAAGCTTTAACCAATGCTTTGCTGGACACTTATAAAAGTCACAAGACTGCTATAACTGCTGATGAGAAAAGGTATTTAGCAGTTTATATTTACTAAAATAATTGCACTTCCATGTTGTGTGTACTGTGGGAGACCAGATATAGTGAATGAAGGGTCCTGGGTTTAGTAACACTTTACCTGTTCTCAACATATTTAGATATAGGCTTCTGTTTAGATTAGTTGCTGCACAGGGTTTGGGGTTAAGTTCTGAAAGTGCAATTAAGACAAATCTGTTAGGGAGAGGGTATTAAACAGCCAGCAGGATCAGAAATCCTGATCTGTTAGTGCATATGTATTAGCAGGTTTAGATATTGTTGTAGGAGAAGGGGGTACTTATGCTTATGTTCTGATCAACCATCAGAAAGTCGCTGTTTGCATATTCACTTGAAGTGTTGGCTGTCTGAACCTCCTGGTTGTATCCCCCCCCCCCAGTTAATTTTAAAGTTGCATTTATTATTAAGGCTCTGTGCACACTGGCTTAAAAAAACGCCAGTGCTGTTGGCAGAAAAAAAACGCTGATTTTGACTGGTTTTTTTGTACTTGTGTTCAGAAGCGTTTAGCTTTTCTTTTCTGCCAAAAAATGCAAAACAGAAGGGTTTTTTCTGCCTCTAAACGCTGAGCTTAAAAATGCCTCTAGACTACCTAAAGTACATGGACGCATAGGATAACATTAGTGGCTTCTACAGGCAAAACACTAGGAGTTAAGCCGGTGTGCATGGAGCCTAAACATCATTGGGAGTCAGAAGGAGGTGTGCTGTGCCTATCTCCCCTATAGAAAGAAATTCCTGGAGGATTAGTTTCTAATTTATTTTCCCTGTGTGGTTACTGTGTTAAAGGAATGGGAGCTCTGTGAACCGTTGATTGGTGGTCTTCATCAGCTTGGTTATTTTTGTGATTTAATGCTGGTTTGACGTTGACGATTGCCATATGTATGACCAGCATATGTGTTTCTTTTTTCTGAAAGGGTTTGTGCATGTTTGTGGAATTGCTGCTGTTCTGTTGTTTGGTCAGTTGAGCCTAGCTTAGCTGACATCTTCAAAAGGCCAGAAATCTTCATTTTCTTCCTTTCCAGTTATGCTGTAAACACCACTGTAATGTGATTTTTTTTTTTTGTTCTATAAAGGAAATTGATAGTATCTGGGTGTCTAGCAAACTACTGAATCATGAGTTACAGTAAGTATTTCCCTTTTCCTTTTATAGTTCATGTGTGTTTTGTCTGTCCTTGGGCAGATGTCCTCATCTAGCATTTACAGTGAGGAACAAAAGTATTTGAACACCCTGCGATTTTGCAAGTTCTCCCACTTAGAAATCATGGAGGGATCTGAAATTCACATTGTAGGTGCATTCCCACTCTGAGAGACAGAATTTAAAAAAAAAATTCAGGAAATCACATTGTATGATTTGTAAAGAATTTATTTGTCTTGCACTGCTCAACATAAGTATTTGAACACCTGAGAAAATTAGTGTTAATATTTGGTACAGAAGTCTTTGTTTGCAATTACAGAGGTCAAACGTTTCCTGTAGTTCTTGACCAGGTTTGCACACACTGCAACAGGGATTTTGGCCCACTCCTCCACACAGATCTCCTCTAGATCTGTCAGGTTTCGGGGCTGTCGCTAAGCAACACGGAGTTTCAGCTCCCTCCAAAGATGTTCTATTGGATTTAGGTCTGGAGACTGGCTAGGCCTCTCCAGAACCTTGATATGCTTCTTACGGAGCCACTCCTTGGTTATCCTGGCTGTGTGCTTTGGGTCGTTGTCATGTTGGAAGACCCAGCCACGACCCATCTTCAATGTTCTGACTGAGGGAAGAAGGTTGTTGCTCAAAATCTCACAATAAATGGCCCCATTCATCCTCTCCTTAATACAGTGCAGTCGCCCCGTCTCTTTCGCAGAAAAGAACCCCCAAAGCATGATGTTACCACCCCCATGCTTCACAGTAGGGATGGTATTCTTGGGATGCAACTCATCCTTCTTTTTCCTCCAAACACGACGAGTGAAGTTTAGACCAAAAAGTTCTACTTTGTTCTCATCTGACCACATGACTTTCTCCCATGCCTCCTCTGGATCATCCAGATGGTCTTTGGCAAACTTCAGCTGGGCCTGGACATGTGATGACTTGAGCAGGGGAACCTTCCGTGCAATGCATGGTTTGAAACCATGACGGCGTAGTGTTCTACCGACAGTGACCTTTGAAACTGTGGTCCCAGCTCTCTTCATGTCATTGACCAGCTCCTCCCTTGTAGTTCTGGGCCGATTCCTCACCTTTCTTATCAGTGATACCCCACGAGGTGAGATCTTGCATGGAGCCCCAGTCCGAGGGAGACTGACAGTCGTCTTTAGCCTCTTCCATTTTCTAACAATTGCTCCAACAGTTGATCTATTTTCACCAAGCTGCTTGGCAGTTGCCCCGTAGCCCTTTCCAGCCTTGTGGAGGTCCACAATTTTGTCTCTGGTGTCTTTTGACAGCTCTCTGGTTTTGCCCATGGTAGTAGTTGGCGTCTGACTGACTGTGCGGTGGACAGGTGTCTTAAAAGAGCTCAGACAGGTGATACTAAGCTAGATTAATGAGTGGAGTAGAGGTGGACTTTTTAAAGGCACAGTAACAGGTCTTTGAGAGCCAGAATTCTTGCTGTTTCTCAGGTGTTCAAATACTTATGTTGAGCAGTGCAAGACAAATAAATTCTTTAAAAATCATACAATCTGATTTCCTGAATTTTTTTTTTAATTCTGTCTCTCAGAGTGGGAATGCACCTACAATGTGAATTTCAGACCCCTCAATGATTTCTAAGTGGGAGAACTTGCAAAATCGCAGGGTGTTCAAATACTTCTGTTCCTCACTGTAACTGTGTCGCATATACTGTATGATGCTTGTCTAGAAATTTGTTTAGAATGCAGTTCTTGCACTGCATGCATTATCTAGTGATTGTGTGTGCTCTTCTCAAAGAACAACCTCAACATTTCATAATCCTGATATGTTCCTGCTGTACCATGTATGAAAAAGTATCCTGTTCTCTTTGTGTTGCTTCCTTTGTGTAAAATCCCTGGTGTTCCTGCCAGTTCCTCTGCTTTTCTATTAAGTTGACCACACCATGCGGGAGAATGAATGGTCAGCTCTCCAGCTGTGCTGGGAACTCAGCTTGCTCTCCTCCAATGATCAGACTTGTCCTGATTGCCCCCCCCCCTTTCCCCCACACAGCCTTTTATTGGGAAGTTCAGTGTAGTTCTGTTTCTCCTCCCCCAGCTCCTGTTCAGCTGAGAACAGAGGATATGTGATCACTTATAAGAAAGGGGGAAAAAAAGTATTTATAATGTTTTTTATATCTATACACAAATGTTTTGCCTTACATTTCAATTTTAAACTGAATGGTTATTTTACAAGGTGAGGGTTTACATCCACTTTAAATCCTTTTTTTTTTTCTTTGTAGTCACTACTTTGCCCTGTGTTTTGGAGAGGTGCGTATTAGAACAGACCTTCAAGGATTATCGCTGCCTCACCAAGGGACACCCAAACCTCCTTCAGGAGCTGCCCCAGGTGGCAGTGGGGACAGCACATCAATTAGTCCATCAATGCTGAAAGTCGTAACACAAGTAAGTTTTGTGGCTCCAAAACTGGCAGATGTTTTCAAGCATGGTAAATGTAACACAAATGGTCAGTTTTGTTTTTTTTTGTCTCACAAAAAAAGTAACATTTGCCTTTTCACACTTTTTCAACAATTTCAACAGTTTTTTGTTTTTTTTCAACAATTTTGAAAGTGTCTGTGTACTTGGATACTTAAGAACTTTTGAGCAACTCAAGCACTCATCATTGCACATTTACAAACCCTACTCTTCCCAGTACTCCCCTGATAGTGACATGTGACTTTCAAATTGGGTACATATTAGGCCACGTCTGTACAGTTTGCTTTCCCATAACGTATTCTATTCCTACCTCTGATCCATCAGCATTTGTTTGTGTACTGGCTTCCACAGGTCCTATTATATGCAAACCTATATTTTTTTTACCAAAATTAAATTTTTAGTACCCAACACAACTTCTAAAATTGGGATACCCTTAGAACACAATGCTGTCTTTGTGTCTGAGTTGGAATCAACTGCAAAGACCTTATCACTGGAATCTCTGAGAGATGTACGACACTGAAGGAATTATTTGTCATCTGCCTATATCTGAAATCTGAGTTTTAAATGAATTCATGACTATCGCTCATATAAACCATATAATATATGACTATGGTTATAAAAATGTCAAATTTGATATTGTGTGCCATGGCACAAGATAACAATATATTGGTTTTCAGCTGTCTTGGACCATTAGGCTTGTCAGGCTCTTGACCTACCCGTTGCCTCGGAAAGGACTTTGCTTATTAATAAGTAAGAACTGTAGGCTTAGTAAAGGAGACCATTAAAGATAATTTATGAAGTTTAACCCCTTCATGTCTAAGGGTAAAACAAATGTAAATGCCAAAGCACAATTCTGCAACGTTGACATGTGATAGTAAAGCTGTACTTTGTACATCTAGGTGGATTATACCATGATTTTTTCAGGACAAATTGGGCTTTCATTTGGTGGTAAATGATAATGGATAGCGCCTAATTTTTTTTACTATCAAAGGAAAACTGGCCCAAAATAGTAAAAAAAAACAACATTTTTTTTATTTAGCTATGTGTTTCTTGTTACGACCATAACCTACCACCAAAGAACAACCCAAAATAAATTCTCCAGCTCTTGATGATCGCAGCAATACCATATACAGTCAGGTCCATAAATATTGGGACATCAACACAATTCTACCATTTTTGGCTCTATACACCACCACAATGGATTTGACATGAAACGAACAAGATGTGCTTTAACTACAGACTGTCAGCTTTAATTTGAGGGTATTTACATCCAAATCAGGTGAACAGTGTAGGAATTACAACAGTTTGCATATGTGCCACCCACTTGTTAAGGGACCAAAAGTAATGGGACAGAATAATAATCATAAATCGAACTTTCACTTTTTAATACTTGGTTGCAAATCCTTTGCAGTCAATTACAGCCTGAAGTCTGGAACGCATAGACATCACCAGACGCTGGGTTTCATCCCTGGTTATGCTCTGCCAGGCCTCTACTGCAACTGTCTTCAGTTCCTGCTTGTTCTTGGGGCATTTTCCCTTCAGTTTTGTCTTCAGCAAGTGAAATGCATGCTCAGCCCGATTCAGGTCGGGTGATTGACTTGGCCATTGCATAACATTTCACTTCTTTCCCTTAAAAAACTCTTTGGTTACTTTTGCAGTATGCTTTGGGTCATTGTCCATCTGCACTGTGAAGCGGCGTCCAATGAGTTCTGAAGCATTTGGCTGAATATGAGCAGATAATATTGCCTGAAACACTTCAGAATTCATCCTGCTGCTTTTGTCAGCAGTCACATCATCAATAAATACAAGAGAACCAGTTCCATTGGCAGCCATACATGCCCACGCCATGGCACTACCACCACCATGCTTCACTGATTAGGTGGTATGCTTAGGATCATGAGCAGTTCCTTTCCTTCTCCATACTCTTCTCTTCCCATCACTCTGGTACAAGTTGATCTTGGTCTCATCTGTCTATAGGATGTTGTTCCAGAACTGTGAAGGCTTTTTTAGATGTCTTTTGGCAAACTCTAATCTTGCCTTCCTGTTTTTGAGGCTCACCAATGGTTTACATCTTGTGGTGGACCCTCTGTATTCACTCTGGTGAAGTCTTCTCTTGATTGTTGACTTTGACACACATACACCTACCTCCTGGACAGTGTTCTTGATCTGGCCAACTGTTGTGAAGGGTGTTTTCTTCACCAGGGAAAGAACTCTTTGGTCATCCACCACAGTTGTTTTCCATGGTCTTCCGGGCCTTTTGGTGTTGCTGAGCTCACCGGTGCGTTCCTTCTTTTTAAGAATGTTCCAAACAGTTGTTTTGGCCATGCCTAATGTTTTTGCTATCTCTCTGATGAGTTTGTTTTGTTTTTTCAGCCTAATGATGGCTTGCTTCACTGATAGTGACAGCTCTTTGGATCTCATCTTGAGAGTTGACAGCAACAGATTCCAAATGCAAATAGCACACTTGAAATGAACTCTGGACCTTTTATCTGCTCATTGTAGTTGGGATAATGAGGGAATAACACACACCTGGCCATAGAACAGCTGAGAAACCAATTTTCCCATTACTTTTGGTCCCTTAACAAGTGGGTGGCACATATGCAAACTGTTGTAATTCCTACACCGTTCACCTGATTTGGATGTAAATACCCTCACATTAAAGCTGTCAGTCTGCAGTTAAAGCACATCTTGTTTGTTTCATTTAAAATCCATTGTGGTGGTGTATAGAGCCAAAAATGTTAGAATTGTGTTGCTGTCCCAATATTTATGGACCTGACTGTATATGTATGTTATTTGTTGTTTGTACTCGTAGTACAGCCCAGAAACAATAGTGCGCATTTTGTTTTTGTCTTTTTTTTTCTACCTGACCTAAACACACTGACCCTGACATTAACACTAAATGACACCAAATTTTTTTAAAATCCTGACATTTGACCTTGACCCAACCACTAACCCTGGCTCTGAACTAGATCAAACCTTGATCTAGGTATTTTTCTTTAGTTTTATTTTTTAATATTTATTTATCTTTTTTTTTTTTTTTTTTACAAACATTTTTTTTTCTCTGTATGCCAGGAGTTAGAGAGATACAATGTATCTCTCTTCTCCATTCATAGAGAGAGAAAAAACAAGGGGGCCGGGCTGCACAGTGATTGATCAGAGGCTATCACAGCGATCACGTGACCCGGAATCAGGAGTCCCAGGTCCTGATCGTTAGAATGGGACCCGGAGCTCTCAGTGACACCGCGGTCTCTGTGCTGGGAGCGCGCCGAGTGACGCGCTCCCAGCACAAAGACAGGTATGCAAATATGCGGCACCACGGAAAAAAGCCCAGTTCCGTGAGGCCGCATATTTGTGTGCCGTCGGCGTCAAGGGGTTAAAGCAGATGGGCGCTATAGGAACATTTTCTGCAGATGTTTCAAAAACAGTATAGCTTTAACTTAAATAGATAGTATTTTAAAGGTTTGTTGTTTTCCATAGCAACAATTGAGTACTGTCCGTGATACTTTTTTTATTTTCACTAACATACAATTTTGAGGACAAGCTTTCGGGGGAATGTCCCCTTCTTCAGGTCTAAGCAGTACTGAAACAAAGATTTAGCAGAATGTTAGAAGAGATGTAGGGGATGGGAAAAAAAAAAAAAAAAGTTAAATTTAAGTGGTTGTAAAGGCTAAAGATGGGTATACAGTAACCAAAAACTGACCAGTTCAGCAGGACCTGGATGAATTTCTGTCTGTATGTACCGCTGTCTGTTCAACAGAAGCAAAAACAGAACAACACATAAAGATCAAGCCCACATGTTTGTCGCTATAGGAAGCGGCTTTCTGTGGTGGCACACAGAGAGGAGGTGGAGCCAGGAGCATAAGCAGGAAACCCGAGAAGAGGAGGGTTGGGGATGCTCTGTGCAAAACCATTGCACAGAGCAGGTAAGTATGACATATTTTTATTAAAAAAAAAAAAAAGAAGCAATTTTGCTATCACTTTAAGGCGGGAGATTGATTTTATTGAAAAAAAAAAAAAACAAAGAACAATATAGAAATGTAATGTATATTTAACCTTATTAATATTTGTCTGTTGCATTTCTGCAGTTGCTGTCTATACATCTGGATTCTGTGAATATTATGGTTCTGAATGTGGCCGAGTCTGAATCTTTGTGGCATGTCACTTTTTCGAAGATAGATGTAATACTGGACAGTGATGGGAAAAAGTAGGCAAATACTTTTACTACTAGTGTTAAAATTAGAATATACAGTATATCGAATGCATTTCCATGGTACTTGACTCACTGTAGAAATATGAATGGAATGTAACCTTTGGTGATCTTTGTCAGTTAATGTTTACAGAAACTCTTCTGCCATCAAAACACAGTTGATCTATAGATTTTGGAGTACTGGTCGTTGTGATACAGAAAAAAAGCTTGCTGCTGGAAACTGTTAAATCACTAAGGCCCTTTTACTACCTTACTGATTTATAGTCTTAACCCTTTGAGGACCAAAGGACGTATTTGTCCCATGTTAGTAATTGCGTGTATCATCTGATTAAGAACTTAAAACTCTTTTTTTTTTTTTTTTTTGGTTTGAGTCAAAATATTAGTTCTTATCAACAAACAACAAATGGATCTAGTTTTTTGCCAATTATTTCATGAAATGGCTTAGTTACAGCAACTGAAGTGTACAAACTTTAAAAACAAAAAAATTGATTCTTTTGGCGTTCCAAAACCTTACGGTCCTCAAAGGGTTAACCCACTGAAATTACAGCAAACAACCAAATTGCCAAAAACTGGAACATCCTTGTCAAGATCAAGAGATTAGTTTTTGTAAGCCAGTTTGAGTGAGGTGATTGTAGCCATATTAGTGCATTTGCAACAGGAACAATTGAGTACTGTCTGTGATACTTTTTTTTATTTGCACTAACATACAATTTTGTCCTCAAAATTGTATGTCAGTGCGAATAAAAAAAGTATCACAGACAGTACTCAATTGTTCCTGTAAGCCAGTTTAAAATAGATGTAATCACAATTGCTTAAATCTCATATAGTCTTTAACAATCATAATTAATTTTCAGGTTTTGTTTTTAAATAGCTTTCATTAAAGTACCTGGTAGTCCAGTCATAAATGGCCTTGTCCAGGCTCTTCGTGTTATTGAAAATGAAGATTTGAAGAGCCAGCTACTAGTCTTCCCGAATAATTAGCTTTATTGTAATGAGTAAGAGTACAGATAATATGGCTTACGCGTTTTGGCAATAAGCCTTAGGCTACGTTCACACTAGCTTTGTCAGCAGGGCATCAGACCGGTGTTTGGGAAGTGTTTTTAACGCTTCTCAAACACCTATGAAAATTCTGCAAATGTCAGCACACAGTGCTGTTCACACTGAAGTGTCCTATTGCGTTGCATCGCGGCAAAACTGGCACCTCATGTCAAGTCAGGAGGAGTTGAAGCCTCCCATTCAAGTCTATGGTGCCGCTCCTCAAACACCTGGCAGGCGTTTGCGAGGATTTTGCAGAGCGTTAATACCATTTAACTTCATTTTAGGCATTTGTGGTGGGGTTATAACTCTTGGCAAACGCCTCAAAACCATGCATAGAACGTTTTGGGAGCGTTTTGAGGAGCGTTAAAAACACTTCCCAAACGCCTCTCAAACGCCTCTCAAACGCTATAGGGGCGTTTGGCAAGAGTTAGAAATAAACGCGCCCTTAGTTATAGAAATAAGTTATGCTATGACTAAGATTTATTTCCAAAACGCGTAAGCCTTTTAGACTTAGTGGGCATTCGCAAGATGAGATCATTCACTCCATCTTGCGAATTTGATAGTTCAACAATACAGCGAGATCTGCAGGTTAGGCATGAGAGCTCTCTGAAGGCCCCAGTAACATTGCCTTCCCAGAAGGTACGAGTGTGGCCAGGGTACTTCTTCTGTGCCTTTTAGGGAAATAAGGAGGGCAAAACACAAAAAATAATTACATTTAAAAAAATGCATGCTGGTGTGAATTTCAATATATTAGGGGAAAGGTCTGCTTTTACCTATTGCCTGAAATCTTCCAGCTTGTGTTCAGTACTCTAGGTCACTACTGTGGTGCTTCATATGTTGACTGCAGCTTTGAAAGTTGTGCTGATAAGGTTCAGTAGGACAAAACTGACCTGTTTCTAGTCAGGAGGAAAGACAGTCATTTACAGGCCTGACAAAAATGGAATTTGCAGCTGTGATTAAAAAGTGTTGGTGTTTTGGGTCATCTCCTAATTTGTAATTGCTCATTCACACGAGCTTATACACATTTATGGTGGCTTAAATAATATAACCCCATTGCAGTCAAATTTTATATTTTTCAGTTGTAGTTGTCTAGTGGTAATATGATACTGGAACAGAACTAATGGTTTTTACTAGATATGTTGGTAAATGAAGCCAACTCTGCAGATAGTGAATGCATGGAATTACTAATCATTTCCTTTTTTTCTTTCAGGATAGACTACACAGTGAATCTTAACCAACTAACCAGCAAATTACTAAAAAGCAGTAAGCAGGTGAGAAGTTTGTCAAAGAATACTAAAGCTTAATGTAAGCTCTATTATATTACACTTCCATGCTGTTCAGCAATTTCCAAAGGACATGTCTATATAGCCCCCACCATGACTGTACAGACATACTCTAGGACTGATTTGGGTAGAAGTCGGTAAACCTTCATCTATGTGTGCATTTTGGGAGGAAGCCACCATGGCAAGATTCAATTTATTTGCACATATACAAACTACATATAGGCCATGCTTCTGACAATAAAGGAAACCACAAATTCAGGAACGCCGGCCTCTGATACCCACATTGCCGCCATGCTACCAATATAAGAAAAACCTTATTAAAATTCACTGGTTGCAAATAAGCTTACTGGTAATGAAGGAAATTGATATTTACATCACATTTATTATTGTGGGCGAAGATATTTTCTTTCCTCAATCTCCTGCCTACTAATGCATACAACTTTTCTTCATGCTCTCTCTAAAACTAAACGTTTGCCCTCACGTTTTAATCAAATGTTCATAGAATACATCTGAACTGCTATATTGCAGTAAATTACATTTACTACCAGAACTTGTTCTTTTTTAACTTTGAACCAGCATCTGCAATGGGTATAGAAAAGAATCACACTGTTTAAAATAATCACATTTTGTTGCTTTGCAGCCTGAAATGAAGACAGACACCGTTTTTGTTTTATCCAGCTGTATTTATTCAGTGAAACATATAACATCCATGTGAAAGATATAACACCAGTTTGTCAGAAAGAGACAAAAAATCAAAAACAGAATCACTGAGTTGGAAATAGGATCAGGCCCTCCCTTCCATCTAAAAATGACTTATAAACTCAATTAGGTATAGCCAATCACCTTCTCTATGGCACACAATGGCCATTTAACTTTTAGCTGTGGTCATTTTGATTAGCTCAGCATGAAAAGAGCTTTCTTGGAGCATGTAAGTCCCTGGTAGTGCATCTGAAGCAAACAATCAACTATGGGTGGCAAGGCACTGTCAAAAGATCTCCGGGATAAAGTTGTGGACAGGCCCAAGTCAAGAGATGGATACAAAAGAATTTCAAAGGCTTTATCAATGCCTAGAAGCACAGTGAAGTCTATTATTAAGAAGTGGAATGTGTTTGGTACAACACAGACCCTCCCTGGATCAGGATGTCGCTCCAAACTGGATGAAAGAGTCAGAGAGGCTACCAAGAGGCCTACAGCAACTCTGAAGCAGTTGCAGGAATGTATGACAAAGAGTGTTCATTGTGTGTATGTGACAACAATATTGAAATTCTTGAGGAAAATCTGCTGCCCTCTGCTAGAAAGCTGTCAATGGGAAGAAGGTTTACCTTCCAACATGACAATAACCCAAAGCACACAGCAAAAATGACCACAAAGTGGTTGAAAGAGAAAAAGGTAAATGTCCTTGCATGGCCTAGTTAGAGCCTAGATTTATACCCCATTGAAAATCTGTGGAATGACTTGAAGACTGCAGTCCAAAACAGTTACTATCAAATTTAACTGAACTTGAGGAGTTCTGCAAAGAAGAGTGGGCAAATATTGCAAAGTCTAGATGTGCAAAGTTAGTAGAGACCTATCCCAACAGACTAAAGGCTTGTACCACCTTGGCAAAAGGTGGTTCAACAAAATCCTAACACAAGGGAGTGATCCTTTTTCCAATTCAGTGATTCTGTTTTTGATTTTTTTTTTTTTTTAATTTAAATTTTCTGACATGTTGGTGTTATATCTTCTATACCATCCTGTGTAATTTTCAGGATGGTATAGAAAGAATTGCAAATCATTTGGCAGGTAAAACAGTAAATATCTATTTAGCAGTTTGCTATAAGTTTAGGAAGTTTATAAAGTTTAGCTTTAAAATGATGCTTTTTTTCACAAATAAAAAAGATGTTTTCTTTACCTGCACTGTGCAGTGGTAGTGCACAGAGAAATCCCTTACCTCCGCTTCTGAAATCTGGCACTGTCTGCTGCTTCTTCTGCGTGTTCTCCCTCAACAAGCCGTATGCTAAGGGGGCACTCACGGAGCTGGTAATCCATGCCCCCGCTCCCTCCACACAGGAGTTTGACTGACAGCAGTAATAGCCTATGGCTCCCTCTGCTGCCTGTGTTTCCTGTGAGGCTAGGAAGTGGAGGAGCAGTGCTGCAGCCAGTACACATTGGAGCGGTAAGAAGAGTAAGGTAAGTGTTTAGGTGTGGAGGGGCTACAAAAGGCAGTGGGAGCATTTTTTAAATTACTGCATAGAATGCTTTAAGGTAAAAAACGTTTTTGACTTTAGAACCACTTTAATTCCAAAAGTTAAATCCATTATAGTTAGGTACAGTGTGCAGAGTAAATTACTCTAATTAAATATTAATTTTATATTTTTTTAATATTCATATTAAATACTCTGTTTAACTATGTTTGCTTGTCAAATGCCAGAATAGTAAATTAAGTCATGGTATTACATTGTCTGCACATTTACCTGTGTATGATATTGAGTGTATAGGAAGTATTAGTATGCTGTTAATATTTAAAGAATATTATTTTCTATGTCCCAAAGGTTTTCTTTTGAATACTTTTCTATCTTAGAACTTGTCTCATATAAAAAATGTTTTTCTGGTGTGACTTCAGGATGAAGCCTGTCTTGCAGAACTGTCCCTGGCTCTGTCTCTGGAGTGCAGCTTTAAGGAAAAGTGCTTGCGTGCAGCCAGTCTGAGGGTGCGTTCCCTACATGTAGAGGTGCATGAAAGTCTCTTCAACAGTGACCTGTTGCAGAAGAAGCTGGTTTCAGCAGTGCAGAGCAACACTGAAGGGAGCTGTAACATTGAGGAACAGGCAAACCTAGGTTAGTACCAAGGATTCCACTGAAAGATAGGTACGTAGTGTTGGCAAGTGTCACCACCAGTGCTTAAAATTTTTGAAACTTTATTGATATTCCATTTGACAGTTTAATGATAATGTTGAACAGTCTACCTCACAAAACAGTTATTTTCCGATTACTGTTTTCAGTATGGGATTCACCTTAGGAACGACATTTTTTTTTTTGTTGCATCTAAAGTTTAAAAAGTCCTCTCAAATTCACCAAAGCTAGTAGTTTCTCTGGGATCATTTGATTGATGTTCCTTTGCACTTGCAGGAGATGCTGAACCTCCCAAGTGGTTGCAGCTTGTTGAGCGGCTTCCTTGTAAGCTGGATGTGGGTTTTGAGAACAGCACTGTGGTCCTGTCTATGAACAGCCAACAGAGGTAAAATCTCAACAATAAATCAAAGGCTGATTATATGTAAATAACACTGTATAGTGACTTTAGCAGAAATGCTGTGCTTCTTCCCAGGCACCTAAACTGGACATTAAAGCTCCTACAATATTCTTATTTACGTGAAGAGGATCAGCTGCCCATGCGCAAGTTCATTGGCACTTCAGAACTTGCTCAAATGACCTCTGAACTGCTAGTGGAAGGTAAGTACTGAATTACTGGAAGGTTAATTGGTGCTAAAGCTGAAAGTGTTATATCTCTACTGAACATTTTTTAACCACTTAACGACTGCCTGCCTGCAATGTACTGTATACGGGCAGCCACCGTAGGCAACGTACCGCTGCTTACTTCAGGGTTTTGTGCGCATGCAGGCGTGCCCCCCGGCCAGCACCCGCTGTGTTGACAACACAGAGCTCTGGACAGAGGGAACAATGCAAAGCAAGGAGGAGAAACTTGGAGATCGATTAGTAAAAGCAGCACACTTTACACATTGGACATAGTTATTCACACATTTAACCTCTTGATCGTCCTAGATGTTAACCACTTCCCAGCCAGTGTCATTAGTACAGTGATCGTGTATAATAACACTGATCACCGTATTAGTGTCACTGGTGGTGGCAGTTAGTTCCTCTCAGTGTCAGATTACCCGCCACACTATCGCAGTCTTCTTATAAGTCGCTGATCACTGCCTTTTAGTAGTATAAAATAAAAATTCCAGATTAAATACCATAGTTAGTAGGCGCTATAACCTTCACGTAAACCAATCAATATACACTTATTGAGATTTTTTTTTTATCAAAGACATGTAGCAGAATATATTTTGGCCAAAATTTATGATGAAATTAGATTTTTACATTTTTCTTATTGGATGTAATTTATAGCAAAAAGTGAAAAAAAATTATTTTTCAAAATTGTTGGTCTTTTTTCAATTATATAGCAAGAAATAAAAACCCAGTGGTGATCAAATACCACCAAAAGAAAGCTCTATTTGTGTGAATAAAATTATATACATTTTGTTTGGGTACAGAGTAGCATGACTGTGCAATTAACAGTTAAAGTAGCGCAGGGCGGTATAGCAAAAAATGGCCTGGTCATGAAGGGGGTAAAATCTTCCGAAGCTTAAGTGGTTAATGTAGTGTTGTTTACTGGAAACATATAAGCCATACCTGTGTTCATCACAAGATGATGTCCAAGGGATTTCCAGGATTAATTAAAATTTTAATGTTGCTTTAGAATCTGTAATCCTCCTCTATGTGGAAATCTCATTTATTTTCAGATTTAGGAGCTGTACCTTTTTTCTTTTTCAATAGTTTGTTCTTTTCAAAAACCGTTTCTCATACAAAAGCATATGCCTATTTCTGGGCTCTTTTCTATACTCTGTTAATGTTCTCTAATTCCATATAATAATATTACCTCTGTAATAAGGAAACCTGTATCTTATTCTACCAAACTTTGACAAAACCTATGTATAAATAACTCTTAGATTGTAAGCTCCAAGGAGCAGGGCCCTCCTAACCCTCTTGTATTGAACTGTATTGTTGCTGTATTGTCTCCCGTTATATTGTAAAGCACTGAGCAAACTGTTGGCGCTATATAAATCCTGTATAATAATAATTGAATACAATTAAGAAGAAGGTAAAAGAGAGGAAGGTAGAAATGTGGAGTGGTGAACCGCACCCCTCCAACTGGAGCTGTTCCTTTTTCATGTTCATACATGACACAGGCAGATTCATAGATAGCTGTGTTACAGGCAGGTACCTTCAGGTGATTGGACACCAGCAAAAGAACTGTGAAGACTCCTTTGTAATGTTACTCCGCTCCCCACCTCCCAGCAGGCCTAGTTCTTTGCTAATGTTATTTAGGTGTTGGATAGTTCTCTCTACGGGGGAGGGGGGGTTATATTGTTTGTTTGTACTCCTTTGGACTCTGGACCCCGTGTTAAGTGCCCACCTTGGCATGCATTGCAGTGTGTTTGGTTTGCCACATAGTGCTATACAGGTCCAAGGCAGAGGTGATCTGCATGAGTGTGCTGTTGGCTGGTTTTGTCGTTTTGCCCTCCACTCATTGGTATTGCTATAGGACATCTCAACTGCATCTGACTTTGCCTGTGTTCTGTAACATATGAACAGTAAAATGTGTTTTTTTTTTCTAGCCTATAAAATCCTTTCCTTGGAGTAGAATATAAGACACAGTATACTTTCCCCTCTGTGTTGTCCTTATTGCTTGCTAAAAGAACTTGAGGCTGCACAGATCGAAAGGGCTGGGACAGTGATAATAATGGGGGATTTTAGCTACTCGCAAATTGACTGGAGTAATGGTACTGCAGGAACAGTGAAAGGGCAAAACTTTTTAAACCTACTACAGGACGGTTTTATGGTACAGTTCATAGAGAACCCAACTAGGAATGATGCTCTGCTGGACCTGGTAATCTCAAACCATGTAATAAAAACCAGTGCTGATGTGACTGTGGGTTGCAATATAGATATTGGTGAGTGATATTGATACTGCAGTACCATGAGGAGTATAATAGATAATCACCCTGCTTGAATAGCAAAAACATGGCTTTATTAGCATACCGACAAACAGTGTCACCAAATGCAATCCTAATGCAGCAGGGTGGACCAGGCTGTAGCTGGAGGAATGTCCATTCACTTCTAGAGTCCCTCGGATCGGGAATGAAAGCCCGATTGATGAACCCGGCCGGGGACCGCGGCGCACCAGAAGGGATGTCACACCTCCGGGGATAAAAAAAGCGAAAGTCTGGCACTGTACATGGACCGCACGCTGAAACTGGTATCCAACACAACGCGTTTCAAGTGCATGCGCTTGGTCAAATCTCAAACCATGCAGAGCTTATTACGAATGTCCATATAAAAGAACATCTTGGTAGCAGTGACCATAACATGATTTAATTTATTGTTAGCTGTAAACAGCAAGCACATATGGGAAATATAAAAACACTCAATTTTAAGAGAGCTAATTTTGCAAGCCTGAGAGCTGCTCTCCAAGACTTAGACTGGGAGGGAATATTGGCATCAATGAACACAACACAGAAATGGGAGTTCTTCAAAAAGACTGTAAGTGAACACACTGCAAAATACATTCCCATGGGTAGCAAGTTTAAAAGGCTAAAAATCAAATCTCTGTGGCTTACGGCCAAAGTTAAAAAAGGTATAGATAATTAGAAAAGAGCTTTTATTAAATATAAAAATTAAGGAACGCTATCATCTTTTAAACATTACAAAGAATATAACAAAATATGCAAAAAGGAAATAAAGGCCGTAAAAATTGAAAACGAATGACAGATTGCAAAATATAGCAGGACCAACCCCAAAAAATTCTTCAAATATATTAATAGTAAAAAGGTTCGGTCTGAGCATGTAGGCCCTTTACAAAATAATCTAGAGTGGGTGACTGGGGACAAAGAGAAGGCAAATTTATTAAATACCTTCTTCAGCTCTGTGTATACAAAGGAGCATGGGGGAGCTCTTGTCCATAATGGGCATGGTATTGACACCGCTCCAGATGATCCACATTGGCTCACAATTGATATGATCCAAAAATATTTAGACAGAATAAAGGTGAATAAAGCACCTGGACTGGATGGCATACACCCACAAGTCCTTAAAGAATTGAGCTCTGTTATTTCAAAGCCATTGTTTCTAATTTTTAGGGACTCTTTAATGACTGGCATAGTACCACTGGATTGGCGTAAGGCCAATGTAGTGCCAATATTTAAAAAGGGGTCAAAATCGTTACCAAGTAATTATAGGCCTGTTAGTTATTATTATTATTATACAGGATTTATATAGTGCCAACTGTTTGCTCAGCGCTTTACAATATAATGGGAGAAAATACAGCAACGATACAGTTCAATACAAGAGGGTAAGAAGGGCCCTGCTCCTTGGAGCTTACAATCTAAGAGGGAGGGGTTGGTGGTACAAAAGGTATAACTGTAGGGGATGAACTGATAGGAGAAATAGAAGATTCTGTTATTAGCTGAAGGCGGGATAGGCTTCCCTGAAGAGAGAGATGTTTTCAGAGATCGCCTAAAAGTGGGCAACATAGGCGATAGATAGATATGGTTTGAGAGTTCCAGAGGATGGGGGAGGCTCTTGAGAAGTCCTGGAGACGAGCATGGGAGGAGGAGACAACAGAGCTAGATAGCAGGAGGTCGTGTGAGGAGCGGAGAGGATGGTTTGGGTGATATTTGGAGACCAGATTGGTAATGTAATTTGGGGCAGAGTTACAAATGGCTTTATATGTTATTGTTAATGTTTTGAATTTTATTCATTAGGCAATGGGAATCCAGTGGAGGGATTGGCAGAGAGGGATGGCAGATAAGGAACGGTTAGTAAGGTGGACAAATCTGATAGCAGCATTCATGATAGACTGAAGAGGGGATAGCCTGCGATGAGGTAGGCTAATGAGGAGGGAGTTACAATAGTCAAGGCGAAAGATAACAAGGGAGTGAATAAGTTACTTAGTAATTTCAGAGGTTAAGAACGGGTGAAACTTGGAGATGTTGCGGAGGTGAAATCTACATGATTTGGACAGTGATTGGATTTGGGGCTGAAAGGACAGATGGGAGTGTAGGATTACACCTAGGGGAGGGCTGATGATTGTATTATTGATCTTGATGGAGAAGTCAGGGGAGGGGGCACGGGCTGGGGGGAATACTAAGAGCTCAGTTTTGGAAAGATTTAGTTTGAGGAAGTGGAGTGACACCCATGCTGATATGTCACTTAGTAGGTTAGTAATGCGAGAGGAGACTGAAGGGGTGAGGTGAGGAGTAGAAAGATAGATTTGTGTGCCATCAGCATAGAAATGGTACTTAAAGCCATGGGAGTTTATCAAGTGACCAAGGGAGGAGGTGTAGATGGAGAAGAGAAGGGGTCCAAGGACAGAACCTTGAGGAACCCTTACAGAAAGAGGGAGTGTAGAGGAGGAAACAGAGTTTTATAGGTACTGCTAAAGGAGCTCTGCAATAGGTAGGATGAGAACCAGGAGAGAGCAGAGTCTCGGAGGCCAAGAGAGTGGAGTTTTTTGAGGAGGAGGGGATGGTCAACAGTATCAAAAGCTGCAGAGAGGTCAAGCAGTAAGAGTATGGAGTAGTGGCCATTAGTTTTAGCAGTTAGTAAATCATTAGTGAGTTTTAGTAGGGCAGGTTCAGTGAAGTGTAGTGTGCGAAAGCAAGACTGTAAAGGATCAAGAAGGTTGTTGTATGTGAGGTAGGAGCTCAGGCGATTGTAGACTAAGCGTTCTAAGAGTTTAGAAGTAAACAGAAGCAGAGAGATGGGTCTTAAATTGTTCAGGTTGGTGGGGTCCAAGGAGGGCTTTTTATGTATGGAAGTGATCTGTGCATGCTTTAGAGGGGTGGGGAAGGTACCATTAGAGAGGGAGAGATTGAAGATGTGAGTGAGGGAGCATAGGACAGAAGAAGAGGGTGACCGTAGTAGTTGTGAGTGGACAGGATCCAGAGGGCAATAGTAGCAAGGTCAAAAAAGGAAAGTGTTGAGGTTTAGTACAAGGTATGCTAAGTGGGATAGATCTCTGTGTAGCAGAGATGCTCCTACGAATTGCATCAATCTTGTTTTTGAAATGATTTGCAATCTCGTAAGCAGTGAGTGAGTTACTGGGTGGAGGTGGAGAAAGTAGAGTTAAAAGTAGAGAAGAGCCGATGAGCACAGGATGACAAGGTATTAATAAGAGTGACAAAGTAGGCCTATTTGGCAGCATGGAGGGAGGAACTGTATGTTAAGAAAGCAGATTTATATAGAGTGAATGCTTGCTGAGATTTGGTTTTACGCCATAATCACTCCAGTGCACGACTATGTCACTTAAGATTTCTCGTGTCATCAGTCTGCCACGGTTGTAATGGTCGGGGCCTGATACTTCATGTAGCTCGAGGAGTAAGTGAGTCTAGTGTGGATGAAAGCGAACTGTTTTAGACAGCAGTGCCCAGGACAGGGGAGAGATTCTGTCATAGAGGCTGTCAGTTGCAGAGTGGAAAATAGAAGGGTTAAAGTTGTGAAGGTTTCTGTGGGTAAGTGTTTGTAGACGTGAACACTGTGAAGGTGATGAGATTGTGATCAGAGAGAGGAAAGGGGGCATTTGTGAAGTTGTAGGGAGTGCAAAGATGGGAGAAAACAAGGTCTAGTGTATTCCCATCAGAGTGAGTGGAGGAGTGTATCCATTGTGTTAAGGCAAAAGATGAGGTAAGGGTTAAAGAGTTGGGATGTAGATGGGTTGTTCACATTAATGGGGATGTTAAAATCTCCAAGAATGATAGGGGGTATTTCAGAGGAGAGAAAGTAGGGTAGCCAAGCAAAGAAGTCATCAAGAAAGCGCAACACCGGTCCAGGAAGCTGGTAGATCACTGCAATACTCAGAGAAATGGGAGAAAACAGCCGAATGCAGAGACTCTCGAAAGAAGAGAAGGATAGAGAGGGAGGGTTTTTTTATGGTTGAACTGGATGGACTTTTCTCTTTTTTTCAGCCAGACTAATATGTAACTTGGAGCAGGAGGGGTTATAGGATGAGGGGTTCTCACAGTTTTTTGCCAGTGTCCAATCACCTGAATGTTCCTGCCTGTAACCCAGTTGTCTCTGAATATGCATATGCCTGTACTGTACTCCAAGAAATTAATTTGGAGGTGATCTTCATATTTCTAAATGATCTAAAGCAGTAATCAAATGTTAATTCATGGAGGCATCTTTTTTTTTTTTTCCTTTTTTCCGAAATTCTTTTAGTCGGAATTCAAGTTCATATTACTGCTTCACAAAATATTACCACAGACAATTCCATTGACAATATGTGATAATACATTATTAATGGGAGTAGCATTTACCTATGTAAGTTAATACTGTAATATCTGTCTCTAATTTCTGTCCAGATGGTCTGCTGTTGTCTCAGAGCCGACAGAGAATTGTCTGCTTGAACCACTTAAAAGCCAGTGTACAGGTGAGAGTTTAGGTGGCTAAAACCTTTTCACAAACACTACTAGAATGTAGTATTTTGCAAACATTGCTCAATCGTGTGCCACCATCACAGCCTTCATAGTGTCTGAGTGCTGCCTATTGCTATATTAAAATTTACCATGTTTACCCTAGCTACAATGCCAGTGTCCAGTTAGATATTTTTAATATTTGCAAATGTCCGCTGCAACGCACAAAGGCCCATAAAAATTGTTCTATTATGCTGTCTCTGGTATCAACAACAGAGGTCATTTTGTCATCCTGCGTCCTACATAGTCCCACCTACAATGAACGCAAATAGCAGCTGTAGTACACATCCCACACTTTAGGAAACACTGATACACTAAACCAGTGTTTCTCAATGTTTTTTTTAGTCAAGGCACCCTCTACAATTATGGACAGTCCTGAGGCATCCTTATAAATTATGGACAGTCTTGAGGCACCCCATTCTTAAATGTAAAAAACTATTTTAATAGCTTTATATAATGCAGCAACATCAACGCATGTAGGACACCCAACATTAGAGGTGGTTTATTCTTCCAAAGCAAATACACTTTTGCACACTGGTACTGACTAGTATTTCAATGTTTCTCTTCTTCCTCAGCTTCTCTCTCTCACTCAGTTAATGTGACCCTAGTGCTGATGGACAGGGGAAGGTCAAACAAGGATGCTGTGCAGGCAACTGACATCCTACTTATCAACTGATGATGTCATTGGTTGTCAGAACGGCGGCGGCTAGAAGGTTCTAATGCTGCACAATGAAAACCTGTGGCTTTGAGTAACTAAAATGCAGGCTTGTTCCACCTGCTGGCTTGTATACGTGTTTTGGGCAATTTCTAGACATTTTGCCAAGGCACCTCTGAAGAAACCTTAAGGCACCCTGGTTGAAAAAGGCTGCACTAAACGTTTACAACAAAGGCATTTTATAATCTGTCCTTTGCATTTATTAAATAGCCTATCTTCTGAACAAGGTTGTCATGTTAATATGTACATGATGGTCAGTGTGTAGTTCTCTTACATAGTTTCCTTGGTGGTAAAAACCCACATTGTTTTGTTAGATTTGGATTCAGCGGGGAAGAGTTAGAATCTCATTAATACAATTATTGCTGTCTTTGCCCCAGTTAAAATGCATTTTGTTTTTTCTTACTTCCATCACACCAGGTAACATCCATTGATGTCCAGAGCAATGCAACTCTCAATACTTGCATCATCCATTACCGTCACCAGGAGTTTTCTCATTGGTTCAGCTTGCTGGCGCTGGATCGTCAGTTACAAAAGGATGCAAAAGCCTCAACCAAAAATAATCGGTGAGTTTTTCCAAGAATACCATTTTTTTTTCCTCTGTAATTGCTCAGATATAAGACCAATCTCATTATTTCACTGATCAGCACAAGAAGATTTGATAATACAGCATAAGGCGGTTTAGTCTTATTTTGTGAGCCATCCATATTCTAAGAATAAATCGCCATGATTCAGTTGTGCGAGTATTACATTCGTTCAGCCTAGAGTTCGTGCAGATTTTATTTGTGATAGTTTACAGTGAACCCTTACTAGGCAGCATAATTTTCACTTTACAGGAGAGACTGCTCACCTTTTCTGTGCTTCCCCACAGTTGTGATCAAGCATCAGACTACTGCTGTAGATAGATAGGCCATAGATGGACAGCTGAACCAGCAAAATATTGATCCATGTATGGCCATTCTTACTCAACAGAAGTTGGTCTAATGATCGACGTCCGTCAAATAGGAATGCTAGAAACCTACTGTTGGTCAGCGGTTGCAGCTGCTGATCAGTGTATTCTGACAACAGAGGATTCCAGCTGTCAGAATGCATAGCAGGGGGAATTCCTCTATCCACCTCGCTTGTGTGGATGGGTGATTATATATACATTTTTTTAATTAGCCCACTGGATGACTGAAAAAAAAAATATCCATCTATGGCTAGCCTTACTGGTATAGAGAAACAGTTTTGCTGAAGGGCCATATGTTATGCTGCTACTCTAAAATTGTACAAATGTAAATCTTTGCCTCCTAAGATTGTGAGGTACAAAATTAAATGTTGCGTTTCCTTGGTTTGGAAACCTGTAATACCCCTTTGTACTCTTAAAGACCTATATAGTAAATAATGCTTTTTTTTCTTAGCAGCTTTGTGATTTGTGTGGAAATTTTCTCTTATTCAGTGTCATTTGATGTATTAGATGATTCCAAATCTGAATAGCTGTGTTCAGTTTTAATATTTTCTTACTCAACCTCATGTACCTGTTAAATGGCCAGAGCCCCACCATTTATTTTGTCCTTTTCTTTTAACTTTGCAGTATGCTTAATGAAGTGTTTTTTATGTTTAAAGCAAGCCTTACTTTCTCATAGAGTTTTTTTCTATTATTTTGGCTCATCCTTTTGTGAAAGTTTCTTTCCTCTTGTTTGAAACAAAGCCCATGCATTGTTTTTATTTAAATGTAAGGCTCAATAAATACTAATTGTACTTTCAGTTTAAATCAGCTTAATACATTCTAGGTTTATTAAAACAAAAGGCATGCAAAGGCTTTCAGTTAATTTCCTTTAGAAAGCAGCCACAACCTGAGTAGAAAATCTTGTCCTCTGTCCATATGCTGCAGAGGAGGCTCCTTACACTCTGTGATGAAGCAGTGGTTCCTCTGCAGGCGTCCAACATGCCCACTGTTAAGTCAGAGCTAGCGATCTCCAAGCACCTAGGAGCATGATCTTTTCTGACTGAAGAGCTTTTAATCTGAATTAACAGGTGGTGTGTTGGACCCCTGGGCCTTCTCTGCAGCATGCTTGCAGGGGACAGTCTTTTCTGTTCTGGCTATGGCTGCTTTCTTTATAAAATGAACTGTAAACTTTGGGCACCTTCTGTTTTATGGGAAGGGTGAGTGGGTTGAAGTTTGCTCCAGAATTCCTGAAAGTGGAGCTTTACTGTAATGCTTTCTTTCTACAGCTACTCCAGTCACTGACACACAAAAGTACTCCCATCATGAAATATTTAAACACTGTGCCCTTCAAAGATATGGTCTAAATGGACTTTAGTATGTCTCTTTTTATTTTTTGGACTCTGTAATATATATATTTCTATCTACATGTTTTGTTGTAGACCTCTTCCTGTGATATTAGCACCAATAGTTTTCAATTCGAACATCTCTAACGTCAATGTGTCTGTCCAGCTTGAGGAAGCCCAACCTTTTGCTGTGGGATTTTCATCTGTGTCACTGGGTGAGTCATAGTAATCTTTTCAAATTTTATTTAGTAGTGTCAGTAATGAAGGGATAATATTGCATTGAATACAACCAAAATTTGTTTCTTCCAAAAATCTTTACATGAACATGTGCTTAAGGTAATGTTCTAAAACAGTCACATTCCACTATGGCAGAAATGTATTTCTTATTTAAAATGTAAGGAAAGTGAAATTGTTGCGCATTTGGTTGGGTGTCTCCAATCTATTTCTTCAAACAGTCTTTTATACAGAGTCTGTGTGCACTGTACAGTGTCTGTGTGCACTGGACATTTTGTTTATTGGATGTCAGCCCAAAGGGTTCTTCCACAAGAGAAACTCTCTGGTCTTGGGTTAAAATTCTCCAATGCAGAACCCATGAGATGCTCTGCTTCAAGGCAGCTCCCTTTGCCCAGATTAGCTACAGACATCTACAAGCAACATTTTGTCCATTGTAGGACCAGTCTCACAAGAGACTGATTTTGGTTGGTATGAAAGACCTGGTTGCTCCTGACTTGGTGGCTTAATATTCTGGCTCTGGGAACTTTGTCAGGGCAGGGTACTTGGTCATCATAGGAATTTTATCTCCTACTTAACATCCTGGAATTTTCATCAGTTTGGCTGGCTTTGTAGCGTTGGACTATCCTGCTAGAAAATCACCCAGGTCAGATTAAATCAGAAAATACCATGGTGGATGTCTTGCTGCATCAAGAGAAGTAGAACAGACCCTGTTTTCGGTGAAACCTCACATTCGAGCTTTGTCAGCTGTGCACTTTCCAGGTGTAGACAACTGGCAGGTCCATCAGAGCCAAACCTGAAGGAGTGATTTTACATCCTAAAGTGTTCCGGGACCTGTGTCACAGGTGGGGACATTAGATGTGGAGCTCCTGGCTTCCAGGTTCAACAACAAACTGGACAGGTTTTTTAACAGATACAGGGATCCTCTACTGTACAAAATAATCAGATGACCACACACCAGCCATTTCTGATATCCTCTTTTATTTGTTTCTTAAAAAAATTGATAAAAAATGAATGGATGTTTATGACCTTTTTCACACACAGATAGATAAGGACCTGTGGTTAAAGCACATTATTGATCAACTCCATTCACTTCTTGTGTATTGCTTTTATGAATGAATAAAAAAGGAGTCTTGAAATTTTTGGTCTGCAGTCATCCAGTTTGTACAGTGGTGGTCCACAAGCAAGCTGGATAGGCATTTGTCTAGAAACGGGCAAGGGTGGGCTGAGCTAAAGTGACAAACTGCTATCTTTATAGGGATCCTCTAGTGGAAGCAGTGGATGCCTCAGTGGTCCCACAACATCCATACGCCCTGACCTATGTATGTCCTCCCTAAGTAGGAGGGCATTCTGGTGAGTCTCATTGCTACAGGACTGGCCCAGGCAGATGTGGAACGCTGGCCTGGTAAGTCCCTTGGCAGTCATTCTGTAGATCTTGCCAGATTATACATATCTTTTGTTCTAAGGTCCAAATGGCCATCCTGCTTCTTAGTTGCTGGTTGTGAGGGACAGGGGGCATTGGTGTCTTTAATGCCTATGATGCTCCAACTAGGAAGTCTACTTCCCACAAGTTCTTTCATAGGTCATTGAAGCCCAACTTCACTTGGTGTGAGTCTCAAGGCTTCCACCGCAGGATTTTCTCTGTGAGATGAATCCTCCTCTTTCCTGCAGCTGGGTCTGGGCCAGGGCCAGCGTTTAGCTCACAGCACTACTAAGGTTCAGGTTTCTGCCTCTTTTGTCCTGTTTCAGATACTGTTTGCCCCTCATGCTTTTTGCATGGGTTTTATCATGTACCGTTCCCCGCCCATTCCCCTTTCACTCCATAGGTTCTGGATCTGGTTCCCTCTCCACTTTTAGAAACTGCCATTTAAACCCATTAGAGACAATCCTCTCTCTGATCACACCCACAAGGTGTTTTTTTTTTCTTGTAGCCATCACCCTTGTAGAGCGAGTGTCTGACCTAGTGACTTTCTCGGGCAAAGAACCATTTTTGTTTTGC